>NW_027436635.1:607257-910886 GCF_031877795.1 Strix aluco
CTGGGGCTCTGTGCTTTCTTTCCTTCTGAACAAGTGTTAGTGTTTTCTGCACAAAAGCGATTCTGCGAAGCAATGTGAACACTTCTGCTTCCCAGGCACAGAGAAGGTGCTAGCAGGGAATTCTCTGCCTGCCTTTCCCCAGTGCTCTGCAAGCTCTCCAGGACAACATAGAATCTGGGGCTCTGTGCTTTCTTTCCTTCTGAACAAGTGTTACTGTTTTCTGCACAAAAGCGATTCTGCGAAGCAATGTGAACAGGCACAGAGAAGGTGCTAGCAGGGAATTCTCTGCCTGCCTTTCCCCAGTGCTCTGCAAGCTCTCCAGGACAACATAGAATCTGGGGCTCTGTGCTTTCTTTCCTTCTGAACAAGTGTTACTCTTTTCTGCACAAAAGCGATTCTGCGAAGCAATGTGAACAGGCACAGAGAAGGTGCTAGCAGGGAATTCTCTGCCTGCCTTTCCCCAGTGCTCTGCAAGCTCTCCAGGACAACATAGAATCTGGGGCTCTGTGCTTTCTTTCCTTCTGAACAAGTGTTAGTGTTTTCTGCACAAAAGCGATTCTGCGAAGCAATGTGAACACTTCTGCTTCCCAGGCACAGAGAAGGTGCTAGCAGGGAATTCTCTGCCTGCCTTTCCCCAGTGCTCTGCAAGCTCTCCAGGACAACATAGAATCTGGGGCTCTGTGCTTTCTTTCGTTCTGAACAAGTGTTACTGTTTTCTGCACAAAAGCGATTCTGCGAAGCAATGTGAACAGGCACAGAGAAGGTGCTAGCAGGGAATTCTCTGCCTGCCTTTCCCCAGTGCTCTGCAAGCTCTCCAGGACAACATAAAATCTGGGGCTCTGTGCTTTCTTTCCTTCTGAACAAGCGTTACTGTTTTCTGCACAAAAGCGATTCTTGCGAAGCAATGTAAACACTTCTGCTTCCCAGGCACAGAGAAGGTGCTAGCAAGGAATTCTCTGCCTGCCTTTCCCCAGTGCTCTGCAAGCTCTCCAGGACAACATAGAATCTGGGACTCTGTGCTTTCTTTCCTTCTGAACAAGTGTTACTGATTTTCTGCACAAAAGCGATTCTGCGAAGCAATGTGAACAGGCACAGAGAAGGTGCTAGCAGGGAATTCTCTGCCTGCCTTTCCCCAGTGCTCTGCAAGCTCTCCAGGACAACATAGAATCTGGGGCTCTGTGCTTTCTTTCCTTCTGAACAAGTGTTAGTGTTTTCTGCACAAAAGCGATTCTGCGAAGCAATGTGAACACTTCTGCTTCCCAGGCACAGAGAAGGTGCTAGCAGGGAATTCTCTGCCTGCCTTTCCCCAGTGCTCTGCAAGCTCTCCAGGACAACATAGAATCTGGGGCTCTGTGCTTTCTTTCGTTCTGAACAAGTGTTACTGTTTTCTGCACAAAAGCGATTCTGCGAAGCAATGTGAACACTTCTGCTTCCCAGGCACAGAGAAGGTGCTAGCAGGGAATTCTCTGCCTGCCTTTCCCCAGTGCTCTGCAAGCTCTCCAGGACAACATAGAATCTGGGGCTCTGTGCTTTCTTTCCTTCTGAACAAGTGTTACTGTTTTCTGCACAAAAGCGATTCTGCGAAGCAATGTGAACAGGCACAGAGAAGGTGCTAGCAGGGAATTCTCTGCCTGCCTTTCCCCAGTGCTCTGCAAGCTCTCCAGGACAACATAGAATCTGGGGCTCTGTGCTTTCTTTCGTTCTGAACAAGTGTTACTCTTTTCTGCACAAAAGCGATTCTGCGAAGCAATGTGAACAGGCACAGAGAAGGTGCTAGCAGGGAATTCTCTGCCTGCCTTTCCCCAGTGCTCTGCAAGCTCTCCAGGACAACAGAGAATCTGGGGCTCTGTGCTTTCTTTCCTTCTGAACAAGTGTTACTGTTTTCTGCACAAAAGCGATTCTTGCGAAGCAATGTGAACACTTCTGCTTCCCAGGCACAGAGAAGGTGCTAGCAAGGAATTCTCTGCCTGCCTTTCCCCAGTGCTCTGCAAGCTCTCCAGGACAACATAAAATCTGGGGCTCTGTGCTTTCTTTCCTTCTGAACAAGTGTTAGTGTTTTCTGCACAAAAGCGATTCTTGCGAAGCAATGTGAACACTTCTGCTTCCCAGGCACAGAGAAGGTGCTAGCAGGGAATTCTCTGCCTGCCTTTCCCCAGTGCTCTGCAAGCTCTCCAGGACAACATAGAATCTGGGGCTCTGTGCTTTCTTTCATTCTGAACAAGTGTTACTGTTTTCTGCACAAAAGCGATTCTGCGAAGCAATGTGAACAGGCACAGAGAAGGTGCTAGCAGGGAATTCTCTGCCTGCCTTTCCCCAGTGCTCTGCAAGCTCTCCAGGACAACATAAAATCTGGGGCTCTGTGCTTTCTTTCCTTCTGAACAAGTGTTACTGTTTTCTGCACAAAAGCGATTCTTGCGAAGCAATGTGAACACTTCTGCTTCCCAGGCACAGAGAAGGTGCTAGCAGGGAATTCTCTGCCTGCCTTTCCCCAGTGCTCTGCAAGCTCTCCAGGACAACATAGAATCTGGGGCTCTGTGCTTTCTTTCCTTCTGAACAAGTGTTACTGTTTTCTGCACAAAAGCGATTCTGCGAAGCAATGTGAACAGGCACAGAGAAGGTGCTAGCAGGGAATTCTCTGCCTGCCTTTCCCCAGTGCTCTGCAAGCTCTCCAGGACAACATAGAATCTGGGGCTCTGTGCTTTCTTTCCTTCTGAACAAGCGTTACTGTTTTCTGCACAAAAGCGATTCTGCGAAGCAATGTGAACACTTCTGCTTCCCAGGCACAGAGAAGGTGCTAGCAGGGAATTCTCTGCCTGCCTTTCCCCAGTGCTCTGCAAGCTCTCCAGGACAACATAGAATCTGGGGCTCTGTGCTTTCTTTCCTTCTGAACAAGTGTTACTGTTTTCTGCACAAAAGCGATTCTGCGAAGCAATGTGAACAGGCACAGAGAAGGTGCTAGCAGGGAATTCTCTGCCTGCCTTTCCCCAGTGCTCTGCAAGCTCTCCAGGACAACATAGAATCTGGGGCTCTGTGCTTTCTTTCGTTCTGAACAAGTGTTACTCTTTTCTGCACAAAAGCGATTCTGCGAAGCAATGTGAACAGGCACAGAGAAGGTGCTAGCAGGGAATTCTCTGCCTGCCTTTCCCCAGTGCTCTGCAAGCTCTCCAGGACAACAGAGAATCTGGGGCTCTGTGCTTTCTTTCCTTCTGAACAAGTGTTACTGTTTTCTGCACAAAAGCGATTCTGCGAAGCAATGTGAACACTTCTGCTTCCCAGGCACAGAGAAGGTGCTAGCAAGGAATTCTCTGCCTGCCTTTCCCCAGTGCTCTGCAAGCTCTCCAGGACAACATAAAATCTGGGGCTCTGTGCTTTCTTTCCTTCTGAACAAGTGTTAGTGTTTTCTGCACAAAAGCGATTCTTGCGAAGCAATGTGAACACTTCTGCTTCCCAGGCACAGAGAAGGTGCTAGCAGGGAATTCTCTGCCTGCCTTTCCCCAGTGCTCTGCAAGCTCTCCAGGACAACATAGAATCTGGGGCTCTGTGCTTTCTTTCATTCTGAACAAGTGTTACTGTTTTCTGCACAAAAGCGATTCTGCGAAGCAATGTGAACAGGCACAGAGAAGGTGCTAGCAGGGAATTCTCTGCCTGCCTTTCCCCAGTGCTCTGCAAGCTCTCCAGGACAACATAAAATCTGGGGCTCTGTGCTTTCTTTCCTTCTGAACAAGTGTTACTGTTTTCTGCACAAAAGCGATTCTTGCGAAGCAATGTGAACACTTCTGCTTCCCAGGCACAGAGAAGGTGCTAGCAAGGAATTCTCTGCCTGCCTTTCCCCAGTGCTCTGCAAGCTCTCCAGGACAACATAAAATCTGGGGTTCTGTGCTTTCTTTCCTTCTGAACAAGTGTTACTGTTTTCTGCACAAAAGCGATTCTTGCGAAGCAATGTGAACACTTCTGCTTCCCAGGCACAGAGAAGGTGCTAGCAGGGAATTCTCTGCCTGCCTTTCCCCAGTGCTCTGCAAGCTCTCCAGGACAACATAGAATCTGGGGCTCTGTGCTTTCTTTCGTTCTGAACAAGTGTTACTGTTTTCTGCACAAAAGCGATTCTGCGAAGCAATGTGAACAGGCACAGAGAAGGTGCTAGCAGGGAATTCTCTGCCTGCCTTTCCCCAGTGCTCTGCAAGCTCTCCAGGACAACATAGAATCTGGGGCTCTGTGCTTTCTTTCCTTCTGAACAAGCGTTACTGTTTTCTGCACAAAAGCGATTCTGCGAAGCAATGTGAACACTTCTGGTTCCCAGGCACAGAGAAGGTGCTAGCAGGGAATTCTCTGCCTGCCTTTCCCCAGTGCTCTGCAAGCTCTCCAGGACAACATAGAATCTGGGGCTCTGTGCTTTCTTTCCTTCTGAACAAGTGTTACTGTTTTCTGCACAAAAGCGATTCTGCGAAGCAATGTGAACAGGCACAGAGAAGGTGCTAGCAGGGAATTCTCTGCCTGCCTTTCCCCAGTGCTCTGCAAGCTCTCCAGGACAACATAGAATCTGGGGCTCTGTGCTTTCTTTCCTTCTGAACAAGTGTTAGTGTTTTCTGCACAAAAGCGATTCTGCGAAGCAATGTGAACAGGCACAGAGAAGGTGCTAGCAGGGAATTCTCTGCCTGCCTTTCCCCAGTGCTCTGCAAGCTCTCCAGGACAACAGAGAATCTGGGGCTCTGTGCTTTCTTTCCTTCTGAACAAGTGTTACTGTTTTCTGCACAAAAGCGATTCTTGCGAAGCAATGTGAACACTTCTGCTTCCCAGGCACAGAGAAGGTGCTAGCAAGGAATTCTCTGCCTGCCTTTCCCCAGTGCTCTGCAAGCTCTCCAGGACAACATAAAATCTGGGGCTCTGTGCTTTCTTTCGTTCTGAACAAGTGTTACTGTTTTCTGCACAAAAGCGATTCTGCGAAGCAATGTGAACAGGCACAGAGAAGGTGCTAGCAGGGAATTCTCTGCCTGCCTTTCCCCAGTGCTCTGCAAGCTCTCCAGGACAACATAAAATCTGGGGCTCTGTGCTTTCTTTCCTTCTGAACAAGTGTTAGTGTTTTCTGCACAAAAGCGATTCTTGCGAAGCAATGTGAACACTTCTGCTTCCCAGGCACAGAGAAGGTGCTAGCAAGGAATTCTCTGCCTGCCTTTCCCCAGTGCTCTGCAAGCTCTCCAGGACAACATAAAATCTGGGGCTCTGTGCTTTCTTTCCTTCTGAACAAGTGTTACTGTTTTCTGCACAAAAGCGATTCTTGCGAAGCAATGTGAACACTTCTGCTTCCCAGGCACAGAGAAGGTGCTAGCAAGGAATTCTCTGCCTGCCTTTCCCCAGTGCTCTGCAAGCTCTCCAGGACAACATAAAATCTGGGGCTCTGTGCTTTCTTTCCTTCTGAACAAGTGTTAGTGTTTTCTGCACAAAAGCGATTCTTGCGAAGCAATGTGAACACTTCTGCTTCCCAGGCACAGAGAAGGTGCTAGCAGGGAATTCTCTGCCTGCCTTTCCCCAGTGCTCTGCAAGCTCTCCAGGACAACATAGAATCTGGGGCTCTGTGCTTTCTTTCCTTCTGAACAAGTGTTACTGTTTTCTGCACAAAAGCGATTCTGCGAAGCAATGTGAACAGGCACAGAGAAGGTGCTAGCAGGGAATTCTCTGCCTGCCTTTCCCCAGTGCTCTGCAAGCTCTCCAGGACAACATAGAATCTGGGGCTCTGTGCTTTCTTTCCTTCTGAACAAGCGTTACTGTTTTCTGCACAAAAGCGATTCTGCGAAGCAATGTGAACACTTCTGCTTCCCAGGCACAGAGAAGGTGCTAGCAGGGAATTCTCTGCCTGCCTTTCCCCAGTGCTCTGCAAGCTCTCCAGGACAACATAGAATCTGGGGCTCTGTGCTTTCTTTCCTTCTGAACAAGTGTTACTGTTTTCTGCACAAAAGCGATTCTGCGAAGCAATGTGAACACTTCTGCTTCCCAGGCACAGAGAAGGTGCTAGCAGGGAATTCTCTGCCTGCCTTTCCCCAGTGCTCTGCAAGCTCTCCAGGACAACATAGAATCTGGGGCTCTGTGCTTTCTTTTGTTCTGAACAAGTGTTACTGTTTTCTGCACAAAAGCGATTCTGCGAAGCAATGTGAACAGGCACAGAGAAGGTGCTAGCAGGGAATTCTCTGCCTGCCTTTCCCCAGTGCTCTGCAAGCTCTCCAGGACAACATAGAATCTGGGGCTCTGTGCTTTCTTTCCTTCTGAACAAGTGTTAGTGTTTTCTGCACAAAAGCGATTCTGCGAAGCAATGTGAACACTTCTGCTTCCCAGGCACAGAGAAGGTGCTAGCAGGGAATTCTCTGCCTGCCTTTCCCCAGTGCTCTGCAAGCTCTCCAGGACAACATAGAATCTGGGGCTCTGTGCTTTCTTTCCTTCTGAACAAGTGTTACTGTTTTCTGCACAAAAGCGATTCTGCGAAGCAATGTGAACAGGCACAGAGAAGGTGCTAGCAGGGAATTCTCTGCCTGCCTTTCCCCAGTGCTCTGCAAGCTCTCCAGGACAACATAGAATCTGGGGCTCTGTGCTTTCTTTCCTTCTGAACAAGTGTTACTCTTTTCTGCACAAAAGCGATTCTGCGAAGCAATGTGAACAGGCACAGAGAAGGTGCTAGCAGGGAATTCTCTGCCTGCCTTTCCCCAGTGCTCTGCAAGCTCTCCAGGACAACATAGAATCTGGGGCTCTGTGCTTTCTTTCCTTCTGAACAAGTGTTAGTGTTTTCTGCACAAAAGCGATTCTGCGAAGCAATGTGAACACTTCTGCTTCCCAGGCACAGAGAAGGTGCTAGCAGGGAATTCTCTGCCTGCCTTTCCCCAGTGCTCTGCAAGCTCTCCAGGACAACATAGAATCTGGGGCTCTGTGCTTTCTTTCGTTCTGAACAAGTGTTACTGTTTTCTGCACAAAAGCGATTCTGCGAAGCAATGTGAACAGGCACAGAGAAGGTGCTAGCAGGGAATTCTCTGCCTGCCTTTCCCCAGTGCTCTGCAAGCTCTCCAGGACAACATAAAATCTGGGGCTCTGTGCTTTCTTTCCTTCTGAACAAGCGTTACTGTTTTCTGCACAAAAGCGATTCTTGCGAAGCAATGTAAACACTTCTGCTTCCCAGGCACAGAGAAGGTGCTAGCAAGGAATTCTCTGCCTGCCTTTCCCCAGTGCTCTGCAAGCTCTCCAGGACAACATAGAATCTGGGACTCTGTGCTTTCTTTCCTTCTGAACAAGTGTTACTGATTTTCTGCACAAAAGCGATTCTGCGAAGCAATGTGAACAGGCACAGAGAAGGTGCTAGCAGGGAATTCTCTGCCTGCCTTTCCCCAGTGCTCTGCAAGCTCTCCAGGACAACATAGAATCTGGGGCTCTGTGCTTTCTTTCCTTCTGAACAAGTGTTAGTGTTTTCTGCACAAAAGCGATTCTGCGAAGCAATGTGAACACTTCTGCTTCCCAGGCACAGAGAAGGTGCTAGCAGGGAATTCTCTGCCTGCCTTTCCCCAGTGCTCTGCAAGCTCTCCAGGACAACATAGAATCTGGGGCTCTGTGCTTTCTTTCGTTCTGAACAAGTGTTACTGTTTTCTGCACAAAAGCGATTCTGCGAAGCAATGTGAACACTTCTGCTTCCCAGGCACAGAGAAGGTGCTAGCAGGGAATTCTCTGCCTGCCTTTCCCCAGTGCTCTGCAAGCTCTCCAGGACAACATAGAATCTGGGGCTCTGTGCTTTCTTTCCTTCTGAACAAGTGTTACTGTTTTCTGCACAAAAGCGATTCTTGCGAAGCAATGTGAACAGGCACAGAGAAGGTGCTAGCAAGGAATTCTCTGCCTGCCTTTCCCCAGTGCTCTGCAAGCTCTCCAGGACAACATAGAATCTGGGGCTCTGTGCTTTCTTTCCTTCTGAACAAGCGTTACTGTTTTCTGCACAAAAGCGATTCTGCGAAGCAATGTGAACACTTCTGCTTCCCAGGCACAGAGAAGGTGCTAGCAGGGAATTCTCTGCCTGCCTTTCCCCAGTGCTCTGCAAGCTCTCCAGGACAACATAGAATCTGGGGCTCTGTGCTTTCTTTCCTTCTGAACAAGTGTTACTGTTTTCTGCACAAAAGCGATTCTGCGAAGCAATGTGAACAGGCACAGAGAAGGTGCTAGCAGGGAATTCTCTGCCTGCCTTTCCCCAGTGCTCTGCAAGCTCTCCAGGACAACATAGAATCTGGGGCTCTGTGCTTTCTTTCGTTCTGAACAAGTGTTACTCTTTTCTGCACAAAAGCGATTCTGCGAAGCAATGTGAACAGGCACAGAGAAGGTGCTAGCAGGGAATTCTCTGCCTGCCTTTCCCCAGTGCTCTGCAAGCTCTCCAGGACAACAGAGAATCTGGGGCTCTGTGCTTTCTTTCCTTCTGAACAAGTGTTACTGTTTTCTGCACAAAAGCGATTCTTGCGAAGCAATGTGAACACTTCTGCTTCCCAGGCACAGAGAAGGTGCTAGCAATGAATTCTCTGCCTGCCTTTCCCCAGTGCTCTGCAAGCTCTCCAGGACAACATAAAATCTGGGGCTCTGTGCTTTCTTTCGTTCTGAACAAGTGTTACTGTTTTCTGCACAAAAGCGATTCTGCGAAGCCATGTGAACAGGCACAGAGAAGGTGCTAGCAGGGAATTCTCTGCCTGCCTTTCCCCAGTGCTCTGCAAGCTCTCCAGGACAACATAGAATCTGGGGCTCTGTGCTTTCTTTCCTTCTGAACAAGTGTTAGTGTTTTCTGCACAAAAGCGATTCTGCGAAGCAATGTGAACACTTCTGCTTCCCAGGCACAGAGAAGGTGCTAGCAGGGAATTCTCTGCCTGCCTTTCCCCAGTGCTCTGCAAGCTCTCCAGGACAACATAGAATCTGGGGCTCTGTGCTTTCTTTCGTTCTGAACAAGTGTTACTGTTTTCTGCACAAAAGCGATTCTGCGAAGCCATGTGAACAGGCACAGAGAAGGTGCTAGCAGGGAATTCTCTGCCTGCCTTTCCCCAGTGCTCTGCAAGCTCTCCAGGACAACATAAAATCTGGGGCTCTGTGCTTTCTTTCCTTCTGAACAAGTGTTAGTGTTTTCTGCACAAAAGCGATTCTTGCGAAGCAATGTGAACACTTCTGCTTCCCAGGCACAGAGAAGGTGCTAGCAAGGAATTCTCTGCCTGCCTTTCCCCAGTGCTCTGCAAGCTCTCCAGGACAACATAAAATCTGGGGCTCTGTGCTTTCTTTCCTTCTGAACAAGTGTTAGTGTTTTCTGCACAAAAGCGATTCTTGCGAAGCAATGTAAACACTTCTGCTTCCCAGGCACAGAGAAGGTGCTAGCAAGGAATTCTCTGCCTGCCTTTCCCCAGTGCTCTGCAAGCTCTCCAGGACAACATAGAATCTGGGGCTCTGTGCTTTCTTTCGTTCTGAACAAGTGTTACTGTTTTCTGCACAAAAGCGATTCTGCGAAGCAATGTGAACAGGCACAGAGAAGGTGCTAGCAGGGAATTCTCTGCCTGCCTTTCCCCAGTGCTCTGCAAGCTCTCCAGGACAACATAGAATCTGGGGCTATGTGCTATCTTTCCTTCTGAACAAGTGTTAGTGTTTTCTGCACAAAAGCGATTCTGCGAAGCAATGTGAACACTTCTGCTTCCCAGGCACAGAGAAGGTGCTAGCAGGGAATTCTCTGCCTGCCTTTCCCCAGTGCTCTGCAAGCTCTCCAGGACAACATAGAATCTGGGGCTCTGTGCTTTCTTTCCTTCTGAACAAGTGTTACTGTTTTCTGCACAAAAGCGATTCTGCGAAGCAATGTGAACACTTCTGCTTCCCAGGCACAGAGAAGGTGCTAGCAGGGAATTCTCTGCCTGCCTTTCCCCAGTGCTCTGCAAGCTCTCCAGGACAACATAGAATCTGGGGCTCTGTGCTTTCTTTCCTTCTGAACAAGTGTTACTGTTTTCTGCACAAAAGCGATTCTTGCGAAGCAATGTGAACAGGCACAGAGAAGGTGCTAGCAAGGAATTCTCTGCCTGCCTTTCCCCAGTGCTCTGCAAGCTCTCCAGGACAACATAGAATCTGGGGCTCTGTGCTTTCTTTCCTTCTGAACAAGCGTTACTGTTTTCTGCACAAAAGCGATTCTGCGAAGCAATGTGAACACTTCTGCTTCCCAGGCACAGAGAAGGTGCTAGCAGGGAATTCTCTGCCTGCCTTTCCCCAGTGCTCTGCAAGCTCTCCAGGACAACATAGAATCTGGGGCTCTGTGCTTTCTTTCCTTCTGAACAAGTGTTACTGTTTTCTGCACAAAAGCGATTCTGCGAAGCAATGTGAACAGGCACAGAGAAGGTGCTAGCAGGGAATTCTCTGCCTGCCTTTCCCCAGTGCTCTGCAAGCTCTCCAGGACAACATAGAATCTGGGGCTCTGTGCTTTCTTTCGTTCTGAACAAGTGTTACTCTTTTCTGCACAAAAGCGATTCTGCGAAGCAATGTGAACAGGCACAGAGAAGGTGCTAGCAGGGAATTCTCTGCCTGCCATTCCCCAGTGCTCTGCAAGCTCTCCAGGACAACATAGAATCTGGGGCTCTGTGCTTTCTTTCCTTCTGAACAAGTGTTACTGTTTTCTGCACAAAAGCGATTCTGCGAAGCAATGTGAACACTTCTGCTTCCCAGGCACAGAGAAGGTGCTAGCAGGGAATTCTCTGCCTGCCTTTCCCCAGTGCTCTGAAAGCTCTCCAGGACAACATAGAATCTGGGGCTCTGTGCTTTCTTTCCTTCTGAACAAGTGTTACTGTTTTCTGCACAAAAGCGATTCTGCGAAGCAATGTGAACAGGCACAGAGAAGGTGCTATCAGGGAATTCTCTGCCTGCCTTTCCCCAGTGCTCTGCAAGCTCTCCAGGACAACATAGAATCTGGGGCTCTGTGCTTTCTTTCCTTCTGAACAAGTGTTACTGTTTTCTGCACAAAAGCGATTCTGCGAAGCAATGTGAACACTTCTGCTTCCCAGGCACAGAGAAGGTGCTAGCAAGGAATTCTCTGCCTGCCTTTCCCCAGTGCTCTGCAAGCTCTCCAGGACAACATAAAATCTGGGGCTCTGTGCTTTCTTTCCTTCTGAACAAGTGTTACTGTTTTCTGCACAAAAGCGATTCTGCGAAGCCATGTGAACAGGCACAGAGAAGGTGCTAGCAGGGAATTCTCTGCCTGCCTTTCCCCAGTGCTCTGCAAGCTCTCCAGGACAACATAGAATCTGGGGCTCTGTGCTTTCTTTCCTTCTGAACAAGTGTTAGTGTTTTCTGCACAAAAGCGATTCTGCGAAGCAATGTGAACACTTCTGCTTCCCAGGCACAGAGAAGGTGCTAGCAGGGAATTCTCTGCCTGCCTTTCCCCAGTGCTCTGCAAGCTCTCCAGGACAACATAGAATCTGGGGCTCTGTGCTTTCTTTCGTTCTGAACAAGTGTTACTGTTTTCTGCACAAAAGCGATTCTGCGAAGCAATGTGAACAGGCACAGAGAAGGTGCTAGCAGGGAATTCTCTGCCTGCCTTTCCCCAGTGCTCTGCAAGCTCTCCAGGACAACATAGAATCTGGGGCTCTGTGCTTTCTTTCCTTCTGAACAAGTGTTACTGTTTTCTGCACAAAAGCGATTCTGCGAAGCAATGTGAACACTTCTGCTTCCCAGGCACAGAGAAGGTGCTAGCAAGGAATTCTCTGCCTGCCTTTCCCCAGTGCTCTGCAAGCTCTCCAGGACAACATAAAATCTGGGGCTCTGTGCTTTCTTTCGTTCTGAATAAGTGTTACTGTTTTCTGCACAAAAGCGATTCTGCGAAGCCATGTGAACAGGCACAGAGAAGGTGCTAGCAGGGAATTCTCTGCCTGCCTTTCCCCAGTGCTCTGCAAGCTCTCCAGGACAACATAGAATCTGGGGCTCTGTGCTTTCTTTCCTTCTGAACAAGTGTTAGTGTTTTCTGCACAAAAGCGATTCTGCGAAGCAATGTGAACACTTCTGCTTCCCAGGCACAGAGAAGGTGCTAGCAGGGAATTCTCTGCCTGCCTTTCCCCAGTGCTCTGCAAGCTCTCCAGGACAACATAGAATCTGGGGCTCTGTGCTTTCTTTCGTTCTGAACAAGTGTTACTGTTTTCTGCACAAAAGCGATTCTGCGAAGCAATGTGAACAGGCACAGAGAAGGTGCTAGCAGGGAATTCTCTGCCTGCCTTTCCCCAGTGCTCTGCAAGCTCTCCAGGACAACATAAAATCTGGGGCTCTGTGCTTTCTTTCCTTCTGAACAAGTGTTAGTGTTTTCTGCACAAAAGCGATTCTTGCGAAGCAATGTGAACACTTCTGCTTCCCAGGCACAGAGAAGGTGCTAGCAGGGAATTCTCTGCCTGCCTTTCCCCAGTGCTCTGCAAGCTCTCCAGGACAACATAGAATCTGGGGCTCTGTGCTTTCTTTCCTTCTGAACAAGTGTTAGTGTTTTCTGCACAAAAGCGATTCTGCGAAGCAATGTGAACACTTCTGCTTCCCAGGCACAGAGAAGGTGCTAGCAGGGAATTCTCTGCCTGCCTTTCCCCAGTGCTCTGCAAGCTCTCCAGGACAACATAGAATCTGGGGCTCTGTGCTTTCTTTCGTTCTGAACAAGTGTTAGTGTTTTCTGCACAAAAGCGATTCTGCGAAGCAATGTGAACACTTCTGCTTCCCAGGCACAGAGAAGGTGCTAGCAAGGAATTCTCTGCCTGCCTTTCCCCAGTGCTCTGCAAGCTCTCCAGGACAACATAGAATCTGGGGCTCTGTGCTTTCTTTCCTTCTGAACAAGTGTTACTGTTTTCTGCGCAAAAGCGATTGTGCGAAGCAATGTGAACACTTCTGCTTCCCAGGCACAGAGAAGGTGCTAGCAAGGAATTCTCTGCCTGCCTTTCCCCAGTGCTCTGCAAGCTCTCCAGGACAACATAGAATCTGGGGCTCTGTGCTTTCTTTCGTTCTGAACAAGTGTTACTGTTTTCTGCACAAAAGCGATTCTGCGAAGCAATGTGAACAGGCACAGAGAAGGTGCTAGCAGGGAATTCTCTGCCTGCCTTTCCCCAGTGCTCTGCAAGCTCTCCAGGACAACATAGAATCTGGGGCTATGTGCTTTCTTTCCTTCTGAACAAGTGTTAGTGTTTTCTGCACAAAAGCGATTCTGCGAAGCAATGTGAACACTTCTGCTTCCCAGGCACAGAGAAGGTGCTAGCAGGGAATTCTCTGCCTGCCTTTCCCCAGTGCTCTGCAAGCTCTCCAGGACAACATAGAATCTGGGGCTCTGTGCTTTCTTTCCTTCTGAACAAGTGTTACTGTTTTCTGCACAAAAGCGATTCTGCGAAGCAATGTGAACACTTCTGCTTCCCAGGCACAGAGAAGGTGCTAGCAGGGAATTCTCTGCCTGCCTTTCCCCAGTGCTCTGCAAGCTCTCCAGGACAACATAGAATCTGGGGCTCTGTGCTTTCTTTCCTTCTGAACAAGTGTTACTGTTTTCTGCACAAAAGCGATTCTTGCGAAGCAATGTGAACAGGCACAGAGAAGGTGCTAGCAAGGAATTCTCTGCCTGCCTTTCCCCAGTGCTCTGCAAGCTCTCCAGGACAACATAGAATCTGGGGCTCTGTGCTTTCTTTCCTTCTGAACAAGCGTTACTGTTTTCTGCACAAAAGCGATTCTGCGAAGCAATGTGAACACTTCTGCTTCCCAGGCACAGAGAAGGTGCTAGCAGGGAATTCTCTGCCTGCCTTTCCCCAGTGCTCTGCAAGCTCTCCAGGACAACATAGAATCTGGGGCTCTGTGCTTTCTTTCCTTCTGAACAAGTGTTACTGTTTTCTGCACAAAAGCGATTCTGCGAAGCAATGTGAACAGGCACAGAGAAGGTGCTAGCAGGGAATTCTCTGCCTGCCTTTCCCCAGTGCTCTGCAAGCTCTCCAGGACAACATAGAATCTGGGGCTCTGTGCTTTCTTTCGTTCTGAACAAGTGTTACTCTTTTCTGCACAAAAGCGATTCTGCGAAGCAATGTGAACAGGCACAGAGAAGGTGCTAGCAGGGAATTCTCTGCCTGCCATTCCCCAGTGCTCTGCAAGCTCTCCAGGACAACATAGAATCTGGGGCTCTGTGCTTTCTTTCCTTCTGAACAAGTGTTACTGTTTTCTGCACAAAAGCGATTCTGCGAAGCAATGTGAACACTTCTGCTTCCCAGGCACAGAGAAGGTGCTAGCAGGGAATTCTCTGCCTGCCTTTCCCCAGTGCTCTGAAAGCTCTCCAGGACAACATAGAATCTGGGGCTCTGTGCTTTCTTTCCTTCTGAACAAGTGTTACTGTTTTCTGCACAAAAGCGATTCTGCGAAGCAATGTGAACAGGCACAGAGAAGGTGCTATCAGGGAATTCTCTGCCTGCCTTTCCCCAGTGCTCTGCAAGCTCTCCAGGACAACATAGAATCTGGGGCTCTGTGCTTTCTTTCCTTCTGAACAAGTGTTACTGTTTTCTGCACAAAAGCGATTCTGCGAAGCAATGTGAACACTTCTGCTTCCCAGGCACAGAGAAGGTGCTAGCAAGGAATTCTCTGCCTGCCTTTCCCCAGTGCTCTGCAAGCTCTCCAGGACAACATAAAATCTGGGGCTCTGTGCTTTCTTTCCTTCTGAACAAGTGTTACTGTTTTCTGCACAAAAGCGATTCTGCGAAGCCATGTGAACAGGCACAGAGAAGGTGCTAGCAGGGAATTCTCTGCCTGCCTTTCCCCAGTGCTCTGCAAGCTCTCCAGAACAACATAGAATCTGGGGCTCTGTGCTTTCTTTCCTTCTGAACAAGTGTTAGTGTTTTCTGCACAAAAGCGATTCTGCGAAGCAATGTGAACACTTCTGCTTCCCAGGCACAGAGAAGGTGCTAGCAGGGAATTCTCTGCCTGCCTTTCCCCAGTGCTCTGCAAGCTCTCCAGGACAACATAGAATCTGGGGCTCTGTGCTTTCTTTCGTTCTGAACAAGTGTTACTGTTTTCTGCACAAAAGCGATTCTGCGAAGCAATGTGAACAGGCACAGAGAAGGTGCTAGCAGGGAATTCTCTGCCTGCCTTTCCCCAGTGCTCTGCAAGCTCTCCAGGACAACATAGAATCTGGGGCTCTGTGCTTTCTTTCCTTCTGAACAAGTGTTACTGTTTTCTGCACAAAAGCGATTCTGCGAAGCAATGTGAACACTTCTGCTTCCCAGGCACAGAGAAGGTGCTAGCAAGGAATTCTCTGCCTGCCTTTCCCCAGTGCTCTGCAAGCTCTCCAGGACAACATAAAATCTGGGGCTCTGTGCTTTCTTTCGTTCTGAATAAGTGTTACTGTTTTCTGCACAAAAGCGATTCTGCGAAGCCATGTGAACAGGCACAGAGAAGGTGCTAGCAGGGAATTCTCTGCCTGCCTTTCCCCAGTGCTCTGCAAGCTCTCCAGGACAACATAGAATCTGGGGCTCTGTGCTTTCTTTCCTTCTGAACAAGTGTTAGTGTTTTCTGCACAAAAGCGATTCTGCGAAGCAATGTGAACACTTCTGCTTCCCAGGCACAGAGAAGGTGCTAGCAGGGAATTCTCTGCCTGCCTTTCCCCAGTGCTCTGCAAGCTCTCCAGGACAACATAGAATCTGGGGCTCTGTGCTTTCTTTCGTTCTGAACAAGTGTTACTGTTTTCTGCACAAAAGCGATTCTGCGAAGCAATGTGAACAGGCACAGAGAAGGTGCTAGCAGGGAATTCTCTGCCTGCCTTTCCCCAGTGCTCTGCAAGCTCTCCAGGACAACATAAAATCTGGGGCTCTGTGCTTTCTTTCCTTCTGAACAAGTGTTAGTGTTTTCTGCACAAAAGCGATTCTTGCGAAGCAATGTGAACACTTCTGCTTCCCAGGCACAGAGAAGGTGCTAGCAGGGAATTCTCTGCCTGCCTTTCCCCAGTGCTCTGCAAGCTCTCCAGGACAACATAGAATCTGGGGCTCTGTGCTTTCTTTCCTTCTGAACAAGTGTTAGTGTTTTCTGCACAAAAGCGATTCTGCGAAGCAATGTGAACACTTCTGCTTCCCAGGCACAGAGAAGGTGCTAGCAGGGAATTCTCTGCCTGCCTTTCCCCAGTGCTCTGCAAGCTCTCCAGGACAACATAGAATCTGGGGCTCTGTGCTTTCTTTCGTTCTGAACAAGTGTTAGTGTTTTCTGCACAAAAGCGATTCTGCGAAGCAATGTGAACACTTCTGCTTCCCAGGCACAGAGAAGGTGCTAGCAAGGAATTCTCTGCCTGCCTTTCCCCAGTGCTCTGCAAGCTCTCCAGGACAACATAGAATCTGGGGCTCTGTGCTTTCTTTCCTTCTGAACAAGTGTTACTGTTTTCTGCGCAAAAGCGATTGTGCGAAGCAATGTGAACACTTCTGCTTCCCAGGCACAGAGAAGGTGCTAGCAGGGAATTCTCTGCCTGCCTTTCCCCAGTGCTCTGCAAGCTCTCCAGGACAACATAAAATCTGGGGCTCTGTGCTTTCTTTCGTTCTGAACAAGTGTTACTGTTTTCTGCAGAAAAGTGATTCTTGCGAAGCAATGTGAACACTTCTGCTTCCCAGGCACAGAGAAGGTGCTATCAGGGAATTCTCTGCCTGCCTTTCCCCAGTGCTCTGCAAGCTCTCCAAGACAACATAGATTCTGGGGCTCTGTGCTTTCTTTCCTTCTGAACAAGTGTTACTGTTTTCTGCACAAAAGCGATTCTGCGAAGCAATGTGAACAGGCACAGAGAAGGTGCTAGCAGGGAATTCTCTGCCTGCCTTTCCCCAGTGCTCTGCAAGCTCTCCAGGACAACATAGAATCTGGGGCTCTGTGCTTTCTTTCCTTCTGAACAAGTGTTACTGTTTTCTGCACAAAAGCGATTCTGCGAAGCAATGTGAACACTTCTGCTTCCCAGGCACAGAGAAGGTGCTAGCAAGGAATTCTCTGCCTGCCTTTCCCCAGTGCTCTGCAAGCTCTCCAGGACAACATAAAATCTGGGGCTCTGTGCTTTCTTTCCTTCTGAACAAGTGTTAGTGTTTTCTGCACAAAAGCGATTCTGCGAAGCAATGTGAACAGGCACAGAGAAGGTGCTAGCAGGGAATTCTCTGCCTGCCTTTCCCCAGTGCTCTGCAAGCTCTCCAGGACAACACAGAATCTGGGGCTCTGTGCTTTCTTTCCTTCTGAACAAGTGTTAGTGTTTTCTGCACAAAAGCGATTCTGCGAAGCAATGTGAACACTTCTGCTTCCCAGGCACAGAGAAGGTGCTAGCAGGGAATTCTCTGCCTGCCTTTCCCCAGTGCTCTGCAAGCTCTCCAGGACAACATAGAATCTGGGGCTCTGTGCTTTCTTTCGTTCTGAACAAGTGTTACTGTTTTCTGCACAAAAGCGATTCTGCGAAGCAATGTGAACAGGCACAGAGAAGGTGCTAGCAGGGAATTCTCTGCCTGCCTTTCCCCAGTGCTCTGCAAGCTCTCCAGGACAACATAGAATCTGGGGGCTGTGCTTTCTTTCCTTCTGAACAAGTGTTACTGTTTTCTGCACAAAAGCGATTCTGCGAAGCAATGTGAACACTTCTGCTTCCCAGGCACAGAGAAGGTGCTAGCAAGGAATTCTCTGCCTGCCTTTCCCCAGTGCTCTGCAAGCTCTCCAGGACAACATAAAATCTGGGGCTCTGTGCTTTCTTTCGTTCTGAATAAGTGTTACTGTTTTCTGCACAAAAGCGATTCTGCGAAGCCATGTGAACAGGCACAGAGAAGGTGCTAGCAGGGAATTCTCTGCCTGCCTTTCCCCAGTGCTCTGCAAGCTCTCCAGGACAACATAGAATCTGGGGCTCTGTGCTTTCTTTCCTTCTGAACAAGTGTTAGTGTTTTCTGCACAAAAGCGATTCTGCGAAGCAATGTGAACACTTCTGCTTCCCAGGCACAGAGAAGGTGCTAGCAGGGAATTCTCTGCCTGCCTTTCCCCAGTGCTCTGCAAGCTCTCCAGGACAACATAGAATCTGGGGCTCTGTGCTTTCTTTCGTTCTGAACAAGTGTTACTGTTTTCTGCACAAAAGCGATTCTGCGAAGCAATGTGAACAGGCACAGAGAAGGTGCTAGCAGGGAATTCTCTGCCTGCCTTTCCCCAGTGCTCTGCAAGCTCTCCAGGACAACATAAAATCTGGGGCTCTGTGCTTTCTTTCCTTCTGAACAAGTGTTAGTGTTTTCTGCACAAAAGCGATTCTTGCGAAGCAATGTAAACACTTCTGCTTCCCAGGCACAGAGAAGGTGCTAGCAGGGAATTCTCTGCCTGCCTTTCCCCAGTGCTCTGCAAGCTCTCCAGGACAACATAGAATCTGGGGCTCTGTGATTTCTTTCCTTCTGAACAAGTGTTACTGTTTTCTGCACAAAAGCGATTTTCCGAAGCAATGTGAACAGGCACAGAGAAGGTGCTATCAGGGAATTCTCTGCCTGCCTTTCCCCAGTGCTCTGCAAGCTCTCCAGGACAACATAGAATCTGGGGCTCTGTGCTTTCTTTCCTTCTGAACAAGTGTTAGTGTTTTCTGCACAAAAGCGATTCTGCGAAGCAATGTGAACACTTCTGCTTCCCAGGCACAGAGAAGGTGCTAGCAGGGAATTCTCTGCCTGCCTTTCCCCAGTGCTCTGCAAGCTCTCCAGGACAACATAGAATCTGGGGCTCTGTGCTTTCTTTCCTTCTGAACAAGTGTTAGTGTTTTCTGCACAAAAGCGATTCTGCGAAGCAATGTGAACACTTCTGCTTCCCAGGCACAGAGAAGGTGCTAGCAAGGAATTCTCTGCCTGCCTTTCCCCAGTGCTCTGCAAGCTCTCCAGGACAACATAGAATCTGGGGCTCTGTGCTTTCTTTCCTTCTGAACAAGTGTTACTGTTTTCTGCGCAAAAGCGATTGTGCGAAGCAATGTGAACACTTCTGCTTCCCAGGCACAGAGAAGGTGCTAGCAGGGAATTCTCTGCCTGCCTTTCCCCAGTGCTCTGCAAGCTCTCCAGGACAACATAAAATCTGGGGCTCTGTGCTTTCTTTCGTTCTGAACAAGTGTTACTGTTTTCTGCAGAAAAGTGATTCTTGCGAAGCAATGTGAACACTTCTGCTTCCCAGGCACAGAGAAGGTGCTATCAGGGAATTCTCTGCCTGCCTTTCCCCAGTGCTCTGCAAGCTCTCCAAGACAACATAGATTCTGGGGCTCTGTGCTTTCTTTCCTTCTGAACAAGTGTTACTGTTTTCTGCACAAAAGCGATTCTGCGAAGCAATGTGAACAGGCACAGAGAAGGTGCTAGCAGGGAATTCTCTGCCTGCCTTTCCCCAGTGCTCTGCAAGCTCTCCAGGACAACATAGAATCTGGGGCTCTGTGCTTTCTTTCCTTCTGAACAAGTGTTACTGTTTTCTGCACAAAAGCGATTCTGCGAAGCAATGTGAACACTTCTGCTTCCCAGGCACAGAGAAGGTGCTAGCAAGGAATTCTCTGCCTGCCTTTCCCCAGTGCTCTGCAAGCTCTCCAGGACAACATAAAATCTGGGGCTCTGTGCTTTCTTTCCTTCTGAACAAGTGTTAGTGTTTTCTGCACAAAAGCGATTCTGCGAAGCAATGTGAACACTTCTGCTTCCCAGGCACAGAGAAGGTGCTAGCAGGGAATTCTCTGCCTGCCTTTCCCCAGTGCTCTGCAAGCTCTCCAGGACAACATAGAATCTGGGGCTCTGTGCTTTCTTTCGTTCTGAACAAGTGTTACTGTTTTCTGCACAAAAGCGATTCTGCGAAGCAATGTGAACAGGCACAGAGAAGGTGCTAGCAGGGAATTCTCTGCCTGCCTTTCCCCAGTGCTCTGCAAGCTCTCCAGGACAACATAAAATCTGGGGCTCTGTGCTTTCTTTCCTTCTGAACAAGCGTTACTGTTTTCTGCACAAAAGCGATTCTTGCGAAGCAATGTAAACACTTCTGCTTCCCAGGCACAGAGAAGGTGCTAGCAAGGAATTCTCTGCCTGCCTTTCCCCAGTGCTCTGCAAGCTCTCCAGGACAACATAGAATCTGGGACTCTGTGCTTTCTTTCCTTCTGAACAAGTGTTACTGATTTTCTGCACAAAAGCGATTCTGCGAAGCAATGTGAACAGGCACAGAGAAGGTGCTAGCAGGGAATTCTCTGCCTGCCTTTCCCCAGTGCTCTGCAAGCTCTCCAGGACAACATAGAATCTGGGGCTCTGTGCTTTCTTTCCTTCTGAACAAGTGTTAGTGTTTTCTGCACAAAAGCGATTCTGCGAAGCAATGTGAACACTTCTGCTTCCCAGGCACAGAGAAGGTGCTAGCAGGGAATTCTCTGCCTGCCTTTCCCCAGTGCTCTGCAAGCTCTCCAGGACAACATAGAATCTGGGGCTCTGTGCTTTCTTTCCTTCTGAACAAGTGTTACTGTTTTCTGCACAAAAGCGATTCTGCGAAGCAATGTGAACACTTCTGCTTCCCAGGCACAGAGAAGGTGCTAGCAGGGAATTCTCTGCCTGCCTTTCCCCAGTGCTCTGCAAGCTCTCCAGGACAACATAGAATCTGGGGCTCTGTGCTTTCTTTCCTTCTGAACAAGTGTTACTGTTTTCTGCACAAAAGCGATTCTTGCGAAGCAATGTGAACAGGCACAGAGAAGGTGCTAGCAAGGAATTCTCTGCCTGCCTTTCCCCAGTGCTCTGCAAGCTCTCCAGGACAACATAGAATCTGGGGCTCTGTGCTTTCTTTCCTTCTGAACAAGCGTTACTGTTTTCTGCACAAAAGCGATTCTGCGAAGCAATGTGAACACTTCTGCTTCCCAGGCACAGAGAAGGTGCTAGCAGGGAATTCTCTGCCTGCCTTTCCCCAGTGCTCTGCAAGCTCTCCAGGACAACATAGAATCTGGGGCTCTGTGCTTTCTTTCGTTCTGAACAAGTGTTAGTGTTTTCTGCACAAAAGCGATTCTGCGAAGCAATGTGAACACTTCTGCTTCCCAGGCACAGAGAAGGTGCTAGCAAGGAATTCTCTGCCTGCCTTTCCCCAGTGCTCTGCAAGCTCTCCAGGACAACATAGAATCTGGGGCTCTGTGCTTTCTTTCCTTCTGAACAAGTGTTACTGTTTTCTGCGCAAAAGCGATTGTGCGAAGCAATGTGAACACTTCTGCTTCCCAGGCACAGAGAAGGTGCTAGCAAGGAATTCTCTGCCTGCCTTTCCCCAGTGCTCTGCAAGCTCTCCAGGACAACATAGAATCTGGGGCTCTGTGCTTTCTTTCCTTCTGAACAAGTGTTACTGTTTTCTGCACAAAAGCGATTCTGCGAAGCAATGTGAACAGGCACAGAGAAGGTGCTAGCAGGGAATTCTCTGCCTGCCTTTCCCCAGTGCTCTGCAAGCTCTCCAGGACAACATAGAATCTGGGGCTATGTGCTTTCTTTCCTTCTGAACAAGTGTTAGTGTTTTCTGCACAAAAGCGATTCTGCGAAGCAATGTGAACACTTCTGCTTCCCAGGCACAGAGAAGGTGCTAGCAGGGAATTCTCTGCCTGCCTTTCCCCAGTGCTCTGCAAGCTCTCCAGGACAACATAGAATCTGGGGCTCTGTGCTTTCTTTCCTTCTGAACAAGTGTTACTGTTTTCTGCACAAAAGCGATTCTGCGAAGCAATGTGAACACTTCTGCTTCCCAGGCACAGAGAAGGTGCTAGCAGGGAATTCTCTGCCTGCCTTTCCCCAGTGCTCTGCAAGCTCTCCAGGACAACATAGAATCTGGGGCTCTGTGCTTTCTTTCCTTCTGAACAAGTGTTACTGTTTTCTGCACAAAAGCGATTCTTGCGAAGCAATGTGAACAGGCACAGAGAAGGTGCTAGCAAGGAATTCTCTGCCTGCCTTTCCCCAGTGCTCTGCAAGCTCTCCAGGACAACATAGAATCTGGGGCTCTGTGCTTTCTTTCCTTCTGAACAAGCGTTACTGTTTTCTGCACAAAAGCGATTCTGCGAAGCAATGTGAACACTTCTGCTTCCCAGGCACAGAGAAGGTGCTAGCAGGGAATTCTCTGCCTGCCTTTCCCCAGTGCTCTGCAAGCTCTCCAGGACAACATAGAATCTGGGGCTCTGTGCTTTCTTTCCTTCTGAACAAGTGTTACTGTTTTCTGCACAAAAGCGATTCTGCGAAGCAATGTGAACAGGCACAGAGAAGGTGCTAGCAGGGAATTCTCTGCCTGCCTTTCCCCAGTGCTCTGCAAGCTCTCCAGGACAACATAGAATCTGGGGCTCTGTGCTTTCTTTCGTTCTGAACAAGTGTTACTCTTTTCTGCACAAAAGCGATTCTGCGAAGCAATGTGAACAGGCACAGAGAAGGTGCTAGCAGGGAATTCTCTGCCTGCCATTCCCCAGTGCTCTGCAAGCTCTCCAGGACAACATAGAATCTGGGGCTCTGTGCTTTCTTTCCTTCTGAACAAGTGTTACTGTTTTCTGCACAAAAGCGATTCTGCGAAGCAATGTGAACACTTCTGCTTCCCAGGCACAGAGAAGGTGCTAGCAGGGAATTCTCTGCCTGCCTTTCCCCAGTGCTCTGAAAGCTCTCCAGGACAACATAGAATCTGGGGCTCTGTGCTTTCTTTCCTTCTGAACAAGTGTTACTGTTTTCTGCACAAAAGCGATTCTGCGAAGCAATGTGAACAGGCACAGAGAAGGTGCTATCAGGGAATTCTCTGCCTGCCTTTCCCCAGTGCTCTGCAAGCTCTCCAGGACAACATAGAATCTGGGGCTCTGTGCTTTCTTTCCTTCTGAACAAGTGTTACTGTTTTCTGCACAAAAGCGATTCTGCGAAGCAATGTGAACACTTCTGCTTCCCAGGCACAGAGAAGGTGCTAGCAAGGAATTCTCTGCCTGCCTTTCCCCAGTGCTCTGCAAGCTCTCCAGGACAACATAAAATCTGGGGCTCTGTGCTTTCTTTCCTTCTGAACAAGTGTTACTGTTTTCTGCACAAAAGCGATTCTGCGAAGCCATGTGAACAGGCACAGAGAAGGTGCTAGCAGGGAATTCTCTGCCTGCCTTTCCCCAGTGCTCTGCAAGCTCTCCAGAACAACATAGAATCTGGGGCTCTGTGCTTTCTTTCCTTCTGAACAAGTGTTAGTGTTTTCTGCACAAAAGCGATTCTGCGAAGCAATGTGAACACTTCTGCTTCCCAGGCACAGAGAAGGTGCTAGCAGGGAATTCTCTGCCTGCCTTTCCCCAGTGCTCTGCAAGCTCTCCAGGACAACATAGAATCTGGGGCTCTGTGCTTTCTTTCGTTCTGAACAAGTGTTACTGTTTTCTGCACAAAAGCGATTCTGCGAAGCAATGTGAACAGGCACAGAGAAGGTGCTAGCAGGGAATTCTCTGCCTGCCTTTCCCCAGTGCTCTGCAAGCTCTCCAGGACAACATAGAATCTGGGGCTCTGTGCTTTCTTTCCTTCTGAACAAGTGTTACTGTTTTCTGCACAAAAGCGATTCTGCGAAGCAATGTGAACACTTCTGCTTCCCAGGCACAGAGAAGGTGCTAGCAAGGAATTCTCTGCCTGCCTTTCCCCAGTGCTCTGCAAGCTCTCCAGGACAACATAAAATCTGGGGCTCTGTGCTTTCTTTCGTTCTGAATAAGTGTTACTGTTTTCTGCACAAAAGCGATTCTGCGAAGCCATGTGAACAGGCACAGAGAAGGTGCTAGCAGGGAATTCTCTGCCTGCCTTTCCCCAGTGCTCTGCAAGCTCTCCAGGACAACATAGAATCTGGGGCTCTGTGCTTTCTTTCCTTCTGAACAAGTGTTAGTGTTTTCTGCACAAAAGCGATTCTGCGAAGCAATGTGAACACTTCTGCTTCCCAGGCACAGAGAAGGTGCTAGCAGGGAATTCTCTGCCTGCCTTTCCCCAGTGCTCTGCAAGCTCTCCAGGACAACATAGAATCTGGGGCTCTGTGCTTTCTTTCGTTCTGAACAAGTGTTACTGTTTTCTGCACAAAAGCGATTCTGCGAAGCAATGTGAACAGGCACAGAGAAGGTGCTAGCAGGGAATTCTCTGCCTGCCTTTCCCCAGTGCTCTGCAAGCTCTCCAGGACAACATAAAATCTGGGGCTCTGTGCTTTCTTTCCTTCTGAACAAGTGTTAGTGTTTTCTGCACAAAAGCGATTCTTGCGAAGCAATGTGAACACTTCTGCTTCCCAGGCACAGAGAAGGTGCTAGCAGGGAATTCTCTGCCTGCCTTTCCCCAGTGCTCTGCAAGCTCTCCAGGACAACATAGAATCTGGGGCTCTGTGCTTTCTTTCCTTCTGAACAAGTGTTAGTGTTTTCTGCACAAAAGCGATTCTGCGAAGCAATGTGAACACTTCTGCTTCCCAGGCACAGAGAAGGTGCTAGCAGGGAATTCTCTGCCTGCCTTTCCCCAGTGCTCTGCAAGCTCTCCAGGACAACATAGAATCTGGGGCTCTGTGCTTTCTTTCGTTCTGAACAAGTGTTAGTGTTTTCTGCACAAAAGCGATTCTGCGAAGCAATGTGAACACTTCTGCTTCCCAGGCACAGAGAAGGTGCTAGCAAGGAATTCTCTGCCTGCCTTTCCCCAGTGCTCTGCAAGCTCTCCAGGACAACATAGAATCTGGGGCTCTGTGCTTTCTTTCCTTCTGAACAAGTGTTACTGTTTTCTGCGCAAAAGCGATTGTGCGAAGCAATGTGAACACTTCTGCTTCCCAGGCACAGAGAAGGTGCTAGCAGGGAATTCTCTGCCTGCCTTTCCCCAGTGCTCTGCAAGCTCTCCAGGACAACATAAAATCTGGGGCTCTGTGCTTTCTTTCGTTCTGAACAAGTGTTACTGTTTTCTGCAGAAAAGTGATTCTTGCGAAGCAATGTGAACACTTCTGCTTCCCAGGCACAGAGAAGGTGCTATCAGGGAATTCTCTGCCTGCCTTTCCCCAGTGCTCTGCAAGCTCTCCAAGACAACATAGATTCTGGGGCTCTGTGCTTTCTTTCCTTCTGAACAAGTGTTACTGTTTTCTGCACAAAAGCGATTCTGCGAAGCAATGTGAACAGGCACAGAGAAGGTGCTAGCAGGGAATTCTCTGCCTGCCTTTCCCCAGTGCTCTGCAAGCTCTCCAGGACAACATAGAATCTGGGGCTCTGTGCTTTCTTTCCTTCTGAACAAGTGTTACTGTTTTCTGCACAAAAGCGATTCTGCGAAGCAATGTGAACACTTCTGCTTCCCAGGCACAGAGAAGGTGCTAGCAAGGAATTCTCTGCCTGCCTTTCCCCAGTGCTCTGCAAGCTCTCCAGGACAACATAAAATCTGGGGCTCTGTGCTTTCTTTCCTTCTGAACAAGTGTTAGTGTTTTCTGCACAAAAGCGATTCTGCGAAGCAATGTGAACAGGCACAGAGAAGGTGCTAGCAGGGAATTCTCTGCCTGCCTTTCCCCAGTGCTCTGCAAGCTCTCCAGGACAACACAGAATCTGGGGCTCTGTGCTTTCTTTCCTTCTGAACAAGTGTTAGTGTTTTCTGCACAAAAGCGATTCTGCGAAGCAATGTGAACACTTCTGCTTCCCAGGCACAGAGAAGGTGCTAGCAGGGAATTCTCTGCCTGCCTTTCCCCAGTGCTCTGCAAGCTCTCCAGGACAACATAGAATCTGGGGCTCTGTGCTTTCTTTCGTTCTGAACAAGTGTTACTGTTTTCTGCACAAAAGCGATTCTGCGAAGCAATGTGAACAGGCACAGAGAAGGTGCTAGCAGGGAATTCTCTGCCTGCCTTTCCCCAGTGCTCTGCAAGCTCTCCAGGACAACATAGAATCTGGGGGCTGTGCTTTCTTTCCTTCTGAACAAGTGTTACTGTTTTCTGCACAAAAGCGATTCTGCGAAGCAATGTGAACACTTCTGCTTCCCAGGCACAGAGAAGGTGCTAGCAAGGAATTCTCTGCCTGCCTTTCCCCAGTGCTCTGCAAGCTCTCCAGGACAACATAAAATCTGGGGCTCTGTGCTTTCTTTCGTTCTGAATAAGTGTTACTGTTTTCTGCACAAAAGCGATTCTGCGAAGCCATGTGAACAGGCACAGAGAAGGTGCTAGCAGGGAATTCTCTGCCTGCCTTTCCCCAGTGCTCTGCAAGCTCTCCAGGACAACATAGAATCTGGGGCTCTGTGCTTTCTTTCCTTCTGAACAAGTGTTAGTGTTTTCTGCACAAAAGCGATTCTGCGAAGCAATGTGAACACTTCTGCTTCCCAGGCACAGAGAAGGTGCTAGCAGGGAATTCTCTGCCTGCCTTTCCCCAGTGCTCTGCAAGCTCTCCAGGACAACATAGAATCTGGGGCTCTGTGCTTTCTTTCGTTCTGAACAAGTGTTACTGTTTTCTGCACAAAAGCGATTCTGCGAAGCAATGTGAACAGGCACAGAGAAGGTGCTAGCAGGGAATTCTCTGCCTGCCTTTCCCCAGTGCTCTGCAAGCTCTCCAGGACAACATAAAATCTGGGGCTCTGTGCTTTCTTTCCTTCTGAACAAGTGTTAGTGTTTTCTGCACAAAAGCGATTCTTGCGAAGCAATGTAAACACTTCTGCTTCCCAGGCACAGAGAAGGTGCTAGCAGGGAATTCTCTGCCTGCCTTTCCCCAGTGCTCTGCAAGCTCTCCAGGACAACATAGAATCTGGGGCTCTGTGCTTTCTTTCCTTCTGAACAAGTGTTACTGTTTTCTGCACAAAAGCGATTCTGCGAAGCAATGTGAACAGGCACAGAGAAGGTGCTATCAGGGAATTCTCTGCCTGCCTTTCCCCAGTGCTCTGCAAGCTCTCCAGGACAACATAGAATCTGGGGCTCTGTGCTTTCTTTCCTTCTGAACAAGTGTTAGTGTTTTCTGCACAAAAGCGATTCTGCGAAGCAATGTGAACACTTCTGCTTCCCAGGCACAGAGAAGGTGCTAGCAGGGAATTCTCTGCCTGCCTTTCCCCAGTGCTCTGCAAGCTCTCCAGGACAACATAGAATCTGGGGCTCTGTGCTTTCTTTCCTTCTGAACAAGTGTTAGTGTTTTCTGCACAAAAGCGATTCTGCGAAGCAATGTGAACACTTCTGCTTCCCAGGCACAGAGAAGGTGCTAGCAAGGAATTCTCTGCCTGCCTTTCCCCAGTGCTCTGCAAGCTCTCCAGGACAACATAGAATCTGGGGCTCTGTGCTTTCTTTCCTTCTGAACAAGTGTTACTGTTTTCTGCGCAAAAGCGATTGTGCGAAGCAATGTGAACACTTCTGCTTCCCAGGCACAGAGAAGGTGCTAGCAGGGAATTCTCTGCCTGCCTTTCCCCAGTGCTCTGCAAGCTCTCCAGGACAACATAAAATCTGGGGCTCTGTGCTTTCTTTCGTTCTGAACAAGTGTTACTGTTTTCTGCAGAAAAGTGATTCTTGCGAAGCAATGTGAACACTTCTGCTTCCCAGGCACAGAGAAGGTGCTATCAGGGAATTCTCTGCCTGCCTTTCCCCAGTGCTCTGCAAGCTCTCCAAGACAACATAGATTCTGGGGCTCTGTGCTTTCTTTCCTTCTGAACAAGTGTTACTGTTTTCTGCACAAAAGCGATTCTGTGAAGCAATGTGAACAGGCACAGAGAAGGTGCTAGCAGGGAATTCTCTGCCTGCCTTTCCCCAGTGCTCTGCAAGCTCTCCAGGACAACATAGAATCTGGGGCTCTGTGCTTTCTTTCCTTCTGAACAAGTGTTACTGTTTTCTGCACAAAAGCGATTCTGCGAAGCAATGTGAACACTTCTGCTTCCCAGGCACAGAGAAGGTGCTAGCAAGGAATTCTCTGCCTGCCTTTCCCCAGTGCTCTGCAAGCTCTCCAGGACAACATAAAATCTGGGGCTCTGTGCTTTCTTTCCTTCTGAACAAGTGTTAGTGTTTTCTGCACAAAAGCGATTCTGCGAAGCAATGTGAACACTTCTGCTTCCCAGGCACAGAGAAGGTGCTAGCAGGGAATTCTCTGCCTGCCTTTCCCCAGTGCTCTGCAAGCTCTCCAGGACAACATAGAATCTGGGGCTCTGTGCTTTCTTTCGTTCTGAACAAGTGTTACTGTTTTCTGCACAAAAGCGATTCTGCGAAGCAATGTGAACAGGCACAGAGAAGGTGCTAGCAGGGAATTCTCTGCCTGCCTTTCCCCAGTGCTCTGCAAGCTCTCCAGGACAACATAAAATCTGGGGCTCTGTGCTTTCTTTCCTTCTGAACAAGCGTTACTGTTTTCTGCACAAAAGCGATTCTTGCGAAGCAATGTAAACACTTCTGCTTCCCAGGCACAGAGAAGGTGCTAGCAAGGAATTCTCTGCCTGCCTTTCCCCAGTGCTCTGCAAGCTCTCCAGGACAACATAGAATCTGGGACTCTGTGCTTTCTTTCCTTCTGAACAAGTGTTACTGATTTTCTGCACAAAAGCGATTCTGCGAAGCAATGTGAACAGGCACAGAGAAGGTGCTAGCAGGGAATTCTCTGCCTGCCTTTCCCCAGTGCTCTGCAAGCTCTCCAGGACAACATAGAATCTGGGGCTCTGTGCTTTCTTTCCTTCTGAACAAGTGTTAGTGTTTTCTGCACAAAAGCGATTCTGCGAAGCAATGTGAACACTTCTGCTTCCCAGGCACAGAGAAGGTGCTAGCAGGGAATTCTCTGCCTGCCTTTCCCCAGTGCTCTGCAAGCTCTCCAGGACAACATAGAATCTGGGGCTCTGTGCTTTCTTTCCTTCTGAACAAGTGTTACTGTTTTCTGCACAAAAGCGATTCTTGCGAAGCAATGTGAACAGGCACAGAGAAGGTGCTAGCAAGGAATTCTCTGCCTGCCTTTCCCCAGTGCTCTGCAAGCTCTCCAGGACAACATAGAATCTGGGGCTCTGTGCTTTCTTTCCTTCTGAACAAGCGTTACTGTTTTCTGCACAAAAGCGATTCTGCGAAGCAATGTGAACACTTCTGCTTCCCAGGCACAGAGAAGGTGCTAGCAGGGAATTCTCTGCCTGCCTTTCCCCAGTGCTCTGCAAGCTCTCCAGGACAACATAGAATCTGGGGCTCTGTGCTTTCTTTCCTTCTGAACAAGTGTTACTGTTTTCTGCACAAAAGCGATTCTGCGAAGCAATGTGAACAGGCACAGAGAAGGTGCTAGCAGGGAATTCTCTGCCTGCCTTTCCCCAGTGCTCTGCAAGCTCTCCAGGACAACATAGAATCTGGGGCTCTGTGCTTTCTTTCGTTCTGAACAAGTGTTACTCTTTTCTGCACAAAAGCGATTCTGCGAAGCAATGTGAACAGGCACAGAGAAGGTGCTAGCAGGGAATTCTCTGCCTGCCTTTCCCCAGTGCTCTGCAAGCTCTCCAGGACAACAGAGAATCTGGGGCTCTGTGCTTTCTTTCCTTCTGAACAAGTGTTACTGTTTTCTGCACAAAAGCGATTCTTGCGAAGCAATGTGAACACTTCTTCTTCCCAGGCACAGAGAAGGTGCTAGCAATGAATTCTCTGCCTGCCTTTCCCCAGTGCTCTGCAAGCTCTCCAGGACAACATAAAATCTGGGGCTCTGTGCTTTCTTTCGTTCTGAACAAGTGTTACTGTTTTCTGCACAAAAGCGATTCTGCGAAGCCATGTGAACAGGCACAGAGAAGGTGCTAGCAGGGAATTCTCTGCCTGCCTTTCCCCAGTGCTCTGCAAGCTCTCCAGGACAACATAGAATCTGGGGCTCTGTGCTTTCTTTCCTTCTGAACAAGTGTTAGTGTTTTCTGCACAAAAGCGATTCTGCGAAGCAATGTGAACACTTCTGCTTCCCAGGCACAGAGAAGGTGCTAGCAGGGAATTCTCTGCCTGCCTTTCCCCAGTGCTCTGCAAGCTCTCCAGGACAACATAGAATCTGGGGCTCTGTGCTTTCTTTCGTTCTGAACAAGTGTTACTGTTTTCTGCACAAAAGCGATTCTGCGAAGCCATGTGAACAGGCACAGAGAAGGTGCTAGCAGGGAATTCTCTGCCTGCCTTTCCCCAGTGCTCTGCAAGCTCTCCAGGACAACATAAAATCTGGGGCTCTGTGCTTTCTTTCCTTCTGAACAAGTGTTAGTGTTTTCTGCACAAAAGCGATTCTTGCGAAGCAATGTGAACACTTCTGCTTCCCAGGCACAGAGAAGGTGCTAGCAAGGAATTCTCTGCCTGCCTTTCCCCAGTGCTCTGCAAGCTCTCCAGGACAACATAAAATCTGGGGCTCTGTGCTTTCTTTCCTTCTGAACAAGTGTTAGTGTTTTCTGCACAAAAGCGATTCTTGCGAAGCAATGTAAACACTTCTGCTTCCCAGGCACAGAGAAGGTGCTAGCAAGGAATTCTCTGCCTGCCTTTCCCCAGTGCTCTGCAAGCTCTCCAGGACAACATAGAATCTGGGGCTCTGTGCTTTCTTTCGTTCTGAACAAGTGTTACTGTTTTCTGCACAAAAGCGATTCTGCGAAGCAATGTGAACAGGCACAGAGAAGGTGCTAGCAGGGAATTCTCTGCCTGCCTTTCCCCAGTGCTCTGCAAGCTCTCCAGGACAACATAGAATCTGGGGCTATGTGCTTTCTTTCCTTCTGAACAAGTGTTAGTGTTTTCTGCACAAAAGCGATTCTGCGAAGCAATGTGAACACTTCTGCTTCCCAGGCACAGAGAAGGTGCTAGCAGGGAATTCTCTGCCTGCCTTTCCCCAGTGCTCTGCAAGCTCTCCAGGACAACATAGAATCTGGGGCTCTGTGCTTTCTTTCCTTCTGAACAAGTGTTACTGTTTTCTGCACAAAAGCGATTCTGCGAAGCAATGTGAACACTTCTGCTTCCCAGGCACAGAGAAGGTGCTAGCAGGGAATTCTCTGCCTGCCTTTCCCCAGTGCTCTGCAAGCTCTCCAGGACAACATAGAATCTGGGGCTCTGTGCTTTCTTTCCTTCTGAACAAGTGTTACTGTTTTCTGCACAAAAGCGATTCTGCGAAGCAATGTGAACACTTCTGCTTCCCAGGCACAGAGAAGGTGCTAGCAGGGAATTCTCTGCCTGCCTTTCCCCAGTGCTCTGCAAGCTCTCCAGGACAACATAGAATCTGGGGCTCTGTGCTTTCTTTCCTTCTGAACAAGTGTTACTGTTTTCTGCACAAAAGCGATTCTTGCGAAGCAATGTGAACAGGCACAGAGAAGGTGCTAGCAAGGAATTCTCTGCCTGCCTTTCCCCAGTGCTCTGCAAGCTCTCCAGGACAACATAGAATCTGGGGCTCTGTGCTTTCTTTCCTTCTGAACAAGCGTTACTGTTTTCTGCACAAAAGCGATTCTGCGAAGCAATGTGAACACTTCTGCTTCCCAGGCACAGAGAAGGTGCTAGCAGGGAATTCTCTGCCTGCCTTTCCCCAGTGCTCTGCAAGCTCTCCAGGACAACATAGAATCTGGGGCTCTGTGCTTTCTTTCCTTCTGAACAAGTGTTACTGTTTTCTGCACAAAAGCGATTCTGCGAAGCAATGTGAACAGGCACAGAGAAGGTGCTAGCAGGGAATTCTCTGCCTGCCTTTCCCCAGTGCTCTGCAAGCTCTCCAGGACAACATAGAATCTGGGGCTCTGTGCTTTCTTTCGTTCTGAACAAGTGTTACTCTTTTCTGCACAAAAGCGATTCTGCGAAGCAATGTGAACAGGCACAGAGAAGGTGCTAGCAGGGAATTCTCTGCCTGCCTTTCCCCAGTGCTCTGCAAGCTCTCCAGGACAACAGAGAATCTGGGGCTCTGTGCTTTCTTTCCTTCTGAACAAGTGTTACTGTTTTCTGCACAAAAGCGATTCTTGCGAAGCAATGTGAACACTTCTTCTTCCCAGGCACAGAGAAGGTGCTAGCAATGAATTCTCTGCCTGCCTTTCCCCAGTGCTCTGCAAGCTCTCCAGGACAACATAAAATCTGGGGCTCTGTGCTTTCTTTCGTTCTGAACAAGTGTTACTGTTTTCTGCACAAAAGCGATTCTGCGAAGCCATGTGAACAGGCACAGAGAAGGTGCTAGCAGGGAATTCTCTGCCTGCCTTTCCCCAGTGCTCTGCAAGCTCTCCAGGACAACATAGAATCTGGGGCTCTGTGCTTTCTTTCCTTCTGAACAAGTGTTAGTGTTTTCTGCACAAAAGCGATTCTGCGAAGCAATGTGAACACTTCTGCTTCCCAGGCACAGAGAAGGTGCTAGCAGGGAATTCTCTGCCTGCCTTTCCCCAGTGCTCTGCAAGCTCTCCAGGACAACATAGAATCTGGGGCTCTGTGCTTTCTTTCGTTCTGAACAAGTGTTACTGTTTTCTGCACAAAAGCGATTCTGCGAAGCCATGTGAACAGGCACAGAGAAGGTGCTAGCAGGGAATTCTCTGCCTGCCTTTCCCCAGTGCTCTGCAAGCTCTCCAGGACAACATAAAATCTGGGGCTCTGTGCTTTCTTTCCTTCTGAACAAGTGTTAGTGTTTTCTGCACAAAAGCGATTCTTGCGAAGCAATGTGAACACTTCTGCTTCCCAGGCACAGAGAAGGTGCTAGCAAGGAATTCTCTGCCTGCCTTTCCCCAGTGCTCTGCAAGCTCTCCAGGACAACATAAAATCTGGGGCTCTGTGCTTTCTTTCCTTCTGAACAAGTGTTAGTGTTTTCTGCACAAAAGCGATTCTTGCGAAGCAATGTAAACACTTCTGCTTCCCAGGCACAGAGAAGGTGCTAGCAAGGAATTCTCTGCCTGCCTTTCCCCAGTGCTCTGCAAGCTCTCCAGGACAACATAGAATCTGGGGCTCTGTGCTTTCTTTCGTTCTGAACAAGTGTTACTGTTTTCTGCACAAAAGCGATTCTGCGAAGCAATGTGAACAGGCACAGAGAAGGTGCTAGCAGGGAATTCTCTGCCTGCCTTTCCCCAGTGCTCTGCAAGCTCTCCAGGACAACATAGAATCTGGGGCTATGTGCTTTCTTTCCTTCTGAACAAGTGTTAGTGTTTTCTGCACAAAAGCGATTCTGCGAAGCAATGTGAACACTTCTGCTTCCCAGGCACAGAGAAGGTGCTAGCAGGGAATTCTCTGCCTGCCTTTCCCCAGTGCTCTGCAAGCTCTCCAGGACAACATAGAATCTGGGGCTCTGTGCTTTCTTTCCTTCTGAACAAGTGTTACTGTTTTCTGCACAAAAGCGATTCTGCGAAGCAATGTGAACACTTCTGCTTCCCAGGCACAGAGAAGGTGCTAGCAGGGAATTCTCTGCCTGCCTTTCCCCAGTGCTCTGCAAGCTCTCCAGGACAACATAGAATCTGGGGCTCTGTGCTTTCTTTCCTTCTGAACAAGTGTTACTGTTTTCTGCACAAAAGCGATTCTTGCGAAGCAATGTGAACAGGCACAGAGAAGGTGCTAGCAAGGAATTCTCTGCCTGCCTTTCCCCAGTGCTCTGCAAGCTCTCCAGGACAACATAGAATCTGGGGCTCTGTGCTTTCTTTCCTTCTGAACAAGCGTTACTGTTTTCTGCACAAAAGCGATTCTGCGAAGCAATGTGAACACTTCTGCTTCCCAGGCACAGAGAAGGTGCTAGCAGGGAATTCTCTGCCTGCCTTTCCCCAGTGCTCTGCAAGCTCTCCAGGACAACATAGAATCTGGGGCTCTGTGCTTTCTTTCCTTCTGAACAAGTGTTACTGTTTTCTGCACAAAAGCGATTCTGCGAAGCAATGTGAACAGGCACAGAGAAGGTGCTAGCAGGGAATTCTCTGCCTGCCTTTCCCCAGTGCTCTGCAAGCTCTCCAGGACAACATAGAATCTGGGGCTCTGTGCTTTCTTTCGTTCTGAACAAGTGTTACTCTTTTCTGCACAAAAGCGATTCTGCGAAGCAATGTGAACAGGCACAGAGAAGGTGCTAGCAGGGAATTCTCTGCCTGCCATTCCCCAGTGCTCTGCAAGCTCTCCAGGACAACATAGAATCTGGGGCTCTGTGCTTTCTTTCCTTCTGAACAAGTGTTACTGTTTTCTGCACAAAAGCGATTCTGCGAAGCAATGTGAACACTTCTGCTTCCCAGGCACAGAGAAGGTGCTAGCAGGGAATTCTCTGCCTGCCTTTCCCCAGTGCTCTGAAAGCTCTCCAGGACAACATAGAATCTGGGGCTCTGTGCTTTCTTTCCTTCTGAACAAGTGTTACTGTTTTCTGCACAAAAGCGATTCTGCGAAGCAATGTGAACAGGCACAGAGAAGGTGCTAGCAGGGAATTCTCTGCCTGCCTTTCCCCAGTGCTCTGCAAGCTCTCCAGGACAACATAGAATCTGGGGCTCTGTGCTTTCTTTCCTTCTGAACAAGTGTTACTGTTTTCTGCACAAAAGCGATTCTGCGAAGCAATGTGATCACTTCTGCTTCCCAGGCACAGAGAAGGTGCTAGCAAGGAATTCTCTGCCTGCCTTTCCCCAGTGCTCTGCAAGCTCTCCAGGACAACATAAAATCTGGGGCTCTGTGCTTTCTTTCCTTCTGAACAAGTGTTACTGTTTTCTGCACAAAAGCGATTCTGCGAAGCCATGTGAACAGGCACAGAGAAGGTGCTAGCAGGGAATTCTCTGCCTGCCTTTCCCCAGTGCTCTGCAAGCTCTCCAGAACAACATAGAATCTGGGGCTCTGTGCTTTCTTTCCTTCTGAACAAGTGTTAGTGTTTTCTGCACAAAAGCGATTCTGCGAAGCAATGTGAACACTTCTGCTTCCCAGGCACAGAGAAGGTGCTAGCAGGGAATTCTCTGCCTGCCTTTCCCCAGTGCTCTGCAAGCTCTCCAGGACAACATAGAATCTGGGGCTCTGTGCTTTCTTTCGTTCTGAACAAGTGTTACTGTTTTCTGCACAAAAGCGATTCTGCGAAGCCATGTGAACAGGCACAGAGAAGGTGCTAGCAGGGAATTCTCTGCCTGCCTTTCCCCAGTGCTCTGCAAGCTCTCCAGGACAACATAGAATCTGGGGCTCTGTGCTTTCTTTCCTTCTGAACAAGTGTTAGTGTTTTCTGCACAAAAGCGATTCTGCGAAGCAATGTGAACACTTCTGCTTCCCAGGCACAGAGAAGGTGCTAGCAGGGAATTCTCTGCCTGCCTTTCCCCAGTGCTCTGCAAGCTCTCCAGGACAACATAGAATCTGGGGCTCTGTGCTTTCTTTCGTTCTGAACAAGTGTTACTGTTTTCTGCACAAAAGCGATTCTGCGAAGCAATGTGAACAGGCACAGAGAAGGTGCTAGCAGGGAATTCTCTGCCTGCCTTTCCCCAGTGCTCTGCAAGCTCTCCAGGACAACATAAAATCTGGGGCTCTGTGCTTTCTTTCCTTCTGAACAAGTGTTAGTGTTTTCTGCACAAAAGCGATTCTTGCGAAGCAATGTGAACACTTCTGCTTCCCAGGCACAGAGAAGGTGCTAGCAGGGAATTCTCTGCCTGCCTTTCCCCAGTGCTCTGCAAGCTCTCCAGGACAACATAGAATCTGGGGCTCTGTGCTTTCTTTCCTTCTGAACAAGTGTTACTGTTTTCTGCACAAAAGCGATTCTGCGAAGCAATGTGAACAGGCACAGAGAAGGTGCTAGCAGGGAATTCTCTGCCTGCCTTTCCCCAGTGCTCTGCAAGCTCTCCAGGACAACATAGAATCTGGGGCTCTGTGCTTTCTTTCCTTCTGAACAAGTGTTAGTGTTTTCTGCACAAAAGCGATTCTGCGAAGCAATGTGAACACTTCTGCTTCCCAGGCACAGAGAAGGTGCTAGCAGGGAATTCTCTGCCTGCCTTTCCCCAGTGCTCTGCAAGCTCTCCAGGACAACATAGAATCTGGGGCTCTGTGCTTTCTTTCGTTCTGAACAAGTGTTAGTGTTTTCTGCACAAAAGCGATTCTGCGAAGCAATGTGAACACTTCTGCTTCCCAGGCACAGAGAAGGTGCTAGCAAGGAATTCTCTGCCTGCCTTTCCCCAGTGCTCTGCAAGCTCTCCAGGACAACATAGAATCTGGGGCTCTGTGCTTTCTTTCCTTCTGAACAAGTGTTACTGTTTTCTGCGCAAAAGCGATTGTGCGAAGCAATGTGAACACTTCTGCTTCCCAGGCACAGAGAAGGTGCTAGCAGGGAATTCTCTGCCTGCCTTTCCCCAGTGCTCTGCAAGCTCTCCAGGACAACATAAAATCTGGGGCTCTGTGCTTTCTTTCGTTCTGAACAAGTGTTACTGTTTTCTGCAGAAAAGTGATTCTTGCGAAGCAATGTGAACACTTCTGCTTCCCAGGCACAGAGAAGGTGCTATCAGGGAATTCTCTGCCTGCCTTTCCCCAGTGCTCTGCAAGCTCTCCAAGACAACATAGATTCTGGGGCTCTGTGCTTTCTTTCCTTCTGAACAAGTGTTACTGTTTTCTGCACAAAAGCGATTCTGCGAAGCAATGTGAACAGGCACAGAGAAGGTGCTAGCAGGGAATTCTCTGCCTGCCTTTCCCCAGTGCTCTGCAAGCTCTCCAGGACAACATAGAATCTGGGGCTCTGTGCTTTCTTTCCTTCTGAACAAGTGTTACTGTTTTCTGCACAAAAGCGATTCTGCGAAGCAATGTGAACACTTCTGCTTCCCAGGCACAGAGAAGGTGCTAGCAAGGAATTCTCTGCCTGCCTTTCCCCAGTGCTCTGCAAGCTCTCCAGGACAACATAAAATCTGGGGCTCTGTGCTTTCTTTCCTTCTGAACAAGTGTTAGTGTTTTCTGCACAAAAGCGATTCTGCGAAGCAATGTGAACAGGCACAGAGAAGGTGCTAGCAGGGAATTCTCTGCCTGCCTTTCCCCAGTGCTCTGCAAGCTCTCCAGGACAACACAGAATCTGGGGCTCTGTGCTTTCTTTCCTTCTGAACAAGTGTTAGTGTTTTCTGCACAAAAGCGATTCTGCGAAGCAATGTGAACACTTCTGCTTCCCAGGCACAGAGAAGGTGCTAGCAGGGAATTCTCTGCCTGCCTTTCCCCAGTGCTCTGCAAGCTCTCCAGGACAACATAGAATCTGGGGCTCTGTGCTTTCTTTCGTTCTGAACAAGTGTTACTGTTTTCTGCACAAAAGCGATTCTGCGAAGCAATGTGAACAGGCACAGAGAAGGTGCTAGCAGGGAATTCTCTGCCTGCCTTTCCCCAGTGCTCTGCAAGCTCTCCAGGACAACATAGAATCTGGGGCTCTGTGCTTTCTTTCCTTCTGAACAAGTGTTACTGTTTTCTGCACAAAAGCGATTCTGCGAAGCAATGTGAACACTTCTGCTTCCCAGGCACAGAGAAGGTGCTAGCAAGGAATTCTCTGCCTGCCTTTCCCCAGTGCTCTGCAAGCTCTCCAGGACAACATAAAATCTGGGGCTCTGTGCTTTCTTTCGTTCTGAATAAGTGTTACTGTTTTCTGCACAAAAGCGATTCTGCGAAGCCATGTGAACAGGCACAGAGAAGGTGCTAGCAGGGAATTCTCTGCCTGCCTTTCCCCAGTGCTCTGCAAGCTCTCCAGGACAACATAGAATCTGGGGCTCTGTGCTTTCTTTCCTTCTGAACAAGTGTTAGTGTTTTCTGCACAAAAGCGATTCTGCGAAGCAATGTGAACACTTCTGCTTCCCAGGCACAGAGAAGGTGCTAGCAGGGAATTCTCTGCCTGCCTTTCCCCAGTGCTCTGCAAGCTCTCCAGGACAACATAGAATCTGGGGCTCTGTGCTTTCTTTCGTTCTGAACAAGTGTTACTGTTTTCTGCACAAAAGCGATTCTGCGAAGCAATGTGAACAGGCACAGAGAAGGTGCTAGCAGGGAATTCTCTGCCTGCCTTTCCCCAGTGCTCTGCAAGCTCTCCAGGACAACATAAAATCTGGGGCTCTGTGCTTTCTTTCCTTCTGAACAAGTGTTAGTGTTTTCTGCACAAAAGCGATTCTTGCGAAGCAATGTAAACACTTCTGCTTCCCAGGCACAGAGAAGGTGCTAGCAGGGAATTCTCTGCCTGCCTTTCCCCAGTGCTCTGCAAGCTCTCCAGGACAACATAGAATCTGGGGCTCTGTGCTTTCTTTCCTTCTGAACAAGTGTTACTGTTTTCTGCACAAAAGCGATTCTGCGAAGCAATGTGAACAGGCACAGAGAAGGTGCTATCAGGGAATTCTCTGCCTGCCTTTCCCCAGTGCTCTGCAAGCTCTCCAGGACAACATAGAATCTGGGGCTCTGTGCTTTCTTTCCTTCTGAACAAGTGTTAGTGTTTTCTGCACAAAAGCGATTCTGCGAAGCAATGTGAACACTTCTGCTTCCCAGGCACAGAGAAGGTGCTAGCAGGGAATTCTCTGCCTGCCTTTCCCCAGTGCTCTGCAAGCTCTCCAGGACAACATAGAATCTGGGGCTCTGTGCTTTCTTTCCTTCTGAACAAGTGTTAGTGTTTTCTGCACAAAAGCGATTCTGCGAAGCAATGTGAACACTTCTGCTTCCCAGGCACAGAGAAGGTGCTAGCAAGGAATTCTCTGCCTGCCTTTCCCCAGTGCTCTGCAAGCTCTCCAGGACAACATAGAATCTGGGGCTCTGTGCTTTCTTTCCTTCTGAACAAGTGTTACTGTTTTCTGCGCAAAAGCGATTGTGCGAAGCAATGTGAACACTTCTGCTTCCCAGGCACAGAGAAGGTGCTAGCAGGGAATTCTCTGCCTGCCTTTCCCCAGTGCTCTGCAAGCTCTCCAGGACAACATAAAATCTGGGGCTCTGTGCTTTCTTTCGTTCTGAACAAGTGTTACTGTTTTCTGCAGAAAAGTGATTCTTGCGAAGCAATGTGAACACTTCTGCTTCCCAGGCACAGAGAAGGTGCTATCAGGGAATTCTCTGCCTGCCTTTCCCCAGTGCTCTGCAAGCTCTCCAAGACAACATAGATTCTGGGGCTCTGTGCTTTCTTTCCTTCTGAACAAGTGTTACTGTTTTCTGCACAAAAGCGATTCTGCGAAGCAATGTGAACAGGCACAGAGAAGGTGCTAGCAGGGAATTCTCTGCCTGCCTTTCCCCAGTGCTCTGCAAGCTCTCCAGGACAACATAGAATCTGGGGCTCTGTGCTTTCTTTCCTTCTGAACAAGTGTTACTGTTTTCTGCACAAAAGCGATTCTGCGAAGCAATGTGAACACTTCTGCTTCCCAGGCACAGAGAAGGTGCTAGCAAGGAATTCTCTGCCTGCCTTTCCCCAGTGCTCTGCAAGCTCTCCAGGACAACATAAAATCTGGGGCTCTGTGCTTTCTTTCCTTCTGAACAAGTGTTAGTGTTTTCTGCACAAAAGCGATTCTGCGAAGCAATGTGAACAGGCACAGAGAAGGTGCTAGCAGGGAATTCTCTGCCTGCCTTTCCCCAGTGCTCTGCAAGCTCTCCAGGACAACACAGAATCTGGGGCTCTGTGCTTTCTTTCCTTCTGAACAAGTGTTAGTGTTTTCTGCACAAAAGCGATTCTGCGAAGCAATGTGAACACTTCTGCTTCCCAGGCACAGAGAAGGTGCTAGCAGGGAATTCTCTGCCTGCCTTTCCCCAGTGCTCTGCAAGCTCTCCAGGACAACATAGAATCTGGGGCTCTGTGCTTTCTTTCGTTCTGAACAAGTGTTACTGTTTTCTGCACAAAAGCGATTCTGCGAAGCAATGTGAACAGGCACAGAGAAGGTGCTAGCAGGGAATTCTCTGCCTGCCTTTCCCCAGTGCTCTGCAAGCTCTCCAGGACAACATAAAATCTGGGGCTCTGTGCTTTCTTTCCTTCTGAACAAGTGTTACTGTTTTCTGCACAAAAGCGATTCTTGCGAAGCAATGTGAACACTTCTGCTTCCCAGGCACAGAGAAGGTGCTAGCAAGGAATTCTCTGCCTGCCTTTCCCCAGTGCTCTGCAAGCTCTCCAGGACAACATAAAATCTGGGGCTCTGTGCTTTCTTTCCTTCTGAACAAGTGTTAGTGTTTTCTGCACAAGAGCGATTCTTGCGAAGCAATGTGAACACTTCTGCTTCCCAGGCACAGAGAAGGTGCTAGCAGGGAATTCTCTGCCTGCCTTTCCCCAGTGCTCTGCAAGCTCTCCAGGACAACATAGAATCTGGGGCTCTGTGCTTTCTTTCCTTCTGAACAAGTGTTACTGTTTTCTGCACAAAAGCGATTCTGCGAAGCAATGTGAACAGGCACAGAGAAGGTGCTATCAGGGAATTCTCTGCCTGCCTTTCCCCAGTGCTCTGCAAGCTCTCCAGGACAACATAGAATCTGGGGCTCTGTGCTTTCTTTCCTTCTGAACAAGTGTTAGTGTTTTCTGCACAAAAGCGATTCTGCGAAGCAATGTGAACACTTCTGCTTCCCAGGCACAGAGAAGGTGCTAGCAGGGAATTCTCTGCCTGCCTTTCCCCAGTGCTCTGCAAGCTCTCCAGGACAACATAGAATCTGGGCTCTGTGCTTTCTTTCGTTCTGAACAAGTGTTACTGTTTTCTGCACAAAAGCGATTCTGCGAAGCAATGTGAACAGGCACAGAGAAGGTGCTAGCAGGGAATTCTCTGCCTGCCTTTCCCCAGTGCTCTGCAAGCTCTCCAGGACAACATAAAATCTGGGGCTCTGTGCTTTCTTTCCTTCTGAACAAGTGTTACTGTTTTCTGCACAAAAGCGATTCTTGCGAAGCAATGTGAACACTTCTGCTTCCCAGGCACAGAGAAGGTGCTAGCAAGGAATTCTCTGCCTGCCTTTCCCCAGTGCTCTGCAAGCTCTCCAGGACAACATAAAATCTGGGGCTCTGTGCTTTCTTTCCTTCTGAACAAGTGTTACTGTTTTCTGCACAAAAGCGATTCTGCGAAACAATGTGAACAGGCACAGAGAAGGTGCTAGCAGGGAATTCTCTGCCTGCCTTTCCCCAGTGCTCTGCAAGCTCTCCAGGACAACATAGAATCTGGGGCTCTGTGCTTTCTTTTGTTCTGAACAAGTGTTACTGTTTTCTGCACAAAAGCGATTCTGCGAAGCCATGTGAACACTTCTGCTTCCCAGGCACAGAGAAGGTGCTAGCAGGGAATTCTCTGCCTGCCTTTCCCCAGTGCTCTGCAAGCTCTCCAGGACAACATAGAATCTGGGGCTCTGTGCTTTCTTTCCTTCTGAACAAGTGTTAGTGTTTTCTGCACAAAAGCGATTCTGCGAAGCAATGTGAACACTTCTGCTTCCCAGGCACAGAGAAGGTGCTAGCAGGGAATTCTCTGCCTGCCTTTCCCCAGTGCTCTGCAAGCTCTCCAGGACAACATAGAATCTGGGGCTCTGTGCTTTCTTTCCTTCTGAACAAGTGTTACTGTTTTCTGCACAAAAGCGATTCTGCGAAGCAATGTGAACAGGCACAGAGAAGGTGCTAGCAGGGAATTCTCTGCCTGCCTTTCCCCAGTGCTCTGCAAGCTCTCCAGGACAACATAGAATCTGGGGCTCTGTGCTTTCTTTCCTTCTGAACAAGCGTTACTGTTTTCTGCACAAAAGCGATTCTGCGAAGCAATGTGAACACTTCTGCTTCCCAGGCACAGAGAAGGTGCTAGCAGGGAATTCTCTGCCTGCCTTTCCCCAGTGCTCTGCAAGCTCTCCAGGACAACATAGAATCTGGGGCTCTGTGCTTTCTTTCCTTCTGAACAAGTGTTACTGTTTTCTGCACAAAAGCGATTCTGCGAAGCAATGTGAACAGGCACAGAGAAGGTGCTAGCAGGGAATTCTCTGCCTGCCTTTCCCCAGTGCTCTGCAAGCTCTCCAGGACAACATAGAATCTGGGGCTCTGTGCTTTCTTTCGTTCTGAACAAGTGTTACTGTTTTCTGCACAAAAGCGATTCTGCGAAGCAATGTGAACAGGCACAGAGAAGGTGCTAGCAGGGAATTCTCTGCCTGCCTTTCCCCAGTGCTCTGCAAGCTCTCCAGGACAACAGAGAATCTGGGGCTCTGTGCTTTCTTTCCTTCTGAACAAGTGTTACTGTTTTCTGCACAAAAGCGATTCTGCGAAGCAATGTGAACACTTCTGCTTCCCAGGCACAGAGAAGGTGCTAGCAGGGAATTCTCTGCCTGCCTTTCCCCAGTGCTCTGCAAGCTCTCCAGGACAACATAGAATCTGGGGCTCTGTGCTTTCTTTCCTTCTGAACAAGTGTTACTGTTTTCTGCACAAAAGCGATTCTGCGAAGCAATGTGAACAGGCACAGAGAAGGTGCTAGCAGGGAATTCTCTGCCTGCCTTTCCCCAGTGCTCTGCAAGCTCTCCAGGACAACAGAGAATCTGGGGCTCTGTGCTTTCTTTCCTTCTGAACAAGTGTTACTGTTTTCTGCACAAAAGCGATTCTTGCGAAGCAATGTGAACACTTCTGCTTCCCAGGCACAGAGAAGGTGCTAGCAAGGAATTCTCTGCCTGCCTTTCCCCAGTGCTCTGCAAGCTCTCCAGGACAACATAAAATCTGGGGCTCTGTGCTTTCTTTCGTTCTGAACAAGTGTTACTGTTTTCTGCACAAAAGCGATTCTGCGAAGCCATGTGAACAGGCACAGAGAAGGTGCTAGCAGGGAATTCTCTGCCTGCCTTTCCCCAGTGCTCTGCAAGCTCTCCAGGACAACACAGAATCTGGGGCTCTGTGCTTTCTTTCCTTCTGAACAAGTGTTAGTGTTTTCTGCACAAAAGCGATTCTGCGAAGCAATGTGAACACTTCTGCTTCCCAGGCACAGAGAAGGTGCTAGCAGGGAATTCTCTGCCTGCCTTTCCCCAGTGCTCTGCAAGCTCTCCAGGACAACATAGAATCTGGGGCTCTGTGCTTTCTTTCGTTCTGAACAAGTGTTACTGTTTTCTGCACAAAAGCGATTCTGCGAAGCAATGTGAACAGGCACAGAGAAGGTGCTAGCAGGGAATTATCTGCCTGCCTTTCCCCAGTGCTCTGCAAGCTCTCCAGGACAACATAAAATCTGGGGCTCTGTGCTTTCTTTCCTTCTGAACAAGTGTTAGTGTTTTCTGCACAAAAGCGATTCTTGCGAAGCAATGTGAACACTTCTGCTTCCCAGGCACAGAGAAGGTGCTAGCAAGGAATTCTCTGCCTGCCTTTCCCCAGTGCTCTGCAAGCTCTCCAGGACAACATAAAATCTGGGGCTCTGTGCTTTCTTTCCTTCTGAACAAGTGTTAGTGTTTTCTGCACAAAAGCGATTCTTGCGAAGCAATGTAAACACTTCTGCTTCCCAGGCACAGAGAAGGTGCTAGCAAGGAATTCTCTGCCTGCCTTTCCCCAGTGCTCTGCAAGCTCTCCAGGACAACATAGAATCTGGGGCTCTGTGCTTTCTTTCCTTCTGAACAAGTGTTACTGTTTTCTGCACAAAAGCGATTCTGCGAAGCAATGTGAACAGGCACAGAGAAGGTGCTATCAGGGAATTCTCTGCCTGCCTTTCCCCAGTGCTCTGCAAGCTCTCCAGGACAACATAGAATCTGGGGCTCTGTGCTTTCTTTCCTTCTGAACAAGTGTTAGTGTTTTCTGCACAAAAGCGATTCTGCGAAGCAATGTGAACACTTCTGCTTCCCAGGCACAGAGAAGGTGCTAGCAGGGAATTCTCTGCCTGCCTTTCCCCAGTGCTCTGCAAGCTCTCCAGGACAACATAGAATCTGGGGCTCTGTGCTTTCTTTCGTTCTGAACAAGTGTTACTGTTTTCTGCACAAAAGCGATTCTGCGAAGCAATGTGAACACTTCTGCTTCCCAGGCACAGAGAAGGTGCTAGCAAGGAATTCTCTGCCTGCCTTTCCCCAGTGCTCTGCAAGCTCTCCAGGACAACATAGAATCTGGGGCTCTGTGCTTTCTTTCCTTCTGAACAAGTGTTAGTGTTTTCTGCGCAAAAGCGATTCTGCGAAGCAATGTGAACACTTCTGCTTCCCAGGCACAGAGAAGGTGCTAGCAGGGAATTCTCTGCCTGCCTTTCCCCAGTGCTCTGCAAGCTCTCCAGGACAACATAAAATCTGGGGCTCTGTGCTTTCTTTCGTTCTGAACAAGTGTTACTGTTTTCTGCACAAAAGTTATTCTTGCGAAGCAATGTGAACACTTCTGCTTCCCAGGCACAGAGAAGGTGCTAGCAGGGAATTCTCTGCCTGCCTTTCCCCAGTGCTCTGCAAGCTCTCCAAGACAACATAGATTCTGGGGCTCTGTGCTTTCTTTCCTTCTGAACAAGTGTTACTGTTTTCTGCACAAAAGCGATTCTGCGAAGCAATGTGAACAGGCACAGAGAAGGTGCTAGCAGGGAATTCTCTGCCTGCCTTTCCCCAGTGCTCTGCAAGCTCTCCAGGACAACATAAAATCTGGGGCTCTGTGCTTTCTTTCCTTCTGAACAAGTGTTACTGTTTTCTGCACAAAAGCGATTCTTGCGAAGCAATGTGAACACTTCTGCTTCCCAGGCACAGAGAAGGTGCTAGCAAGGAATTCTCTGCCTGCCTTTCCCCAGTGCTCTGCAAGCTCTCCAGGACAACATAAAATCTGGGGCTCTGTGCTTTCTTTCGTTCTGAACAAGTGTTACTGTTTTCTGCACAAAAGCGATTCTGCGAAGCCATGTGAACAGGCACAGAGAAGGTGCTAGCAGGGAATTCTCTGCCTGCCTTTCCCCAGTGCTCTGCAAGCTCTCCAGGACAACACAGAATCTGGGGCTCTGTGCTTTCTTTCCTTCTGAACAAGTGTTAGTGTTTTCTGCACAAAAGCGATTCTGCGAAGCAATGTGAACACTTCTGCTTCCCAGGCACAGAGAAGGTGCTAGCAGGGAATTCTCTGCCTGCCTTTCCCCAGTGCTCTGCAAGCTCTCCAGGACAACATAGAATCTGGGGCTCTGTGCTTTCTTTCGTTCTGAACAAGTGTTACTGTTTTCTGCACAAAAGCGATTCTGCGAAGCAATGTGAACAGGCACAGAGAAGGTGCTAGCAGGGAATTATCTGCCTGCCTTTCCCCAGTGCTCTGCAAGCTCTCCAGGACAACATAAAATCTGGGGCTCTGTGCTTTCTTTCCTTCTGAACAAGTGTTAGTGTTTTCTGCACAAAAGCGATTCTTGCGAAGCAATGTGAACACTTCTGCTTCCCAGGCACAGAGAAGGTGCTAGCAAGGAATTCTCTGCCTGCCTTTCCCCAGTGCTCTGCAAGCTCTCCAGGACAACATAAAATCTGGGGCTCTGTGCTTTCTTTCCTTCTGAACAAGTGTTAGTGTTTTCTGCACAAAAGCGATTCTTGCGAAGCAATGTAAACACTTCTGCTTCCCAGGCACAGAGAAGGTGCTAGCAAGGAATTCTCTGCCTGCCTTTCCCCAGTGCTCTGCAAGCTCTCCAGGACAACATAGAATCTGGGGCTCTGTGCTTTCTTTCCTTCTGAACAAGTGTTACTGTTTTCTGCACAAAAGCGATTCTGCGAAGCAATGTGAACAGGCACAGAGAAGGTGCTATCAGGGAATTCTCTGCCTGCCTTTCCCCAGTGCTCTGCAAGCTCTCCAGGACAACATAGAATCTGGGGCTCTGTGCTTTCTTTCCTTCTGAACAAGTGTTAGTGTTTTCTGCTCAAAAGCGATTCTGCGAAGCAATGTGAACACTTCTGCTTCCCAGGCACAGAGAAGGTGCTAGCAGGGAATTCTCTGCCTGCCTTTCCCCAGTGCTCTGCAAGCTCTCCAGGACAACATAGAATCTGGGGCTCTGTGCTTTCTTTCGTTCTGAACAAGTGTTACTGTTTTCTGCACAAAAGCGATTCTGCGAAGCAATGTGAACACTTCTGCTTCCCAGGCACAGAGAAGGTGCTAGCAAGGAATTCTCTGCCTGCCTTTCCCCAGTGCTCTGCAAGCTCTCCAGGACAACATAGAATCTGGGGCTCTGTGCTTTCTTTCCTTCTGAACAAGTGTTACTGTTTTCTGCGCAAAAGCGATTCTGCGAAGCAATGTGAACACTTCTGCTTCCCAGGCACAGAGAAGGTGCTAGCAGGGAATTCTCTGCCTGCCTTTCCCCAGTGCTCTGCAAGCTCTCCAGGACAACATAAAATCTGGGGCTCTGTGCTTTCTTTCGTTCTGAACAAGTGTTACTGTTTTCTGCACAAAAGTGATTCTTGCGAAGCAATGTGAACACTTCTGCTTCCCAGGCACAGAGAAGGTGCTAGCAGGGAATTCTCTGCCTGCCTTTCCCCAGTGCTCTGCAAGCTCTCCAAGACAACATAGATTCTGGGGCTCTGTGCTTTCTTTCCTTCTGAACAAGTGTTACTGTTTTCTGCACAAAAGCGATTCTGCGAAGCAATGTGAACAGGCACAGAGAAGGTGCTAGCAGGGAATTCTCTGCCTGCCTTTCCCCAGTGCTCTGCAAGCTCTCCAGGACAACATAGAATCTGGGGCTCTGTGCTTTCTTTCCTTCTGAACAAGTGTTACTGTTTTCTGCACAAAAGCGATTCTGCGAAGCAATGTGAACACTTCTGCTTCCCAGGCACAGAGAAGGTGCTAGCAAGGAATTCTCTGCCTGCCTTTCCCCAGTGCTCTGCAAGCTCTCCAGGACAACATAAAATCTGGGGCTCTGTGCTTTCTTTCCTTCTGAACAAGTGTTAGTGTTTTCTGCACAAAAGCGATTCTGCGAAGCAATGTGAACAGGCACAGAGAAGGTGCTAGCAGGGAATTCTCTGCCTGCCTTTCCCCAGTGCTCTGCAAGCTCTCCAGGACAACACAGAATCTGGGGCTCTGTGCTTTCTTTCCTTCTGAACAAGTGTTAGTGTTTTCTGCACAAAAGCGATTCTGCGAAGCAATGTGAACACTTCTGCTTCCCAGGCACAGAGAAGGTGCTAGCAGGGAATTCTCTGCCTGCCTTTCCCCAGTGCTCTGCAAGCTCTCCAGGACAACATAGAATCTGGGGCTCTGTGCTTTCTTTCGTTCTGAACAAGTGTTACTGTTTTCTGCACAAAAGCGATTCTGCGAAGCAATGTGAACAGGCACAGAGAAGGTGCTAGCAGGGAATTCTCTGCCTGCCTTTCCCCAGTGCTCTGCAAGCTCTCCAGGACAACATAGAATCTGGGGCTCTGTGCTTTCTTTCCTTCTGAACAAGTGTTACTGTTTTCTGCACAAAAGCGATTCTGCGAAGCAATGTGAACAGGCACAGAGAAGGTGCTAGCAGGGAATTCTCTGCCTGCCTTTCCCCAGTGCTCTGCAAGCTCTCCAGGACAACATAGAATCTGGGGCTCTGTGCTTTCTTTCCTTCTGAACAAGTGTTAGTGTTTTCTGCACAAAAGCGATTCTGCGAAGCAATGTGAACACTTCTGCTTCCCAGGCACAGAGAAGGTGCTAGCAAGGAATTCTCTGCCTGCCTTTCCCCAGTGCTCTGCAAGCTCTCCAGGACAACATAGAATCTGGGGCTCTGTGCTTTCTTTCGTTCTGAACAAGTGTTACTGTTTTCTGCACAAAAGCGATTCTGCGAAGCAATGTGAACACTTCTGCTTCCCAGGCACAGAGAAGGTGCTAGCAAGGAATTCTCTGCCTGCCTTTCCCCAGTGCTCTGCAAGCTCTCCAGGACAACATAGAATCTGGGGCTCTGTGCTTTCTTTCCTTCTGAACAAGTGTTACTGTTTTCTGCGCAAAAGCGATTCTGCGAAGCAATGTGAACACTTCTGCTTCCCAGGCACAGAGAAGGTGCTAGCAGGGAATTCTCTGCCTGCCTTTCCCCAGTGCTCTGCAAGCTCTCCAGGACAACATAAAATCTGGGGCTCTGTGCTTTCTTTCCTTCTGAACAAGTGTTACTGTTTTCTGCACAAAAGTGATTCTTGCGAAGCAATGTGAACACTTCTGCTTCCCAGGCACAGAGAAGGTGCTATCAGGGAATTCTCTGCCTGCCTTTCCCCAGTGCTCTGCAAGCTCTCCAAGACAACATAGATTCTGGGGCTCTGTGCTTTCTTTCCTTCTGAACAAGTGTTACTGTTTTCTGCACAAAAGCGATTCTGCGAAGCAATGTGAACAGGCACAGAGAAGGTGCTAGCAGGGAATTCTCTGCCTGCCTTTCCCCAGTGCTCTGCAAGCTCTCCAGGACAACATAGAATCTGGGGCTCTGTGCTTTCTTTCGTTCTGAACAAGTGTTACTGTTTTCTGCACAAAAGCGATTCTGCGAAGCAATGTGAACACTTCTGCTTCCCAGGCACAGAGAAGGTGCTAGCAAGGAATTCTCTGCCTGCCTTTCCCCAGTGCTCTGCAAGCTCTCCAGGACAACATAGAATCTGGGGCTCTGTGCTTTCTTTCGTTCTGAACAAGTGTTACTGTTTTCTGCACAAAAGCGATTCTGCGAAGCAATGTGAACAGGCACAGAGAAGGTGCTAGCAGGGAATTCTCTGCCTGCCTTTCCCCAGTGCTCTGCAAGCTCTCCAGGACAACACAGAATCTGGGGCTCTGTGCTTTCTTTCCTTCTGAACAAGTGTTACTGTTTTCTGCACAAAAGCGATTCTGCGAAGCAATGTGAACAGGCACAGAGAAGGTGCTAGCAGGGAATTCTCTGCCTGCCTTTCCCCAGTGCTCTGCAAGCTCTCCAGGACAACATAAAATCTGGGGCTCTGTGCTTTCTTTCGTTCTGAACAAGTGTTACTGTTTTCTGCACAAAAGCGATTCTGCGAAGCCATGTGAACAGGCACAGAGAAGGTGCTAGCAGGGAATTCTCTGCCTGCCTTTCCCCAGTGCTCTGCAAGCTCTCCAGGACAACACAGAATCTGGGGCTCTGTGCTTTCTTTCCTTCTGAACAAGTGTTAGTGTTTTCTGCACAAAAGCGATTCTGCGAAGCAATGTGAACACTTCTGCTTCCCAGGCACAGAGAAGGTGCTAGCAGGGAATTCTCTGCCTGCCTTTCCCCAGTGCTCTGCAAGCTCTCCAGGACAACATAGAATCTGGGGCTCTGTGCTTTCTTTCGTTCTGAACAAGTGTTACTGTTTTCTGCACAAAAGCGATTCTGCGAAGCAATGTGAACAGGCACAGAGAAGGTGCTAGCAGGGAATTATCTGCCTGCCTTTCCCCAGTGCTCTGCAAGCTCTCCAGGACAACATAAAATCTGGGGCTCTGTGCTTTCTTTCCTTCTGAACAAGTGTTAGTGTTTTCTGCACAAAAGCGATTCTTGCGAAGCAATGTGAACACTTCTGCTTCCCAGGCACAGAGAAGGTGCTAGCAAGGAATTCTCTGCCTGCCTTTCCCCAGTGCTCTGCAAGCTCTCCAGGACAACATAAAATCTGGGGCTCTGTGCTTTCTTTCCTTCTGAACAAGTGTTAGTGTTTTCTGCACAAAAGCGATTCTTGCGAAGCAATGTAAACACTTCTGCTTCCCAGGCACAGAGAAGGTGCTAGCAAGGAATTCTCTGCCTGCCTTTCCCCAGTGCTCTGCAAGCTCTCCAGGACAACATAGAATCTGGGGCTCTGTGCTTTCTTTCCTTCTGAACAAGTGTTACTGTTTTCTGCACAAAAGCGATTCTGCGAAGCAATGTGAACAGGCACAGAGAAGGTGCTATCAGGGAATTCTCTGCCTGCCTTTCCCCAGTGCTCTGCAAGCTCTCCAGGACAACATAGAATCTGGGGCTCTGTGCTTTCTTTCCTTCTGAACAAGTGTTAGTGTTTTCTGCTCAAAAGCGATTCTGCGAAGCAATGTGAACACTTCTGCTTCCCAGGCACAGAGAAGGTGCTAGCAGGGAATTCTCTGCCTGCCTTTCCCCAGTGCTCTGCAAGCTCTCCAGGACAACATAGAATCTGGGGCTCTGTGCTTTCTTTCGTTCTGAACAAGTGTTACTGTTTTCTGCACAAAAGCGATTCTGCGAAGCAATGTGAACACTTCTGCTTCCCAGGCACAGAGAAGGTGCTAGCAAGGAATTCTCTGCCTGCCTTTCCCCAGTGCTCTGCAAGCTCTCCAGGACAACATAGAATCTGGGGCTCTGTGCTTTCTTTCCTTCTGAACAAGTGTTACTGTTTTCTGCGCAAAAGCGATTCTGCGAAGCAATGTGAACACTTCTGCTTCCCAGGCACAGAGAAGGTGCTAGCAGGGAATTCTCTGCCTGCCTTTCCCCAGTGCTCTGCAAGCTCTCCAGGACAACATAAAATCTGGGGCTCTGTGCTTTCTTTCGTTCTGAACAAGTGTTACTGTTTTCTGCACAAAAGTGATTCTTGCGAAGCAATGTGAACACTTCTGCTTCCCAGGCACAGAGAAGGTGCTAGCAGGGAATTCTCTGCCTGCCTTTCCCCAGTGCTCTGCAAGCTCTCCAAGACAACATAGATTCTGGGGCTCTGTGCTTTCTTTCCTTCTGAACAAGTGTTACTGTTTTCTGCACAAAAGCGATTCTGCGAAGCAATGTGAACAGGCACAGAGAAGGTGCTAGCAGGGAATTCTCTGCCTGCCTTTCCCCAGTGCTCTGCAAGCTCTCCAGGACAACATAGAATCTGGGGCTCTGTGCTTTCTTTCCTTCTGAACAAGTGTTACTGTTTTCTGCACAAAAGCGATTCTGCGAAGCAATGTGAACACTTCTGCTTCCCAGGCACAGAGAAGGTGCTAGCAAGGAATTCTCTGCCTGCCTTTCCCCAGTGCTCTGCAAGCTCTCCAGGACAACATAAAATCTGGGGCTCTGTGCTTTCTTTCCTTCTGAACAAGTGTTAGTGTTTTCTGCACAAAAGCGATTCTGCGAAGCAATGTGAACAGGCACAGAGAAGGTGCTAGCAGGGAATTCTCTGCCTGCCTTTCCCCAGTGCTCTGCAAGCTCTCCAGGACAACACAGAATCTGGGGCTCTGTGCTTTCTTTCCTTCTGAACAAGTGTTAGTGTTTTCTGCACAAAAGCGATTCTGCGAAGCAATGTGAACACTTCTGCTTCCCAGGCACAGAGAAGGTGCTAGCAGGGAATTCTCTGCCTGCCTTTCCCCAGTGCTCTGCAAGCTCTCCAGGACAACATAGAATCTGGGGCTCTGTGCTTTCTTTCGTTCTGAACAAGTGTTACTGTTTTCTGCACAAAAGCGATTCTGCGAAGCAATGTGAACAGGCACAGAGAAGGTGCTAGCAGGGAATTCTCTGCCTGCCTTTCCCCAGTGCTCTGCAAGCTCTCCAGGACAACATAGAATCTGGGGCTCTGTGCTTTCTTTCCTTCTGAACAAGTGTTACTGTTTTCTGCACAAAAGCGATTCTGCGAAGCAATGTGAACAGGCACAGAGAAGGTGCTAGCAGGGAATTCTCTGCCTGCCTTTCCCCAGTGCTCTGCAAGCTCTCCAGGACAACATAGAATCTGGGGCTCTGTGCTTTCTTTCCTTCTGAACAAGTGTTAGTGTTTTCTGCACAAAAGCGATTCTGCGAAGCAATGTGAACACTTCTGCTTCCCAGGCACAGAGAAGGTGCTAGCAAGGAATTCTCTGCCTGCCTTTCCCCAGTGCTCTGCAAGCTCTCCAGGACAACATAGAATCTGGGGCTCTGTGCTTTCTTTCGTTCTGAACAAGTGTTACTGTTTTCTGCACAAAAGCGATTCTGCGAAGCAATGTGAACACTTCTGCTTCCCAGGCACAGAGAAGGTGCTAGCAAGGAATTCTCTGCCTGCCTTTCCCCAGTGCTCTGCAAGCTCTCCAGGACAACATAGAATCTGGGGCTCTGTGCTTTCTTTCCTTCTGAACAAGTGTTACTGTTTTCTGCGCAAAAGCGATTCTGCGAAGCAATGTGAACACTTCTGCTTCCCAGGCACAGAGAAGGTGCTAGCAGGGAATTCTCTGCCTGCCTTTCCCCAGTGCTCTGCAAGCTCTCCAGGACAACATAAAATCTGGGGCTCTGTGCTTTCTTTCCTTCTGAACAAGTGTTACTGTTTTCTGCACAAAAGTGATTCTTGCGAAGCAATGTGAACACTTCTGCTTCCCAGGCACAGAGAAGGTGCTATCAGGGAATTCTCTGCCTGCCTTTCCCCAGTGCTCTGCAAGCTCTCCAAGACAACATAGATTCTGGGGCTCTGTGCTTTCTTTCCTTCTGAACAAGTGTTACTGTTTTCTGCACAAAAGCGATTCTGCGAAGCAATGTGAACAGGCACAGAGAAGGTGCTAGCAGGGAATTCTCTGCCTGCCTTTCCCCAGTGCTCTGCAAGCTCTCCAGGACAACATAGAATCTGGGGCTCTGTGCTTTCTTTCGTTCTGAACAAGTGTTACTGTTTTCTGCACAAAAGCGATTCTGCGAAGCAATGTGAACACTTCTGCTTCCCAGGCACAGAGAAGGTGCTAGCAAGGAATTCTCTGCCTGCCTTTCCCCAGTGCTCTGCAAGCTCTCCAGGACAACATAGAATCTGGGGCTCTGTGCTTTCTTTCGTTCTGAACAAGTGTTACTGTTTTCTGCACAAAAGCGATTCTGCGAAGCAATGTGAACAGGCACAGAGAAGGTGCTAGCAGGGAATTCTCTGCCTGCCTTTCCCCAGTGCTCTGCAAGCTCTCCAGGACAACACAGAATCTGGGGCTCTGTGCTTTCTTTCCTTCTGAACAAGTGTTACTGTTTTCTGCACAAAAGCGATTCTGCGAAGCAATGTGAACAGGCACAGAGAAGGTGCTAGCAGGGAATTCTCTGCCTGCCTTTCCCCAGTGCTCTGCAAGCTCTCCAGGACAACATAAAATCTGGGGCTCTGTGCTTTCTTTCGTTCTGAACAAGTGTTACTGTTTTCTGCACAAAAGCGATTCTGCGAAGCCATGTGAACAGGCACAGAGAAGGTGCTAGCAGGGAATTCTCTGCCTGCCTTTCCCCAGTGCTCTGCAAGCTCTCCAGGACAACACAGAATCTGGGGCTCTGTGCTTTCTTTCCTTCTGAACAAGTGTTAGTGTTTTCTGCACAAAAGCGATTCTGCGAAGCAATGTGAACACTTCTGCTTCCCAGGCACAGAGAAGGTGCTAGCAGGGAATTCTCTGCCTGCCTTTCCCCAGTGCTCTGCAAGCTCTCCAGGACAACATAGAATCTGGGGCTCTGTGCTTTCTTTCGTTCTGAACAAGTGTTACTGTTTTCTGCACAAAAGCGATTCTGCGAAGCAATGTGAACAGGCACAGAGAAGGTGCTAGCAGGGAATTCTCTGCCTGCCTTTCCCCAGTGCTCTGCAAGCTCTCCAGGACAACATAAAATCTGGGGCTCTGTGCTTTCTTTCCTTCTGAACAAGTGTTAGTGTTTTCTGCACAAAAGCGATTCTTGCGAAGCAATGTGAACACTTCTGCTTCCCAGGCACAGAGAAGGTGCTAGCAAGGAATTCTCTGCCTGCCTTTCCCCAGTGCTCTGCAAGCTCTCCAGGACAACATAAAATCTGGGGCTCTGTGCTTTCTTTCCTTCTGAACAAGTGTTAGTGTTTTCTGCACAAAAGCGATTCTTGCGAAGCAATGTAAACACTTCTGCTTCCCAGGCACAGAGAAGGTGCTAGCAAGGAATTCTCTGCCTGCCTTTCCCCAGTGCTCTGCAAGCTCTCCAGGACAACATAGAATCTGGGGCTCTGTGCTTTCTTTCCTTCTGAACAAGTGTTACTGTTTTCTGCACAAAAGCGATTCTGCGAAGCAATGTGAACAGGCACAGAGAAGGTGCTATCAGGGAATTCTCTGCCTGCCTTTCCCCAGTGCTCTGCAAGCTCTCCAGGACAACATAGAATCTGGGGCTCTGTGCTTTCTTTCCTTCTGAACAAGTGTTAGTGTTTTCTGCACAAAAGCGATTCTGCGAAGCAATGTGAACACTTCTGCTTCCCAGGCACAGAGAAGGTGCTAGCAGGGAATTCTCTGCCTGCCTTTCCCCAGTGCTCTGCAAGCTCTCCAGGACAACATAGAATCTGGGGCTCTGTGCTTTCTTTCCTTCTGAACAAGTGTTACTGTTTTCTGCACAAAAGCGATTCTGCGAAGCAATGTGAACACTTCTGCTTCCCAGGCACAGAGAAGGTGCTAGCAAGGAATTCTCTGCCTGCCTTTCCCCAGTGCTCTGCAAGCTCTCCAGGACAACATAGAATCTGGGGCTCTGTGCTTTCTTTCCTTCTGAACAAGTGTTACTGTTTTCTGCGCAAAAGCGATTCTGCGAAGCAATGTGAACACTTCTGCTTCCCAGGCACAGAGAAGGTGCTAGCAGGGAATTCTCTGCCTGCCTTTCCCCAGTGCTCTGCAAGCTCTCCAGGACAACATAAAATCTGGGGCTCTGTGCTTTCTTTCGTTCTGAACAAGTGTTACTGTTTTCTGCACAAAAGTGATTCTTGCGAAGCAATGTGAACACTTCTGCTTCCCAGGCACAGAGAAGGTGCTAGCAGGGAATTCTCTGCCTGCCTTTCCCCAGTGCTCTGCAAGCTCTCCAGGACAACATAAAATCTGGGGCTCTGTGCTTTCTTTCCTTCTGAACAAGTGTTACTGTTTTCTGCACAAAAGCGATTCTTGCGAAGCAATGTGAACACTTCTGCTTCCCAGGCACAGAGAAGGTGCTAGCAAGGAATTCTCTGCCTGCCTTTCCCCAGTGCTCTGCAAGCTCTCCAGGACAACATAAAATCTGGGGCTCTGTGCTTTCTTTCGTTCTGAACAAGTGTTACTGTTTTCTGCACAAAAGCGATTCTGCGAAGCCATGTGAACAGGCACAGAGAAGGTGCTAGCAGGGAATTCTCTGCCTGCCTTTCCCCAGTGCTCTGCAAGCTCTCCAGGACAACACAGAATCTGGGGCTCTGTGCTTTCTTTCCTTCTGAACAAGTGTTACTGTTTTCTGCACAAAAGCGATTCTGCGAAGCAATGTGAACAGGCACAGAGAAGGTGCTAGCAGGGAATTCTCTGCCTGCCTTTCCCCAGTGCTCTGCAAGCTCTCCAGGACAACATAGAATCTGGGGCTCTGTGCTTTCTTTCCTTCTGAACAAGTGTTAGTGTTTTCTGCACAAAAGCGATTCTGCGAAGCAATGTGAACACTTCTGCTTCCCAGGCACAGAGAAGGTGCTAGCAGGGAATTCTCTGCCTGCCTTTCCCCAGTGCTCTGCAAGCTCTCCAGGACAACATAGAATCTGGGGCTCTGTGCTTTCTTTCGTTCTGAACAAGTGTTACTGTTTTCTGCACAAAAGCGATTCTGCGAAGCAATGTGAACACTTCTGCTTCCCAGGCACAGAGAAGGTGCTAGCAGGGAATTCTCTGCCTGCCTTTCCCCAGTGCTCTGCAAGCTCTCCAGGACAACATAGAATCTGGGGCTCTGTGCTTTCTTTCGTTCTGAACAAGTGTTACTGTTTTCTGCACAAAAGCGATTCTGCGAAGCCATGTGAACAGGCACAGAGAAGGTGCTAGCAGGGAATTCTCTGCCTGCCTTTCCCCAGTGCTCTGCAAGCTCTCCAGGACAACATAGAATCTGGGGCTCTGTGCTTTCTTTCCTTCTGAACAAGTGTTACTGTTTTCTGCACAAAAGCGATTCTGCGAAGCAATGTGAACAGGCACAGAGAAGGTGCTAGCAGGGAATTCTCTGCCTGCCTTTCCCCAGTGCTCTGCAAGCTCTCCAGGACAACATAGAATCTGGGGCTCTGTGCTTTCTTTCCTTCTGAACAAGTGTTAGTGTTTTCTGCACAAAAGCGATTCTGCGAAGCAATGTGAACACTTCTGCTTCCCAGGCACAGAGAAGGTGCTAGCAAGGAATTCTCTGCCTGCCTTTCCCCAGTGCTCTGCAAGCTCTCCAGGACAACATAGAATCTGGGGCTCTGTGCTTTCTTTCGTTCTGAACAAGTGTTACTGTTTTCTGCACAAAAGCGATTCTGCGAAGCAATGTGAACACTTCTGCTTCCCAGGCACAGAGAAGGTGCTAGCAAGGAATTCTCTGCCTGCCTTTCCCCAGTGCTCTGCAAGCTCTCCAGGACAACATAGAATCTGGGGCTCTGTGCTTTCTTTCCTTCTGAACAAGTGTTACTGTTTTCTGCGCAAAAGCGATTCTGCGAAGCAATGTGAACACTTCTGCTTCCCAGGCACAGAGAAGGTGCTAGCAGGGAATTCTCTGCCTGCCTTTCCCCAGTGCTCTGCAAGCTCTCCAGGACAACATAAAATCTGGGGCTCTGTGCTTTCTTTCGTTCTGAACAAGTGTTACTGTTTTCTGCACAAAAGTGATTCTTGCGAAGCAATGTGAACACTTCTGCTTCCCAGGCACAGAGAAGGTGCTATCAGGGAATTCTCTGCCTGCCTTTCCCCAGTGCTCTGCAAGCTCTCCAAGACAACATAGATTCTGGGGCTCTGTGCTTTCTTTCCTTCTGAACAAGTGTTACTGTTTTCTGCACAAAAGCGATTCTGCGAAGCAATGTGAACAGGCACAGAGAAGGTGCTAGCAGGGAATTCTCTGCCTGCCTTTCCCCAGTGCTCTGCAAGCTCTCCAGGACAACATAGAATCTGGGGCTCTGTGCTTTCTTTCGTTCTGAACAAGTGTTACTGTTTTCTGCACAAAAGCGATTCTGCGAAGCAATGTGAACACTTCTGCTTCCCAGGCACAGAGAAGGTGCTAGCAAGGAATTCTCTGCCTGCCTTTCCCCAGTGCTCTGCAAGCTCTCCAGGACAACATAGAATCTGGGGCTCTGTGCTTTCTTTCGTTCTGAACAAGTGTTACTGTTTTCTGCACAAAAGCGATTCTGCGAAGCAATGTGAACAGGCACAGAGAAGGTGCTAGCAGGGAATTCTCTGCCTGCCTTTCCCCAGTGCTCTGCAAGCTCTCCAGGACAACACAGAATCTGGGGCTCTGTGCTTTCTTTCCTTCTGAACAAGTGTTACTGTTTTCTGCACAAAAGCGATTCTGCGAAGCAATGTGAACAGGCACAGAGAAGGTGCTAGCAGGGAATTCTCTGCCTGCCTTTCCCCAGTGCTCTGCAAGCTCTCCAGGACAACATAAAATCTGGGGCTCTGTGCTTTCTTTCGTTCTGAACAAGTGTTACTGTTTTCTGCACAAAAGCGATTCTGCGAAGCCATGTGAACAGGCACAGAGAAGGTGCTAGCAGGGAATTCTCTGCCTGCCTTTCCCCAGTGCTCTGCAAGCTCTCCAGGACAACACAGAATCTGGGGCTCTGTGCTTTCTTTCCTTCTGAACAAGTGTTAGTGTTTTCTGCACAAAAGCGATTCTGCGAAGCAATGTGAACACTTCTGCTTCCCAGGCACAGAGAAGGTGCTAGCAGGGAATTCTCTGCCTGCCTTTCCCCAGTGCTCTGCAAGCTCTCCAGGACAACATAGAATCTGGGGCTCTGTGCTTTCTTTCGTTCTGAACAAGTGTTACTGTTTTCTGCACAAAAGCGATTCTGCGAAGCAATGTGAACAGGCACAGAGAAGGTGCTAGCAGGGAATTATCTGCCTGCCTTTCCCCAGTGCTCTGCAAGCTCTCCAGGACAACATAAAATCTGGGGCTCTGTGCTTTCTTTCCTTCTGAACAAGTGTTAGTGTTTTCTGCACAAAAGCGATTCTTGCGAAGCAATGTGAACACTTCTGCTTCCCAGGCACAGAGAAGGTGCTAGCAAGGAATTCTCTGCCTGCCTTTCCCCAGTGCTCTGCAAGCTCTCCAGGACAACATAAAATCTGGGGCTCTGTGCTTTCTTTCCTTCTGAACAAGTGTTAGTGTTTTCTGCACAAAAGCGATTCTTGCGAAGCAATGTAAACACTTCTGCTTCCCAGGCACAGAGAAGGTGCTAGCAAGGAATTCTCTGCCTGCCTTTCCCCAGTGCTCTGCAAGCTCTCCAGGACAACATAGAATCTGGGGCTCTGTGCTTTCTTTCCTTCTGAACAAGTGTTACTGTTTTCTGCACAAAAGCGATTCTGCGAAGCAATGTGAACAGGCACAGAGAAGGTGCTAGCAGGGAATTCTCTGCCTGCCTTTCCCCAGTGCTCTGCAAGCTCTCCAGGACAACATAGAATCTGGGGCTCTGTGCTTTCTTTCCTTCTGAACAAGTGTTAGTGTTTTCTGCACAAAAGCGATTCTGCGAAGCAATGTGAACACTTCTGCTTCCCAGGCACAGAGAAGGTGCTAGCAGGGAATTCTCTGCCTGCCTTTCCCCAGTGCTCTGCAAGCTCTCCAGGACAACATAGAATCTGGGGCTCTGTGCTTTCTTTCGTTCTGAACAAGTGTTACTGTTTTCTGCACAAAAGCGATTCTGCGAAGCAATGTGAACACTTCTGCTTCCCAGGCACAGAGAAGGTGCTAGCAAGGAATTCTCTGCCTGCCTTTCCCCAGTGCTCTGCAAGCTCTCCAGGACAACATAGAATCTGGGGCTCTGTGCTTTCTTTCCTTCTGAACAAGTGTTACTGTTTTCTGCGCAAAAGCGATTCTGCGAAGCAATGTGAACACTTCTGCTTCCCAGGCACAGAGAAGGTGCTAGCAGGGAATTCTCTGCCTGCCTTTCCCCAGTGCTCTGCAAGCTCTCCAGGACAACATAAAATCTGGGGCTCTGTGCTTTCTTTCGTTCTGAACAAGTGTTACTGTTTTCTGCACAAAAGTGATTCTTGCGAAGCAATGTGAACACTTCTGCTTCCCAGGCACAGAGAAGGTGCTAGCAGGGAATTCTCTGCCTGCCTTTCCCCAGTGCTCTGCAAGCTCTCCAAGACAACATAGATTCTGGGGCTCTGTGCTTTCTTTCCTTCTGAACAAGTGTTACTGTTTTCTGCACAAAAGCGATTCTGCGAAGCAATGTGAACAGGCACAGAGAAGGTGCTAGCAGGGAATTCTCTGCCTGCCTTTCCCCAGTGCTCTGCAAGCTCTCCAGGACAACATAAAATCTGGGGCTCTGTGCTTTCTTTCCTTCTGAACAAGTGTTACTGTTTTCTGCACAAAAGCGATTCTTGCGAAGCAATGTGAACACTTCTGCTTCCCAGGCACAGAGAAGGTGCTAGCAAGGAATTCTCTGCCTGCCTTTCCCCAGTGCTCTGCAAGCTCTCCAGGACAACATAAAATCTGGGGCTCTGTGCTTTCTTTCGTTCTGAACAAGTGTTACTGTTTTCTGCACAAAAGCGATTCTGCGAAGCCATGTGAACAGGCACAGAGAAGGTGCTAGCAGGGAATTCTCTGCCTGCCTTTCCCCAGTGCTCTGCAAGCTCTCCAGGACAACACAGAATCTGGGGCTCTGTGCTTTCTTTCCTTCTGAACAAGTGTTAGTGTTTTCTGCACAAAAGCGATTCTGCGAAGCAATGTGAACACTTCTGCTTCCCAGGCACAGAGAAGGTGCTAGCAGGGAATTCTCTGCCTGCCTTTCCCCAGTGCTCTGCAAGCTCTCCAGGACAACATAGAATCTGGGGCTCTGTGCTTTCTTTCGTTCTGAACAAGTGTTACTGTTTTCTGCACAAAAGCGATTCTGCGAAGCAATGTGAACAGGCACAGAGAAGGTGCTAGCAGGGAATTATCTGCCTGCCTTTCCCCAGTGCTCTGCAAGCTCTCCAGGACAACATAAAATCTGGGGCTCTGTGCTTTCTTTCCTTCTGAACAAGTGTTAGTGTTTTCTGCACAAAAGCGATTCTTGCGAAGCAATGTGAACACTTCTGCTTCCCAGGCACAGAGAAGGTGCTAGCAAGGAATTCTCTGCCTGCCTTTCCCCAGTGCTCTGCAAGCTCTCCAGGACAACATAAAATCTGGGGCTCTGTGCTTTCTTTCGTTCTGAACAAGTGTTAGTGTTTTCTGCACAAAAGCGATTCTTGCGAAGCAATGTAAACACTTCTGCTTCCCAGGCACAGAGAAGGTGCTAGCAAGGAATTCTCTGCCTGCCCTTCCCCAGTGCTCTGCAAGCTCTCCAGGACAACATAGAATCTGGGGCTCTGTGCTTTCTTTCCTTCTGAACAAGTGTTACTGTTTTCTGCACAAAAGCGATTCTGCGAAGCAATGTGAACAGGCACAGAGAAGGTGCTATCAGGGAATTCTCTGCCTGCCTTTCCCCAGTGCTCTGCAAGCTCTCCAGGACAACATAGAATCTGGGGCTCTGTGCTTTCTTTCCTTCTGAACAAGTGTTAGTGTTTTCTGCACAAAAGCGATTCTGCGAAGCAATGTGAACACTTCTGCTTCCCAGGCACAGAGAAGGTGCTAGCAGGGAATTCTCTGCCTGCCTTTCCCCAGTGCTCTGCAAGCTCTCCAGGACAACATAGAATCTGGGGCTCTGTGCTTTCTTTCGTTCTGAACAAGTGTTACTGTTTTCTGCACAAAAGCGATTCTGCGAAGCAATGTGAACACTTCTGCTTCCCAGGCACAGAGAAGGTGCTAGCAAGGAATTCTCTGCCTGCCTTTCCCCAGTGCTCTGCAAGCTCTCCAGGACAACATAGAATCTGGGGCTCTGTGCTTTCTTTCCTTCTGAACAAGTGTTACTGTTTTCTGCGCAAAAGCGATTCTGCGAAGCAATGTGAACACTTCTGCTTCCCAGGCACAGAGAAGGTGCTAGCAGGGAATTCTCTGCCTGCCTTTCCCCAGTGCTCTGCAAGCTCTCCAGGACAACATAAAATCTGGGGCTCTGTGCTTTCTTTCGTTCTGAACAAGTGTTACTGTTTTCTGCACAAAAGTGATTCTTGCGAAGCAATGTGAACACTTCTGCTTCCCAGGCACAGAGAAGGTGCTAGCAGGGAATTCTCTGCCTGCCTTTCCCCAGTGCTCTGCAAGCTCTCCAAGACAACATAGATTCTGGGGCTCTGTGCTTTCTTTCCTTCTGAACAAGTGTTACTGTTTTCTGCACAAAAGCGATTCTGCGAAGCAATGTGAACAGGCACAGAGAAGGTGCTAGCAGGGAATTCTCTGCCTGCCTTTCCCCAGTGCTCTGCAAGCTCTCCAGGACAACATAGAATCTGGGGCTCTGTGCTTTCTTTCGTTCTGAACAAGTGTTACTGTTTTCTGCACAAAAGCGATTCTGCGAAGCAATGTGAACACTTCTGCTTCCCAGGCACAGAGAAGGTGCTAGCAAGGAATTCTCTGCCTGCCTTTCCCCAGTGCTCTGCAAGCTCTCCAGGACAACATAAAATCTGGGGCTCTGTGCTTTCTTTCCTTCTGAACAAGTGTTAGTGTTTTCTGCACAAAAGCGATTCTGCGAAGCAATGTGAACAGGCACAGAGAAGGTGCTAGCAGGGAATTCTCTGCCTGCCTTTCCCCAGTGCTCTGCAAGCTCTCCAGGACAACACAGAATCTGGGGCTCTGTGCTTTCTTTCCTTCTGAACAAGTGTTAGTGTTTTCTGCACAAAAGCGATTCTGCGAAGCAATGTGAACACTTCTGCTTCCCAGGCACAGAGAAGGTGCTAGCAGGGAATTCTCTGCCTGCCTTTCCCCAGTGCTCTGCAAGCTCTCCAGGACAACATAGAATCTGGGGCTCTGTGCTTTCTTTCGTTCTGAACAAGTGTTACTGTTTTCTGCACAAAAGCGATTCTGCGAAGCAATGTGAACAGGCACAGAGAAGGTGCTAGCAGGGAATTCTCTGCCTGCCTTTCCCCAGTGCTCTGCAAGCTCTCCAGGACAACATAGAATCTGGGGCTCTGTGCTTTCTTTCCTTCTGAACAAGTGTTAGTGTTTTCTGCACAAAAGCGATTCTGCGAAGCAATGTGAACACTTCTGCTTCCCAGGCACAGAGAAGGTGCTAGCAAGGAATTCTCTGCCTGCCTTTCCCCAGTGCTCTGCAAGCTCTCCAGGACAACATAGAATCTGGGGCTCTGTGCTTTCTTTCGTTCTGAACAAGTGTTACTGTTTTCTGCACAAAAGCGATTCTGCGAAGCAATGTGAACAGGCACAGAGAAGGTGCTAGCAGGGAATTCTCTGCCTGCCTTTCCACAGTGCTCTGCAAGCTCTCCAGGACAACATAAAATCTGGGGCTCTGTGCTTTCTTTCCTTCTGAACAAGTGTTACTGTTTTCTGCACAAAAGCGATTCTTGCGAAGCAATGTGAACACTTCTGCTTCCCAGGCACAGAGAAGGTGCTAGCAAGGAATTCTCTGCCTGCCTTTCCCCAGTGCTCTGCAAGCTCTCCAGGACAACATAAAATCTGGGGCTCTGTGCTTTCTTTCCTTCTGAACAAGTGTTAGTGTTTTCTGCACAAGAGCTATTCTTGCGAAGCAATGTGAACACTTCTGCTTCCCAGGCACAGAGAAGGTGCTAGCAGGGAATTCTCTGCCTGCCTTTCCCCAGTGCTCTGCAAGCTCTCCAGGACAACAGAGAATCTGGGGCTCTGTGCTTTCTTTCCTTCTGAACAAGTGTTACTGTTTTCTGCACAAAAGCGATTCTGCGAAGCAATGTGAACAGGCACAGAGAAGGTGCTATCAGGGAATTCTCTGCCTGCCTTTCCCCAGTGCTCTGCAAGCTCTCCAGGACAACATAGAATCTGGGGCTCTGTGCTTTCTTTCCTTCTGAACAAGTGTTAGTGTTTTCTGCACAAAAGCGATTCTGCGAAGCAATGTGAACACTTCTGCTTCCCAGGCACAGAGAAGGTGCTAGCAGGGAATTCTCTGCCTGCCTTTCCCCAGTGCTCTGCAAGCTCTCCAGGACAACATAGAATCTGGGCTCTGTGCTTTCTTTCGTTCTGAACAAGTGTTACTGTTTTCTGCACAAAAGCGATTCTGCGAAGCAATGTGAACAGGCACAGAGAAGGTGCTAGCAGGGAATTCTCTGCCTGCCTTTCCCCAGTGCTCTGCAAGCTCTCCAGGACAACATAAAATCTGGGGCTCTGTGCTTTCTTTCCTTCTGAACAAGTGTTACTGTTTTCTGCACAAAAGCGATTCTTGCGAAGCAATGTGAAGACTTCTGCTTCCCAGGCACAGAGAAGGTGCTAGCAAGGAATTCTCTGCCTGCCTTTCCCCAGTGCTCTGCAAGCTCTCCAGGACAACATAAAATCTGGGGCTCTGTGCTTTCTTTCCTTCTGAACAAGTGTTACTGTTTTCTGCACAAAAGCGATTCTGCGAAACAATGTGAACAGGCACAGAGAAGGTGCTATCAGGGAATTCTCTGCCTGCCTTTCCCCAGTGCTCTGCAAGCTCTCCAGGACAACATAGAATCTGGGGCTCTGTGCTTTCTTTTGTTCTGAACAAGTGTTAGTGTTTTCTGCACAAAAGCGATTCTGCGAAGCCATGTGAACACTTCTGCTTCCCAGGCACAGAGAAGGTGCTAGCAGGGAATTCTCTGCCTGCCTTTCCCCAGTGCTCTGCAAGCTCTCCAGGACAACATAGAATCTGGGGCTCTGTGCTTTCTTTCCTTCTGAACAAGTGTTAGTGTTTTCTGCACAAAAGCGATTCTTGCGAAGCAATGTGAACACTCTGCTTCCCAGGCACAGAGAAGGTGCTAGCAGGGAATTCTCTGCCTGCCTTTCCCCAGTGCTCTGCAAGCTCTCCAGGACAACATAGAATCTGGGGCTCTGTGCTTTCTTTCCTTCTGAACAAGTGTTACTGTTTTCTGCACAAAAGCGATTCTGCGAAGCAATGTGAACAGGCACAGAGAAGGTGCTAGCAGGGAATTCTCTGCCTGCCTTTCCCCAGTGCTCTGCAAGCTCTCCAGGACAACATAGAATCTGGGGCTCTGTGCTTTCTTTCCTTCTGAACAAGCGTTACTGTTTTCTGCACAAAAGCGATTCTGCGAAGCAATGTGAACACTTCTGCTTCCCAGGCACAGAGAAGGTGCTAGCAGGGAATTCTCTGCCTGCCTTTCCCCAGTGCTCTGCAAGCTCTCCAGGACAACATAGAATCTGGGGCTCTGTGCTTTCTTTCCTTCTGAACAAGTGTTACTGTTTTCTGCACAAAAGCGATTCTGCGAAGCAATGTGAACAGGCACAGAGAAGGTGCTAGCAGGGAATTCTCTGCCTGCCTTTCCCCAGTGCTCTGCAAGCTCTCCAGGACAACATAGAATCTGGGGCTCTGTGCTTTCTTTCGTTCTGAACAAGTGTTACTGTTTTCTGCACAAAAGCGATTCTGCGAAGCAATGTGAACAGGCACAGAGAAGGTGCTAGCAGGGAATTCTCTGCCTGCCTTTCCCCAGTGCTCTGCAAGCTCTCCAGGACAACAGAGAATCTGGGGCTCTGTGCTTTCTTTCGTTCTGAACAAGTGTTACTGTTTTCTGCACAAAAGCGATTCTTGCGAAGCAATGTGAACACTTCTGCTTCCCAGGCACAGAGAAGGTGCTAGCAAGGAATTCTCTGCCTGCCTTTCCCCAGTGCTCTGCAAGCTCTCCAGGACAACATAGAATCTGGGGCTCTGTGCTTTCTTTCGTTCTGAACAAGTGTTACTGTTTTCTGCACAAAAGCGATTCTGCGAAGCAATGTGAACAGGCACAGAGAAGGTGCTAGCAGGGAATTCTCTGCCTGCCTTTCCCCAGTGCTCTGCAAGCTCTCCAGGACAACATAGAATCTGGGGCTCTGTGCTTTCTTTCCTTCTGAACAAGTGTTAGTGTTTTCTGCACAAAAGCGATTCTTGCGAAGCAATGTGAACACTTCTGCTTCCCAGGCACAGAGAAGGTGCTAGCAAGGAATTCTCTGCCTGCCTTTCCCCAGTGCTCTGCAAGCTCTCCAGGACAACATAAAATCTGGGGCTCTGTGCTTTCTTTCCTTCTGAACAAGTGTTACGGTTTTCTGCACAAAAGCGATTCTTGCGAAGCAATGTAAACACTTCTGCTTCCCAGGCACAGAGAAGGTGCTAGCAAGGAATTCTCTGCCTGCCTTTCCCCAGTGCTCTGCAAGCTCTCCAGGACAACATAGAATCTGGGGCTCTGTGCTTTCTTTCCTTCTGAACAAGTGTTACTGTTTTCTGCACAAAAGCGATTCTGCGAAGCAATGTGAACAGGCACAGAGAAGGTGCTATCAGGGAATTCTCTGCCTGCCTTTCCCCAGTGCTCTGCAAGCTCTCCAGGACAACATAGAATCTGGGGCTCTGTGCTTTCTTTCCTTCTGAACAAGTGTTAGTGTTTTCTGCACAAAAGCGATTCTGCGAAGCAATGTGAACACTTCTGCTTCCCAGGCACAGAGAAGGTGCTAGCAGGGAATTCTCTGCCTGCCTTTCCCCAGTGCTCTGCAAGCTCTCCAGGACAACATAGAATCTGGGGCTCTGTGCTTTCTTTCGTTCTGAACAAGTGTTACTGTTTTCTGCACAAAAGTGATTCTTGCGAAGCAATGTGAACACTTCTGCTTCCCAGGCACAGAGAAGGTGCTATCAGGGAATTCTCTGCCTGCCTTTCCCCAGTGCTCTGCAAGCTCTCCAAGACAACATAGATTCTGGGGCTCTGTGCTTTCTTTCCTTCTGAACAAGTGTTACTGTTTTCTGCACAAAAGCGATTCTGCGAAGCAATGTGAACAGGCACAGAGAAGGTGCTAGCAGGGAATTCTCTGCCTGCCTTTCCCCAGTGCTCTGCAAGCTCTCCAGGACAACATAGAATCTGGGGCTCTGTGCTTTCTTTCGTTCTGAACAAGTGTTACTGTTTTCTGCACAAAAGCGATTCTGCGAAGCAATGTGAACACTTCTGCTTCCCAGGCACAGAGAAGGTGCTAGCAAGGAATTCTCTGCCTGCCTTTCCCCAGTGCTCTGCAAGCTCTCCAGGACAACATAGAATCTGGGGCTCTGTGCTTTCTTTCGTTCTGAACAAGTGTTACTGTTTTCTGCACAAAAGCGATTCTGCGAAGCAATGTGAACAGGCACAGAGAAGGTGCTAGCAGGGAATTCTCTGCCTGCCTTTCCCCAGTGCTCTGCAAGCTCTCCAGGAGAACACAGAATCTGGGGCTCTGTGCTTTCTTTCCTTCTGAACAAGTGTTACTGTTTTCTGCACAAAAGCGATTCTGCGAAGCAATGTGAACACTTCTGCTTCCCAGGCACAGAGAAGGTGCTAGCAAGGAATTCTCTGCCTGCCTTTCCCCAGTGCTCTGCAAGCTCTCCAGGACAACATAAAATCTGGGGCTCTGTGCTTTCTTTCCTTCTGAACAAGTGTTAGTGTTTTCTGCACAAAAGCGATTCTGCGAAGCAATGCGAACAGGCACAGAGAAGGTGCTAGCAGGGAATTCTCTGCCTGCCTTTCCCCAGTGCTCTGCAAGCTCTCCAGGACAACACAGAATCTGGGGCTCTGTGCTTTCTTTCCTTCTGAACAAGTGTTAGTGTTTTCTGCACAAAAGCGATTCTGCGAAGCAATGTGAACACTTCTGCTTCCCAGGCACAGAGAAGGTGCTAGCAAGGAATTCTCTGCCTGCCTTTCCCCAGTGCTCTGCAAGCTCTCCAGGACAACATAAAATCTGGGGCTCTGTGCTTTCTTTCCTTCTGAACAAGTGTTAGTGTTTTCTGCACAAGAGCGATTCTTGCGAAGCAATGTGAACACTTCTGCTTCCCAGGCACAGAGAAGGTGCTAGCAGGGAATTCTCTGCCTGCCTTTCCCCAGTGCTCTGCAAGCTCTCCAGGACAACATAGAATCTGGGGCTCTGTGCTTTCTTTCCTTCTGAACAAGTGTTACTGTTTTCTGCACAAAAGCGATTCTGCGAAGCAATGTGAACAGGCACAGAGAAGGTGCTAGCAGGGAATTCTCTGCCTGCCTTTCCCCAGTGCTCTGCAAGCTCTCCAGGACAACATAGAATCTGGGGCTCTGTGCTTTCTTTCCTTCTGAACAAGTGTTAGTGTTTTCTGCACAAAAGCGATTCTGCGAAGCAATGTGAACACTTCTGTTTCCCAGGCACAGAGAAGGTGCTAGCAGGGAATTCTCTGCCTGCCTTTCCCCAGTGCTCTGCAAGCTCTCCAGGACAACATAGAATCTGGGGCTCTGTGCTTTCTTTCGTTCTGAACAAGTGTTACTCTTTTCTGCACAAAAGCGATTCTTGCGAAGCAATGTGAACACTTCTGCTTCCCAGGCACAGAGAAGGTGCTAGCAAGGAATTCTCTGCCTGCCTTTCCCCAGTGCTCTGCAAGCTCTCCAGGACAACATAGAATCTGGGGCTCTGTGCTTTCTTTCCTTCTGAACAAGTGTTACTGTTTTCTGCGCAAAAGCGATTCTGCGAAGCAATGTGAACACTTCTGCTTCCCAGGCACAGAGAAGGTGCTAGCAGGGAATTCTCTGCCTGCCTTTCCCCAGTGCTCTGCAAGCTCTCCAGGACAACATAAAATCTGGGGCTCTGTGCTTTCTTTCGTTCTGAACAAGTGTTACTGTTTTCTGCACAAAAGCGATTCTTGCGAAGCAATGTGAACACTTCTGCTTCCCAGGCACAGAGAAGGTGCTATCAGGGAATTCTCTGCCTGCCTTTCCCCAGTGCTCTGCAAGCTCTCCAAGACAACATAGATTCTGGGGCTCTGTGCTTTCTTTCCTTCTGAACAAGTGTTACTGTTTTCTGCACAAAAGCGATTCTGCGAAGCAATGTGAACAGGCACAGAGAAGGTGCTAGCAGGGAATTCTCTGCCTGCCTTTCCCCAGTGCTCTGCAAGCTCTCCAGGACAACATAGAATCTGGGGCTCTGTGCTTTCTTTCGTTCTGAACAAGTGTTACTGTTTTCTGCACAAAAGCGATTCTGCGAAGCAATGTGAACACTTCTGCTTCCCAGGCACAGAGAAGGTGCTAGCAAGGAATTCTCTGCCTGCCTTTCCCCAGTGCTCTGCAAGCTCTCCAGGACAACATAAAATCTGGGGCTCTGTGCTTTCTTTCCTTCTGAACAAGTGTTAGTGTTTTCTGCAGAAAAGCGATTCTGCGAAGCAATGTGAACAGGCACAGAGAAGGTGCTATCAGGGAATTCTCTGCCTGCCTTTCCCCAGTGCTCTGCAAGCTCTCCAGGACAACACAGAATCTGGGGCTCTGTGCTTTCTTTCCTTCTGAACAAGTGTTAGTGTTTTCTGCACAAAAGCGATTCTGCGAAGCAATGTGAACACTTCTGCTTCCCAGGCACAGAGAAGGTGCTAGCAGGGAATTCTCTGCCTGCCTTTCCCCAGTGCTCTGCAAGCTCTCCAGGACAACATAGAATCTGGGGCTCTGTGCTTTCTTTCCTTCTGAACAAGTGTTACTGTTTTCTGCACAAAAGCGATTCTGCGAAGCAATGTGAACAGGCACAGAGAAGGTGCTAGCAGGGAATTCTCTGCCTGCCTTTCCCCAGTGCTCTGCAAGCTCTCCAGGACAACATAAAATCTGGGGCTCTGTGCTTTCTTTCCTTCTGAACAAGTGTTACGTTTTTCTGCACAAAAGCGATTCTTGCGAAGCAATGTGAACACTTCTGCTTCCCAGGCACAGAGAAGGTGCTAGCAAGGAATTCTCTGCCTGCCTTTCCCCAGTGCTCTGCAAGCTCTCCAGGACAACATAAAATCTGGGGCTCTGTGCTTTCTTTCCTTCTGAACAAGTGTTAGTGTTTTCTGCACAAGAGCGATTCTTGCGAAGCAATGTGAACACTTCTGCTTCCCAGGCACAGAGAAGGTGCTAGCAAGGAATTCTCTGCCTGCCTTTCCCCAGTGCTCTGCAAGCTCTCCAGGACAACATAGAATCTGGGGCTCTGTGCTTTCTTTCCTTCTGAACAAGTGTTACTGTTTTCTGCGCAAAAGCGATTCTGCGAAGCAATGTGAACACTTCTGCTTCCCAGGCACAGAGAAGGTGCTAGCAGGGAATTCTCTGCCTGCCTTTCCCCAGTGCTCTGCAAGCTCTCCAGGACAACATAAAATCTGGGGCTCTGTGCTTTCTTTCGTTCTGAACAAGTGTTACTGTTTTCTGCACAAAAGCGATTCTTGCGAAGCAATGTGAACACTTCTGCTTCCCAGGCACAGAGAAGGTGCTATCAGGGAATTCTCTGCCTGCCTTTCCCCAGTGCTCTGCAAGCTCTCCAAGACAACATAGATTCTGGGGCTCTGTGCTTTCTTTCCTTCTGAACAAGTGTTACTGTTTTCTGCACAAAAGCGATTCTGCGAAGCAATGTGAACAGGCACAGAGAAGGTGCTAGCAGGGAATTCTCTGCCTGCCTTTCCCCAGTGCTCTGCAAGCTCTCCAGGACAACATAGAATCTGGGGCTCTGTGCTTTCTTTCGTTCTGAACAAGTGTTACTGTTTTCTGCACAAAAGCGATTCTGCGAAGCAATGTGAACACTTCTGCTTCCCAGGCACAGAGAAGGTGCTAGCAAGGAATTCTCTGCCTGCCTTTCCCCAGTGCTCTGCAAGCTCTCCAGGACAACATAAAATCTGGGGCTCTGTGCTTTCTTTCCTTCTGAACAAGTGTTAGTGTTTTCTGCAGAAAAGCGATTCTGCGAAGCAATGTGAACAGGCACAGAGAAGGTGCTATCAGGGAATTCTCTGCCTGCCTTTCCCCAGTGCTCTGCAAGCTCTCCAGGACAACACAGAATCTGGGGCTCTGTGCTTTCTTTCCTTCTGAACAAGTGTTAGTGTTTTCTGCACAAAAGCGATTCTGCGAAGCAATGTGAACACTTCTGCTTCCCAGGCACAGAGAAGGTGCTAGCAGGGAATTCTCTGCCTGCCTTTCCCCAGTGCTCTGCAAGCTCTCCAGGACAACATAGAATCTGGGGCTCTGTGCTTTCTTTCCTTCTGAACAAGTGTTACTGTTTTCTGCACAAAAGCGATTCTGCGAAGCAATGTGAACAGGCACAGAGAAGGTGCTAGCAGGGAATTCTCTGCCTGCCTTTCCCCAGTGCTCTGCAAGCTCTCCAGGACAACATAAAATCTGGGGCTCTGTGCTTTCTTTCCTTCTGAACAAGTGTTACGATTTTCTGCACAAAAGCGATTCTTGCGAAGCAATGTGAACACTTCTGCTTCCCAGGCACAGAGAAGGTGCTAGCAAGGAATTCTCTGCCTGCCTTTCCCCAGTGCTCTGCAAGCTCTCCAGGACAACATAAAATCTGGGGCTCTGTGCTTTCTTTCCTTCTGAACAAGTGTTAGTGTTTTCTGCACAAGAGCGATTCTTGCGAAGCAATGTGAACACTTCTGCTTCCCAGGCACAGAGAAGGTGCTAGCAGGGAATTCTCTGCCTGCCTTTCCCCAGTGCTCTGCAAGCTCTCCAGGACAACATAGAATCTGGGGCTCTGTGCTTTCTTTCCTTCTGAACAAGTGTTACTGTTTTCTGCACAAAAGCGATTCTGCGAAGCAATGTGAACAGGCACAGAGAAGGTGCTAGCAGGGAATTCTCTGCCTGCCTTTCCCCAGTGCTCTGCAAGCTCTCCAGGACAACATAGAATCTGGGGCTCTGTGCTTTCTTTCCTTCTGAACAAGTGTTAGTGTTTTCTGCACAAAAGCGATTCTGCGAAGCAATGTGAAAACTTCTGCTTCCCAGGCACAGAGAAGGTGCTAGCAGGGAATTCTCTGCCTGCCTTTCCCCAGTGCTCTGCAAGCTCTCCAGGACAACATAGAATCTGGGGCTCTGTGCTTTCTTTCGTTCTGAACAAGTGTTATTGTTTTCTGCACAAAAGCGATTCTGCGAAGCAATGTGAACAGGCACAGAGAAGGTGCTAGCAGGGAATTCTCTGCCTGCCTTTCCCCAGTGCTCTGCAAGCTCTCCAGGACAACATAAAATCTGGGGCTCTGTGCTTTCTTTCCTTCTGAACAAGTGTTACTGTTTTCTGCACAAAAGCGATTCTTGCGAAGCAATGTGAACACTTCTGCTTCCCAGGCACAGAGAAGGTGCTAGCAAGGAATTCTCTGCCTGCCTTTCCCCAGTGCTCTGCAAGCTCTCCAGGACAACATAAAATCTGGGGCTCTGTGCTTTCTTTCCTTCTGAACAAGTGTTACTGTTTTCTGCACAAAAGCGATTCTGCGAAACAATGTGAACAGGCACAGAGAAGGTGCTATCAGGGAATTCTCTGCCTGCCTTTCCCCAGTGCTCTGCAAGCTCTCCAGGACAACATAGAATCTGGGGCTCTGTGCTTTCTTTTGTTCTGAACAAGTGTTAGTGTTTTCTGCACAAAAGCGATTCTGCGAAGCCATGTGAACACTTCTGCTTCCCAGGCACAGAGAAGGTGCTAGCAGGGAATTCTCTGCCTGCCTTTCCCCAGTGCTCTGCAAGCTCTCCAGGACAACATAGAATCTGGGGCTCTGTGCTTTCTTTCCTTCTGAACAAGTGTTACTGTTTTCTGCACAAAAGCGATTCTGCGAAGCAATGTGAACACTTCTGCTTCCTAGGCACAGAGAAGGTGGTAGCAAGGAATTCTCTGCCTGCCTTTCCCCAGTGCTCTGCAAGCTCTCCAGGACAACATAGAATCTGGGGCTCTGTGCTTTCTTTCCTTCTGAACAAGTGTTACTGTTTTCTGCACAAAAGCGATTCTGCGAAGCAATGTGAACAGGCACAGAGAAGGTGCTAGCAGGGAATTCTCTGCCTGCCTTTCCCCAGTGCTCTGCAAGCTCTCCAGGACAACATAGAATCTGGGGCTCTGTGCTTTCTTTCCTTCTGAACAAGTGTTACTGTTTTCTGCACAAAAGCGATTCTTGCGAAGCAATGTGAACACTTCTGCTTCCCAGGCACAGAGAAGGTGCTAGCAAGGAATTCTCTGCCTGCCTTTCCCCAGTGCTCTGCAAGCTCTCCAGGACAACATAAAATCTGGGGCTCTGTGCTTTCTTTCCTTCTGAACAAGTGTTACTGTTTTCTGCACAAAAGCGATTCTGCGAAGCCATGTGAACAGGCACAGAGAAGGTGCTAGCAGGGAATTCTCTGCCTGCCTTTCCCCAGTGCTCTGCAAGCTCTCCAGGACAACATAGAATGTGGGGCTCTGTGCTTTCTTTCCTTCTGAACAAGTGTTAGTGTTTTCTGCACAAAAGCGATTCTGCGAAGCAATGTGAACACTTCTGCTTCCCAGGCACAGAGAAGGTGCTAGCAGGGAATTCTCTGCCTGCCTTTCCCCAGTGCTATGCAAGCTCTCTAGGACAACAGCAAATCTGGGGCTCTGTGCTTTCTTTCGTTCTGAACAAGTGTTACTGTTTTCTGCACAAAAGCGATTCTGCGAAGCAATGTGAACAGGCACAGAGAAGGTGCTAGCAGGGAATTCTCTGCCTGCCTTTCCCCAGTGCTCTGCAAGCTCTCCAGGACAACATAGAATCTGGGGCTCTGTGCTTTCTTTCCTTCTGAACAAGTGTTAGTGTTTTCTGCACAAAAGCGATTCTGCGAAGCAATGTGAACACTTCTGCTTCCCAGGCACAGAGAAGGTGCTAGCAGGGAATTCTCTGCCTGCCTTTCCCCAGTGCTCTGCAAGCTCTCCAGGACAACATAGAATCTGGGGCTCTGTGCTTTCTTTCATTCTGAACAAGTGTTACTGTTTTCTGCACAAAAGCGATTCTGCGAAGCAATGTGAACAGGCACAGGGAAGGTGCTAGCAGGGAATTCTCTGCCTGCCTTTCCCCAGTGCTCTGCAAGCTCTCCAGGACAACATAAAATCTGGGGCTATGTGCTTTCTTTCCTTCTGAACAAGTGTTACTGTTTTCTGCACAAAAGCGATTCTTGCGAAGCAATGTGAACACTTCTGCTTCCCAGGCACAGAGAAGGTGCTAGCAAGGAATTCTCTGCCTGCCTTTCCCCAGTGCTCTGCAAGCTCTCCAGGACAACATAGAATCTGGGGCTCTGTGCTTTCTTTCCTTCTGAACAAGTGTTACTGTTTTCTGCACAAAAGCGATTCTGCGAAGCAATGTGAACACTTCTGCTTCCTAGGCACAGAGAAGGTGGTAGCAAGGAATTCTCTGCCTGCCTTTCCCCAGTGCTCTGCAAGCTCTCCAGGACAACATAGAATCTGGGGCTCTGTGCTTTCTTTCCTTCTGAACAAGTGTTACTGTTTTCTGCACAAAAGCGATTCTGCGAAGCAATGTGAACAGGCACAGAGAAGGTGCTAGCAGGGAATTCTCTGCCTGCCTTTCCCCAGTGCTCTGCAAGCTCTCCAGGACAACATAGAATCTGGGGCTCTGTGCTTTCTTTCCTTCTGAACAAGTGTTACTGTTTTCTGCACAAAAGCGATTCTTGCGAAGCAATGTGAACACTTCTGCTTCCCAGGCACAGAGAAGGTGCTAGCAAGGAATTCTCTGCCTGCCTTTCCCCAGTGCTCTGCAAGCTCTCCAGGACAACATAAAATCTGGGGCTCTGTGCTTTCTTTCCTTCTGAACAAGTGTTACTGTTTTCTGCACAAAAGCGATTCTGCGAAGCCATGTGAACAGGCACAGAGAAGGTGCTAGCAGGGAATTCTCTGCCTGCCTTTCCCCAGTGCTCTGCAAGCTCTCCAGGACAACATAGAATGTGGGGCTCTGTGCTTTCTTTCCTTCTGAACAAGTGTTAGTGTTTTCTGCACAAAAGCGATTCTGCGAAGCAATGTGAACACTTCTGCTTCCCAGGCACAGAGAAGGTGCTAGCAGGGAATTCTCTGCCTGCCTTTCCCCAGTGCTATGCAAGCTCTCTAGGACAACAGCAAATCTGGGGCTCTGTGCTTTCTTTCGTTCTGAACAAGTGTTACTGTTTTCTGCACAAAAGCGATTCTGCGAAGCAATGTGAACAGGCACAGAGAAGGTGCTAGCAGGGAATTCTCTGCCTGCCTTTCCCCAGTGCTCTGCAAGCTCTCCAGGACAACATAGAATCTGGGGCTCTGTGCTTTCTTTCCTTCTGAACAAGTGTTAGTGTTTTCTGCACAAAAGCGATTCTGCGAAGCAATGTGAACACTTCTGCTTCCCAGGCACAGAGAAGGTGCTAGCAGGGAATTCTCTGCCTGCCTTTCCCCAGTGCTCAGCAAGCTCTCCAGGACAACATAGAATCTGGGGCTCTGTGCTTTCTTTCATTCTGAACAAGTGTTACTGTTTTCTGCACAAAAGCGATTCTGCGAAGCAATGTGAACAGGCACAGGGAAGGTGCTAGCAGGGAATTCTCTGCCTGCCTTTCCCCAGTGCTCTGCAAGCTCTCCAGGACAACATAAAATCTGGGGCTATGTGCTTTCTTTCCTTCTGAACAAGTGTTACTGTTTTCTGCACAAAAGCGATTCTTGCGAAGCAATGTGAACACTTCTGCTTCCCAGGCACAGAGAAGGTGCTAGCAAGGAATTCTCTGCCTGCCTTTCCCCAGTGCTCTGCAAGCTCTCCAGGACAACATAAAATCTGGGGCTCTGTGCTTTCTTTCCTTCTGAACAAGTGTTAGTGTTTTCTGCACAAAAGCGATTCTTGCGAAGCATTGTGAACACTTCTGCTTCCCAGGCACAGAGAAGGTGCTAGCAGGGAATTCTCTGCCTGCCTTTCCCCAGTGCTCTGCAAGCTCTCCAGGACAACATAGAATCTGGGGCTCTGTGCTTTCTTTCCTTCTGAACAAGTGTTACTGTTTTCTGCACAAAAGCGATTCTGCGAAGCAATGTGAACAGGCACAGAGAAGGTGCTAGCAGGGAATTCTCTGCCTGCCTTTCCCCAGTGCTCTGCAAGCTCTCCAGGACAACATAGAATCTGGGGCTCTGTGCTTTCTTTCCTTCTGAACAAGTGTTACTGTTTTCTGCACAAAAGCGATTCTTGCGAAGCAATGTGAACACTTCTGTTTCCCAGGCACAGAGAAGGTGCTAGCAAGGAATTCTCTGCCTGCCTTTCCCCAGTGCTCTGCAAGCTCTCCAGGACAACATAAAATCTGGGGCTCTGTGTTTTCTTTCGTTCTGAACAAGTGTTACTGTTTTCTGCACAAAAGCGATTCTGCGAAGCCATGTGAACAGGCACAGAGAAGGTGCTAGCAGGGAATTCTCTGCCTGCCTTTCCCCAGTGCTCTGCAAGCTCTCCAGGACAACATAGAATCTGGGGCTCTGTGCTTTCTTTCCTTCTGAACAAGTGTTAGTGTTTTCTGCACAAAAGCGATTCTGCGAAGCAATGTGAACACTTCTGCTTCCCAGGCACAGAGAAGGTGCTAGCAGGGAATTCTCTGCCTGCCTTTCCCCAGTGCTCTGCAAGCTCTCCAGGACAACATAGAATCTGGGGCTCTGTGCTTTCTTTCCTTCTGAACAAGTGTTACTGTTTTCTGCACAAAAGCGATTCTGCGAAGCAATGTGAACAGGCACAGAGAAGGTGCTAGCAGGGAATTCTCTGCCTGCCTTTCCCCAGTGCTCTGCAAGCTCTCCAGGACAACATAGAATCTGGGGCTCTGTGCTTTCTTTCGTTCTGAACAAGTGTTACTGTTTTCTGCACAAAAGCGATTCTGCGAAGCAATGTGAACAGGCACAGAGAAGGTGCTAGCAGGGAATTCTCTGCCTGCCTTTCCCCAGTGCTCTGCAAGCTCTCCAGGACAACATAGAATCTGGGGCTCTGTGCTTTCTTTCCTTCTGAACAAGTGTTAGTGTTTTCTGCACAAAAGGGATTCTGCGAAGCAATGTGAACACTTCTGCTTCCCAGGCACAGAGAAGGTGCTAGCAGGGAATTCTCTGCCTGCCTTTCCCCAGTGCTCTGCAAGCTCTCCAGGACAACATAGAATCTGGGGCTCTGTGCTTTCTTTCATTCTGAACAAGTGTTACTTTTTTCTGCACAAAAGCGATTCTGCGAAGCAATGTGAACAGGCACAGAGAAGGTGCTAGCAGGGAATTCTCTGCCTGCCTTTCCCCAGTGCTCTGCAAGCTCTCCAGGACAACATAAAATCTGGGGCTCTGTGCTTTCTTTCCTTCTGAACAAGTGTTACTGTTTTCTGCACAAAAGCGATTCTGCGAAGCAATGTGAACAGGCACAGAGAAGGTGCTATCAGGGAATTCTCTGCCTGCCTTTCCCCAGTGCTCTGCAAGCTCTCCAGGACAACATAGAATCTGGGGCTCTGTGCTTTCTTTCCTTCTGAACAAGTGTTAGTGTTTTCTGCACAAAAGCGATTCTGCGAAGCAATGTGAACACTTCTGCTTCCCAGGCACAGAGAAGGTGCTAGCAGGGAATTCTCTGCCTGCCTTTCCCCAGTGCTCTGCAAGCTCTCCAGGACAACATAGAATCTGGGGCTCTGTGCTTTCTTTCGTTCTGAACAAGTGTTACTGTTTTCTGCACAAAAGCGATTCTGCGAAGCAATGTGAACAGGCACAGAGAAGGTGCTATCAGGGAATTCTCTGCCTGCCTTTCCCCAGTGCTCTGCAAGCTCTCCAGGACAACATAAAATCTGGGGCTCTGTGCTTTCTTTCGTTCTGAACAAGTGTTACTGTTTTCTGCACAAAAGCGATTCTTGCGAAGCAATGTGAACACTTCTGCTTCCCAGGCACAGAGAAGGTGCTAGCAAGGAATTCTCTGCCTGCCTTTCCCCAGTGCTCTGCAAGCTCTCCAGGACAACATAAAATCTGGGGCTCTGTGCTTTCTTTCCTTCTGAACAAGTGTTACTGTTTTCTGCACAAAAGCGATTCTGCGAAACAATGTGAACAGGCACAGAGAAGGTGCTATCAGGGAATTCTCTGCCTGCCTTTCCCCAGTGCTCTGCAAGCTCTCCAGGACAACATAGAATCTGGGGCTCTGTGCTTTCTTTTGTTCTGAACAAGTGTTAGTGTTTTCTGCACAAAAGCGATTCTGCGAAGCCATGTGAACACTTCTGCTACCCAGGCACAGAGAAGGTGCTAGCAGGGAATTCTCTGCCTGCCTTTCCCCAGTGCTCTGCAAGCTCTCCAGGACAACATAGAATCTGGGGCTCTGTGCTTTCTTTCCTTCTGAACAAGTGTTACTGTTTTCTGCACAAAAGCGATTCTGCGAAGCAATGTGAACACTTCTGCTTCCTAGGCACAGAGAAGGTGCTATCAGGGAATTCTCTGCCTGCCTTTCCCCAGTGCTCTGCAAGCTCTCCAGGACAACATAGAATCTGGGGCTCTGTGCTTTCTTTCCTTCTGAACAAGTGTTACTGTTTTCTGCACAAAAGCGATTCTGCGAAGCAATGTGAACAGGCACAGAGAAGGTGCTAGCAGGGAATTCTCTGCCTGCCTTTCCCCAGTGCTCTGCAAGCTCTCCAGGACAACATAGAATCTGGGGCTCTGTGCTTTCTTTCGTTCTGAACAAGTGTTACTGTTTTCTGCACAAAAGCGATTCTTGCGAAGCAATGTGAACACTTCTGCTTCCCAGGCACAGAGAAGGTGCTATCAGGGAATTCTCTGCCTGCCTTTCCCCAGTGCTCTGCAAGCTCTCCAGGACAACATAAAATCTGGGGCTCTGTGCTTTCTTTCGTTCTGAACAAGTGTTACTGTTTTCTGCACAAAAGCGATTCTGCGAAGCCATGTGAACAGGCACAGAGAAGGTGCTAGCAGGGAATTCTCTGCCTGCCTTTCCCCAGTGCTCTGCAAGCTCTCCAGGACAACAGCAAATCTGGGGCTCTGTGCTTTCTTTCCTTCTGAACAAGTGTTACTGTTTTCTGCACAAAAGCGATTCTGCGAAGCAATGTGAACACTTCTGCTTCCCAGGCACAGAGAAGGTGCTAGCAGGGAATTCTCTGCCTGCCTTTCCCCAGTGCTCTGCAAGCTCTCCAGGACAACATAGAATCTGGGGCTCTGTGCTTTCTTTCCTTCTGAACAAGTGTTACTGTTTTCTGCACAAAAGCGATTCTGCGAAGCAATGTGAACAGGCACAGAGAAGGTGCTAGCAGGGAATTCTCTGCCTGCCTTTCCCCAGTGCTCTGCAAGCTCTCCAGGACAACATAAAATCTGGGGCTCTGTGCTTTCTTTCCTTCTGAACAAGTGTTACTGTTTTCTGCACAAAAGCGATTCTTGCGAAGCAATGTGAACACTTCTGCTTCCCAGGCACAGAGAAGGTGCTAGCAAGGAATTCTCTACCTGCCTTTCCCCAGTGCTCTGCAAGCTCTCCAGGACAACATAAAATCTGGGGCTCTGTGCTTTCTTTCCTTCTGAACAAGTGTTAGTGTTTTCTGCACAAGAGCGATTCTTGCGAAGCAATGTGAACACTTCTGCTTCCCAGGCACAGAGAAGGTGCTATCAGGGAATTCTCTGCCTGCCTTTCCCCAGTGCTCTGCAAGCTCTCCAGGACAACAGCAAATCTGTGGCTCTGTGCTTTCTTTCGTTCTGAACAAGTGTTACTGTTTTCTGCACAAAAGCGATTCTTGCGAAGCAATGTGAACAGGCACAGAGAAGGTGCTATCAGGGAATTCTCTGCCTGCCTTTCCCCAGTGCTCTGCAAGCTCTCCAGGACAACATAGAATCTGGGGCTCTGTGCTTTCTTTCCTTCTGAACAAGTGTTAGTGTTTTCTGCACAAAAGCGATTCTGCGAAGCAATGTGAACACTTCTGCTTCCCAGGCACAGAGAAGGTGCTAGCAGGGAATTCTCTGCCTGCCTTTCCCCAGTGCTCTGCAAGCTCTCCAGGACAACATAGAATCTGGGGCTCTGTGCTTTCTTTCCTTCTGAACAAGTGTTACAGTTTTCTGCACAAAAGCGATTCTGCGAAGCAATGTGAACAGGCACAGAGAAGGTGCTAGCAGGGAATTCTCTGCCTGCCTTTCCCCAGTGCTCTGCAAGCTCTCCAGGACAACATAAAATCTGGGGCTCTGTGCTTTCTTTCGTTCTGAACAAGTGTTACTGTTTTCTGCACAAAAGCGATTCTTGCGAAGCAATGTGAACACTTCTGCTTCCCAGGCACAGAGAAGGTGCTAGCAAGGAATTCTCTGCCTGCCTTTCCCCAGTGCTCTGCAAGCTCTCCAGGACAACATAGAATCTGGGGCTCTGTGCTTTCTTTTGTTCTGAACAAGTGTTAGTGTTTTCTGCACAAAAGCGATTCTGCGAAGCCATGTGAACACTTCTGCTTCCCAGGCACAGAGAAGGTGCTAGCAGGGAATTCTCTGCCTGCCTTTCCCCAGTGCTCTGCAAGCTCTCCAGGACAACATAGAATCTGGGGCTCTGTGCTTTCTTTCCTTCTGAACAAGTGTTACTGTTTTCTGCACAAAAGCGATTCTGCGAAGCAATGTGAACACTTCTGCTTCCTAGGCACAGAGAAGGTGCTATCAGGGAATTCTCTGCCTGCCTTTCCCCAGTGCTCTGCAAGCTCTCCAGGACAACATAGAATCTGGGGCTCTGTGCTTTCTTTCCTTCTGAACAAGTGTTACTGTTTTCTGCACAAAAGCGATTCTGCGAAGCAATGTGAACAGGCACAGAGAAGGTGCTAGCAGGGAATTCTCTGCCTGCCTTTCCCCAGTGCTCTGCAAGCTCTCCAGGACAACATAGAATCTGGGGCTCTGTGCTTTCTTTCGTTCTGAACAAGTGTTACTGTTTTCTGCACAAAAGCGATTCTTGCGAAGCAATGTGAACACTTCTGCTTCCCAGGCACAGAGAAGGTGCTATCAGGGAATTCTCTGCCTGCCTTTCCCCAGTGCTCTGCAAGCTCTCCAGGACAACATAAAATCTGGGGCTCTGTGCTTTCTTTCGTTCTGAACAAGTGTTACTGTTTTCTGCACAAAAGCGATTCTGCGAAGCCATGTGAACAGGCACAGAGAAGGTGCTAGCAGGGAATTCTCTGCCTGCCTTTCCCCAGTGCTCTGCAAGCTCTCCAGGACAACAGCAAATCTGGGGCTATGTGCTTTCTTTCCTTCTGAACAAGTGTTACTGTTTTCTGCACAAAAGCGATTCTGCGAAGCAATGTGAACACTTCTGCTTCCCAGGCACAGAGAAGGTGCTAGCAGGGAATTCTCTGCCTGCCTTTCCCCAGTGCTCTGCAAGCTCTCCAGGACAACATAGAATCTGGGGCTCTGTGCTTTCTTTCCTTCTGAACAAGTGTTAGTGTTTTCTGCACAAAAGCGATTCTGCGAAGCAATGTGAACACTTCTGCTTCCCAGGCACAGAGAAGGTGCTAGCAGGGAATTCTCTGCCTGCCTTTCCCCAGTGCTCTGCAAGCTCTCCAGGACAACATAGAATCTGGGGCTCTGTGCTTTCTTTCCTTCTGAACAAGTGTTACTGTTTTCTGCACAAAAGCGATTCTGCGAAGCAATGTGAACAGGCACAGAGAAGGTGCTAGCAGGGAATTCTCTGCCTGCCTTTCCCCAGTGCTCTGCAAGCTCTCCAGGACAACATAAAATCTGGGGCTCTGTGCTTTCTTTCCTTCTGAACAAGTGTTACTGTTTTCTGCACAAAAGCGATTCTTGCGAAGCAATGTGAACACTTCTGCTTCCCAGGCACAGAGAAGGTGCTAGCAAGGAATTCTCTACCTGCCTTTCCCCAGTGCTCTGCAAGCTCTCCAGGACAACATAAAATCTGGGGCTCTGTGCTTTCTTTCCTTCTGAACAAGTGTTAGTGTTTTCTGCACAAGAGCGATTCTTGCGAAGCAATGTGAACACTTCTGCTTCCCAGGCACAGAGAAGGTGCTATCAGGGAATTCTCTGCCTGCCTTTCCCCAGTGCTCTGCAAGCTCTCCAGGACAACAGCAAATCTGTAGCTCTGTGCTTTCTTTCGTTCTGAACAAGTGTTACTGTTTTCTGCACAAAAGCGATTCTTGCGAAGCAATGTGAACAGGCACAGAGAAGGTGCTATCAGGGAATTCTCTGCCTGCCTTTCCCCAGTGCTCTGCAAGCTCTCCAGGACAACATAGAATCTGGGGCTCTGTGCTTTCTTTCCTTCTGAACAAGTGTTAGTGTTTTCTGCACAAAAGCGATTCTGCGAAGCAATGTGAACACTTCTGCTTCCCAGGCACAGAGAAGGTGCTAGCAGGGAATTCTCTGCCTGCCTTTCCCCAGTGCTCTGCAAGCTCTCCAGGACAACATAGAATCTGGGGCTCTGTGCTTTCTTTCGTTCTGAACAAGTGTTACAGTTTTCTGCACAAAAGCGATTCTGCGAAGCAATGTGAACAGGCACAGAGAAGGTGCTAGCAGGGAATTCTCTGCCTGCCTTTCCCCAGTGCTCTGCAAGCTCTCCAGGACAACATAAAATCTGGGGCTCTGTGCTTTCTTTCGTTCTGAACAAGTGTTACTGTTTTCTGCACAAAAGCGATTCTTGCGAAGCAATGTGAACACTTCTGCTTCCCAGGCACAGAGAAGGTGCTAGCAAGGAATTCTCTGCCTGCCTTTCCCCAGTGCTCTGCAAGCTCTCCAGGACAACATAAAATCTGGGGCTCTGTGCTTTCTTTCGTTCTGAACAAGTGTTACTGTTTTCTGCACAAAAGCGATTCTGCGAAGCCATGTGAACAGGCACAGAGAAGGTGCTAGCAGGGAATTCTCTGCCTGCCTTTCCCCAGTGCTCTGCAAGCTCTCCAGGACAACATAGAATCTGGGGCTCTGTGCTTTCTTTCCTTCTGAACAAGTGTTAGTGTTTTCTGCACAAAAGCGATTCTTGCGAAGCAATGTGAACACTTCTGCTTCCCAGGCACAGAGAAGGTGCTAGCAGGGAATTCTCTGCCTGCCTTTCCCCAGTGCTCTGCAAGCTCTCCAGGACAACATAGAATCTGGGGCTCTGTGCTTTCTTTCCTTCTGAACAAGTGTTACTGTTTTCTGCACAAAAGCGATTCTGCGAAGCAATGTGAACAGGCACAGAGAAGGTGCTAGCAGGGAATTCTCTGCCTGCCTTTCCCCAGTGCTCTGCAAGCTCTCCAGGACAACATAGAATCTGGGGCTCTGTGCTTTCTTTCCTTCTGAACAAGTGTTACTGTTTTCTGCACAAAAGCGATTCTGCGAAGCAATGTGAACACTTCTGCTTCCCAGGCACAGAGAAGGTGCTAGCAGGGAATTCTCTGCCTGCCTTTCCCCAGTGCTCTGCAAGCTCTCCAGGACAACATAGAATCTGGGGCTCTGTGCTTTCTTTCGTTCTGAACAAGTGTTACTGTTTTCTGCACAAAAGCGATTCTGCGAAACAATGTGAACAGGCACAGAGAAGGTGCTATCAGGGAATTCTCTGCCTGCCTTTCCCCAGTGCTCTGCAAGCTCTCCAGGACAACATAAAATCTGGGGCTCTGTGCTTTCTTTCCTTCTGAACAAGTGTTACGGTTTTCTGCACAAAAGCGATTCTTGCGAAGCAATGTGAACACTTCTGCTTCCCAGGCACAGAGAAGGTGCTAGCAAGGAATTCTCTGCCTGCCTTTCCCCAGTGCTCTGCAAGCTCTCCAGGACAACATAAAATCTGGGGCTCTGTGCTTTCTTTCGTTCTGAACAAGTGTTACTGTTTTCTGCACAAAAGCGATTCTTGCGAAGCAATGTGAACACTTCTGGTTCCCAGGCACAGAGAAGGTGCTAGCAGGGAATTCTCTGCCTGCCTTTCCCCAGTGCTCTGCAAGCTCTCCAGGACAACATAGAATCTGGGGCTCTGTGCTTTCTTTCCTTCTGAACAAGTGTTACTGTTTTCTGCACAAAAGCGATTCTGCGAAGCAATGTGAACAGGCACAGAGAAGGTGCTAGCAGGGAATTCTCTGCCTGCCTTTCCCCAGTGCTCTGCAAGCTCTCCAGGACAACATAGAATCTGGGGCTCTGTGCTTTCTTTCCTTCTGAACAAGTGTTAGTGTTTTCTGCACAAAAGCGATTCTGCGAAGCAATGTGAACACTTCTGCTTCCCAGGCACAGAGAAGGTGCTAGCAAGGAATTCTCTGCCTGCCTTTCCCCAGTGCTCTGCAAGCTCTCCAGGACAACATAAAATCTGGGGCTCTGTGCTTTCTTTCGTTCTGAACAAGTGTTACTGTTTTCTGCACAAAAGCGATTCTGCGAAGCCATGTGAACAGGCACAGAGAAGGTGCTAGCAGGGAATTCTCTGCCTGCCTTTCCCCAGTGCTCTGCAAGCTCTCCAGGACAACATAGAATCTGGGGCTCTGTGCTTTCTTTCGTTCTGAACAAGTGTTACTGTTTTCTGCACAAAAGCGATTCTGCGAAGCAATGTGAACAGGCACAGAGAAGGTGCTAGCAGGGAATTCTCTGCCTGCCTTTCCCCAGTGCTCTGCAAGCTCTCCAGGACAACATAGAATCTGGGGCTCTGTGCTTTCTTTCCTTCTGAACAAGTGTTAGTGTTTTCTGCACAAAAGCGATTCTGCGAAGCAATGTGAACACTTCTGCTTCCCAGGCACAGAGAAGGTGCTAGCAAGGAATTCTCTGCCTGCCTTTCCCCAGTGCTCTGCAAGCTCTCCAGGACAACATAAAATCTGGGGCTCTGTGCTTTCTTTCGTTCTGAACAAGTGTTACTGTTTTCTGCACAAAAGCGATTCTGCGAAGCCATGTGAACAGGCACAGAGAAGGTGCTAGCAGGGAATTCTCTGCCTGCCTTTCCCCAGTGCTCTGCAAGCTCTCCAGGACAACATAGAATCTGGGGCTCTGTGCTTTCTTTCCTTCTGAACAAGTGTTACTGTTTTCTGCACAAAAGCGATTCTGCGAAGCAATGTGAACAGGCACAGAGAAGGTGCTAGCAGGGAATTCTCTGCCTGCCTTTCCCCAGTGCTCTGCAAGCTCTCCAGGACAACATAAAATCTGGGGCTCTGTGCTTTCTTTCCTTCTGAACAAGTGTTACGGTTTTCTGCACAAAAGCGATTCTTGCGAAGCAATGTGAACACTTCTGCTTCCCAGGCACAGAGAAGGTGCTAGCAAGGAATTCTCTGCCTGCCTTTCCCCAGTGCTCTGCAAGCTCTCCAGGACAACATAAAATCTGGGGCTCTGTGCTTTCTTTCGTTCTGAACAAGTGTTACTGTTTTCTGCACAAAAGCGATTCTGCGAAGCCATGTGAACAGGCACAGAGAAGGTGCTAGCAGGGAATTCTCTGCCTGCCTTTCCCCAGTGCTCTGCAAGCTCTCCAGGACAACATAGAATCTGGGGCTCTGTGCTTTCTTTCGTTCTGAACAAGTGTTACTGTTTTCTGCACAAAAGCGATTCTGCGAAGCAATGTGAACAGGCACAGAGAAGGTGCTAGCAGGGAATTCTCTGCCTGCCTTTCCCCAGTGCTCTGCAAGCTCTCCAGGACAACATAGAATCTGGGGCTCTGTGCTTTCTTTCCTTCTGAACAAGTGTTAGTGTTTTCCGCACAAAAGCGATTCTGCGAAGCAATGTGAACACTTCTGCTTCCCAGGCACAGAGAAGGTGCTAGCAGGGAATTCTCTGCCTGCCTTTCCCCAGTGCTCTGCAAGCTCTCCAGGACAACATAGAATCTGGGGCTCTGTGCTTTCTTTCCTTCTGAACAAGTGTTACTGTTTTCTGCACAAAAGCGATTCTTGCGAAGCAATGTGAACACTTCTGGTTCCCAGGCACAGAGAAGGTGCTAGCAGGGAATTCTCTGCCTGCCTTTCCCCAGTGCTCTGCAAGCTCTCCAGGACAACATAGAATCTGGGGCTCTGTGCTTTCTTTCCTTCTGAACAAGTGTTACTGTTTTCTGCACAAAAGCGATTCTGCGAAGCAATGTGAACAGGCACAGAGAAGGTGCTAGCAGGGAATTCTCTGCCTGCCTTTCCCCAGTGCTCTGCAAGCTCTCCAGGACAACATAGAATCTGGGGCTCTGTGCTTTCTTTCCTTCTGAACAAGTGTTAGTGTTTTCTGCACAAAAGCGATTCTGCGAAGCAATGTGAACACTTCTGCTTCCCAGGCACAGAGAAGGTGCTAGCAAGGAATTCTCTGCCTGCCTTTCCCCAGTGCTCTGCAAGCTCTCCAGGACAACATAAAATCTGGGGCTCTGTGCTTTCTTTCGTTCTGAACAAGTGTTACTGTTTTCTGCACAAAAGCGATTCTGCGAAGCCATGTGAACAGGCACAGAGAAGGTGCTAGCAGGGAATTCTCTGCCTGCCTTTCCCCAGTGCTCTGCAAGCTCTCCAGGACAACATAGAATCTGGGGCTCTGTGCTTTCTTTCGTTCTGAACAAGTGTTACTGTTTTCTGCACAAAAGCGATTCTGCGAAGCAATGTGAACAGGCACAGAGAAGGTGCTAGCAGGGAATTCTCTGCCTGCCTTTCCCCAGTGCTCTGCAAGCTCTCCAGGACAACATAGAATCTGGGGCTCTGTGCTTTCTTTCCTTCTGAACAAGTGTTAGTGTTTTCCGCACAAAAGCGATTCTGCGAAGCAATGTGAACACTTCTGCTTCCCAGGCACAGAGAAGGTGCTAGCAGGGAATTCTCTGCCTGCCTTTCCCCAGTGCTCTGCAAGCTCTCCAGGACAACATAGAATCTGGGGCTCTGTGCTTTCTTTCCTTCTGAACAAGTGTTACTGTTTTCTGCACAAAAGCAATTCTTGCGAAGCAATGTGAACACTTCTGGTTCCCAGGCACAGAGAAGGTGCTAGCAGGGAATTCTCTGCCTGCCTTTCCCCAGTGCTCTGCAAGCTCTCCAGGACAACATAGAATCTGGGGCTCTGTGCTTTCTTTCCTTCTGAACAAGTGTTACTGTTTTCTGCACAAAAGCGATTCTGCGAAGCAATGTGAACAGGCACAGAGAAGGTGCTAGCAGGGAATTCTCTGCCTGCCTTTCCCCAGTGCTCTGCAAGCTCTCCAGGACAACATAGAATCTGGGGCTCTGTGCTTTCTTTCCTTCTGAACAAGTGTTAGTGTTTTCTGCACAAAAGCGATTCTGCGAAGCAATGTGAACACTTCTGCTTCCCAGGCACAGAGAAGGTGCTAGCAGGGAATTCTCTGCCTGCCTTTCCCCAGTGCTCTGCAAGCTCTCCAGGACAACATAAAATCTGGGGCTCTGTGCTTTCTTTCGTTCTGAACAAGTGTTACTGTTTTCTGCACAAAAGCGATTCTGCGAAGCAATGTGAACAGGCACAGAGAAGGTGCTAGCAGGGAATTCTCTGCCTGCCTTTCCCCAGTGCTCTGCAAGCTCTCCAGGACAACATAAAATCTGGGGCTCTGTGCTTTCTTTCCTTCTGAACAAGTGTTACTGTTTTCTGCACAAAAGCGATTCTTGCGAAGCAATGTGAACACTTCTGCTTCCCAGGCACAGAGAAGGTGCTAGCAAGGAATTCTCTGCCTGCCTTTCCCCAGTGCTCTGCAAGCTCTCCAGGACAACATAGAATCTGGGGCTCTGTGCTTTCTTTCCTTCTGAACAAGTGTTAGTGTTTTCTGCACAAAAGCGATTCTTGCGAAGCAATGTGAACACTTCTGCTTCCCAGGCACAGAGAAGGTGCTAGCAGGGAATTCTCTGCCTGCCTTTCCCCAGTGCTCTGCAAGCTCTCCAGGACAACATAGAATCTGGGGCTCTGTGCTTTCTTTCCTTCTGAACAAGTGTTACTGTTTTCTGCACAAAAGCGATTCTGCGAAGCAATGTGAACAGGCACAGAGAAGGTGCTAGCAGGGAATTCTCTGCCTGCCTTTCCCCAGTGCTCTGCAAGCTCTCCAGGACAACATAGAATCTGGGGCTCTGTGCTTTCTTTCCTTCTGAACAAGTGTTACTGTTTTCTGCACAAAAGCGATTCTGCGAAGCAATGTGAACACTTCTGCTTCCCAGGCACAGAGAAGGTGCTAGCAGGGAATTCTCTGCCTGCCTTTCCCCAGTGCTCTGCAAGCTCTCCAGGACAACATAGAATCTGGGGCTCTGTGCTTTCTTTCGTTCTGAACAAGTGTTACTGTTTTCTGCACAAAAGCGATTCTGCGAAACAATGTGAACAGGCACAGAGAAGGTGCTAGCAGGGAATTCTCTGCCTGCCTTTCCCCAGTGCTCTGCAAGCTCTCCAGGACAACATAAAATCTGGGGCTCTGCGCTTTCTTTCCTTCTGAACAAGTGTTACGGTTTTCTGCACAAAAGCGATTCTTGCGAAGCAATGTGAACACTTCTGCTTCCCAGGCACAGAGAAGGTGCTAGCAGGGAATTCTCTGCCTGCCTTTCCCCAGTGCTCTGCAAGCTCTCCAGGACAACATAGAATCTGGGGCTCTGTGCTTTCTTTCCTTCTGAACAAGTGTTACTGTTTTCTGCACAAAAGCGATTCTGCGAAGCAATGTGAACAGGCACAGAGAAGGTGCTAGCAGGGAATTCTCTGCCTGCCTTTCCCCAGTGCTCTGCAAGCTCTCCAGGACAACATAGAATCTGGGGCTCTGTGCTTTCTTTCCTTCTGAACAAGTGTTAGTGTTTTCTGCACAAAAGCGATTCTGCGAAGCAATGTGAACACTTCTGCTTCCCAGGCACAGAGAAGGTGCTAGCAGGGAATTCTCTGCCTGCCTTTCCCCAGTGCTCTGCAAGCTCTCCAGGACAACATAGAATCTGGGGCTCTGTGCTTTCTTTCGTTCTGAACAAGTGTTACAGTTTTCTCCACAAAAGCGATTCTGCGAAGCAATGTGAACAGGCACAGAGAAGGTGCTAGCAGGGAATTCTCTGCCTGCCTTTCCCCAGTGCTCTGCAAGCTCTCCAGGACAACATAAAATCTGGGGCTCTGTGCTTTCTTTCGTTCTGAACAAGTGTTACTGTTTTCTGCACAAAAGCGATTCTTGCGAAGCAATGTGAACACTTCTGCTTCCCAGGCACAGAGAAGGTGCTAGCAAGGAATTCTCTGCCTGCCTTTCCCCAGTGCTCTGCAAGCTCTCCAGGACAACATAGAATCTGGGGCTCTGTGCTTTCTTTTGTTCTGAACAAGTGTTAGTGTTTTCTGCACAAAAGCGATTCTGCGAAGCCATGTGAACACTTCTGCTTCCCAGGCACAGAGAAGGTGCTAGCAGGGAATTCTCTGCCTGCCTTTCCCCAGTGCTCTGCAAGCTCTCCAGGACAACATAGAATCTGGGGCTCTGTGCTTTCTTTCCTTCTGAACAAGTGTTACTGTTTTCTGCACAAAAGCGATTCTGCGAAGCAATGTGAACACTTCTGCTTCCTAGGCACAGAGAAGGTGCTATCAGGGAATTCTCTGCCTGCCTTTCCCCAGTGCTCTGCAAGCTCTCCAGGACAACATAGAATCTGGGGCTCTGTGCTTTCTTTCGTTCTGAACAAGTGTTACAGTTTTCTGCACAAAAGCGATTCTGCGAAGCAATGTGAACAGGCACAGAGAAGGTGCTAGCAGGGAATTCTCTGCCTGCCTTTCCCCAGTGCTCTGCAAGCTCTCCAGGACAACATAGAATCTGGGGCTCTGTGCTTTCTTTCGTTCTGAACAAGTGTTACTGTTTTCTGCACAAAAGCGATTCTTGCGAAGCAATGTGAACACTTCTGCTTCCCAGGCACAGAGAAGGTGCTAGCAAGGAATTCTCTGCCTGCCTTTCCCCAGTGCTCTGCAAGCTCTCCAGGACAACATAAAATCTGGGGCTCTGTGCTTTCTTTCGTTCTGAACAAGTGTTACTGTTTTCTGCACAAAAGCGATTCTGCGAAGCCATGTGAACAGGCACAGAGAAGGTGCTAGCAGGGAATTCTCTGCCTGCCTTTCCCCAGTGCTCTGCAAGCTCTCCAGGACAACATAGAATCTGGGGCTCTGTGCTTTCTTTCCTTCTGAACAAGTGTTAGTGTTTTCTGCACAAAAGCGATTCTTGCGAAGCAATGTGAACACTTCTGCTTCCCAGGCACAGAGAAGGTGCTAGCAGGGAATTCTCTGCCTGCCTTTCCCCAGTGCTCTGCAAGCTCTCCAGGACAACATAGAATCTGGGGCTCTGTGCTTTCTTTCCTTCTGAACAAGTGTTACTGTTTTCTGCACAAAAGCGATTCTGCGAAGCCATGTGAACAGGCACAGAGAAGGTGCTAGCAGGGAATTCTCTGCCTGCCTTTCCCCAGTGCTCTGCAAGCTCTCCAGGACAACATAGAATCTGGGGCTCTGTGCTTTCTTTCCTTCTGAACAAGTGTTACTGTTTTCTGCACAAAAGCGATTCTGCGAAGCAATGTGAACACTTCTGCTTCCCAGGCACAGAGAAGGTGCTAGCAGGGAATTCTCTGCCTGCCTTTCCCCAGTGCTCTGCAAGCTCTCCAGGACAACATAGAATCTGGGGCTCTGTGCTTTCTTTCGTTCTGAACAAGTGTTACTGTTTTCTGCACAAAAGCGATTCTGCGAAACAATGTGAACAGGCACAGAGAAGGTGCTATCAGGGAATTCTCTGCCTGCCCTTCCCCAGTGCTCTGCAAGCTCTCCAGGACAACATAAAATCTGGGGCTCTGTGCTTTCTTTCCTTCTGAACAAGTGTTACGGTTTTCTGCACAAAAGCGATTCTTGCGAAGCAATGTGAACACTTCTGGTTCCCAGGCACAGAGAAGGTGCTAGCAAGGAATTCTCTGCCTGCCTTTCCCCAGTGCTCTGCAAGCTCTCCAGGACAACATAGAATCTGGGGCTCTGTGCTTTCTTTCCTTCTGAACAAGTGTTACTGTTTTCTGCACAAAAGCGATTCTGCGAAGCAATGTGAACAGGCACAGAGAAGGTGCTAGCAGGGAATTCTCTGCCTGCCTTTCCCCAGTGCTCTGCAAGCTCTCCAGGACAACATAGAATCTGGGGCTCTGTGCTTTCTTTCCTTCTGAACAAGTGTTAGTGTTTTCTGCACAAAAGCGATTCTGCGAAGCAATGTGAACACTTCTGCTTCCCAGGCACAGAGAAGGTGCTAGCAAGGAATTCTCTGCCTGCCTTTCCCCAGTGCTCTGCAAGCTCTCCAGGACAACATAAAATCTGGGGCTCTGTGCTTTCTTTCGTTCTGAACAAGTGTTACTGTTTTCTGCACAAAAGCGATTCTGCGAAGCCATGTGAACAGGCACAGAGAAGGTGCTAGCAGGGAATTCTCTGCCTGCCTTTCCCCAGTGCTCTGCAAGCTCTCCAGGACAACATAGAATCTGGGGCTCTGTGCTTTCTTTCGTTCTGAACAAGTGTTACTGTTTTCTGCACAAAAGCGATTCTGCGAAGCAATGTGAACAGGCACAGAGAAGGTGCTAGCAGGGAATTCTCTGCCTGCCTTTCCCCAGTGCTCTGCAAGCTCTCCATGACAACATAGAATCTGGGGCTCTGTGCTTTCTTTCCTTCTGAACAAGTGTTAGTGTTTTCTGCACAAAAGCGATTCTGCGAAGCAATGTGAACACTTCTGCTTCCCAGGCACAGAGAAGGTGCTAGCAAGGAATTCTCTGCCTGCCTTTCCCCAGTGCTCTGCAAGCTCTCCAGGACAACATAAAATCTGGGGCTCTGTGCTTTCTTTCGTTCTGAACAAGTGTTACTGTTTTCTGCACAAAAGCGATTCTGCGAAGCCATGTGAACAGGCACAGAGAAGGTGCTAGCAGGGAATTCTCTGCCTGCCTTTCCCCAGTGCTCTGCAAGCTCTCCAGGACAACATAGAATCTGGGGCTCTGTGCTTTCTTTCGTTCTGAACAAGTGTTACTGTTTTCTGCACAAAAGCGATTCTGCGAAGCAATGTGAACAGGCACAGAGAAGGTGCTAGCAGGGAATTCTCTGCCTGCCTTTCCCCAGTGCTCTGCAAGCTCTCCAGGACAACATAGAATCTGGGGCTCTGTGCTTTCTTTCCTTCTGAACAAGTGTTACTGTTTTCTGCACAAAAGCGATTCTGCGAAGCAATGTGAACACTTCTGCTTCCCAGGCACAGAGAAGGTGCTAGCAGGGAATTCTCTGCCTGCCTTTCCCCAGTGCTCTGCAAGCTCTCCAGGACAACATAGAATCTGGGGCTCTGTGCTTTCTTTCGTTCTGAACAAGTGTTACTGTTTTCTGCACAAAAGCGATTCTGCGAAACAATGTGAACAGGCACAGAGAAGGTGCTATCAGGGAATTCTCTGCCTGCCTTTCCCCAGTGCTCTGCAAGCTCTCCAGGACAACATAAAATCTGGGGCTCTGTGCTTTCTTTCCTTCTGAACAAGTGTTACGGTTTTCTGCACAAAAGCGATTCTTGCGAAGCAATGTGAACACTTCTGGTTCCCAGGCACAGAGAAGGTGCTAGCAAGGAATTCTCTGCCTGCCTTTCCCCAGTGCTCTGCAAGCTCTCCAGGACAACATAGAATCTGGGGCTCTGTGCTTTCTTTCCTTCTGAACAAGTGTTACTGTTTTCTGCACAAAAGCGATTCTGCGAAGCAATGTGAACAGGCACAGAGAAGGTGCTAGCAGGGAATTCTCTGCCTGCCTTTCCCCAGTGCTCTGCAAGCTCTCCAGGACAACATAGAATCTGGGGCTCTGTGCTTTCTTTCCTTCTGAACAAGTGTTAGTGTTTTCTGCACAAAAGCGATTCTGCGAAGCAATGTGAACACTTCTGCTTCCCAGGCACAGAGAAGGTGCTAGCAAGGAATTCTCTGCCTGCCTTTCCCCAGTGCTCTGCAAGCTCTCCAGGACAACATAAAATCTGGGGCTCTGTGCTTTCTTTCGTTCTGAACAAGTGTTACTCTTTTCTGCACAAAAGCGATTCTGCGAAGCCATGTGAACAGGCACAGAGAAGGTGCTAGCAGGGAATTCTCTGCCTGCCTTTCCCCAGTGCTCTGCAAGCTCTCCAGGACAACATAGAATCTGGGGCTCTGTGCTTTCTTTCGTTCTGAACAAGTGTTACTGTTTTCTGCACAAAAGCGATTCTGCGAAGCAATGTGAACAGGCACAGAGAAGGTGCTAGCAGGGAATTCTCTGCCTGCCTTTCCCCAGTGCTCTGCAAGCTCTCCATGACAACATAGAATCTGGGGCTCTGTGCTTTCTTTCCTTCTGAACAAGTGTTAGTGTTTTCTGCACAAAAGCGATTCTGCGAAGCAATGTGAACACTTCTGCTTCCCAGGCACAGAGAAGGTGCTAGCAAGGAATTCTCTGCCTGCCTTTCCCCAGTGCTCTGCAAGCTCTCCAGGACAACATAAAATCTGGGGCTCTGTGCTTTCTTTCGTTCTGAACAAGTGTTACTGTTTTCTGCACAAAAGCGATTCTGCGAAGCCATGTGAACAGGCACAGAGAAGGTGCTAGCAGGGAATTCTCTGCCTGCCTTTCCCCAGTGCTCTGCAAGCTCTCCAGGACAACATAGAATCTGGGGCTCTGTGCTTTCTTTCGTTCTGAACAAGTGTTACTGTTTTCTGCACAAAAGCGATTCTGCGAAGCAATGTGAACAGGCACAGAGAAGGTGCTAGCAGGGAATTCTCTGCCTGCCTTTCCCCAGTGCTCTGCAAGCTCTCCAGGACAACATAGAATCTGGGGCTCTGTGCTTTCTTTCCTTCTGAACAAGTGTTAGTGTTTTCCGCACAAAAGCGATTCTGCGAAGCAATGTGAACACTTCTGCTTCCCAGGCACAGAGAAGGTGCTAGCAGGGAATTCTCTGCCTGCCTTTCCCCAGTGCTCTGCAAGCTCTCCAGGACAACATAGAATCTGGGGCTCTGTGCTTTCTTTCCTTCTGAACAAGTGTTACTGTTTTCTGCACAAAAGCGATTCTTGCGAAGCAATGTGAACACTTCTGGTTCCCAGGCACAGAGAAGGTGCTAGCAGGGAATTCTCTGCCTGCCTTTCCCCAGTGCTCTGCAAGCTCTCCAGGACAACATAGAATCTGGGGCTCTGTGCTTTCTTTCCTTCTGAACAAGTGTTACTGTTTTCTGCACAAAAGCGATTCTGCGAAGCAATGTGAACAGGCACAGAGAAGGTGCTAGCAGGGAATTCTCTGCCTGCCTTTCCCCAGTGCTCTGCAAGCTCTCCAGGACAACATAGAATCTGGGGCTCTGTGCTTTCTTTCCTTCTGAACAAGTGTTAGTGTTTTCTGCACAAAAGCGATTCTTGCGAAGCAATGTGAACACTTCTGCTTCCCAGGCACAGAGAAGGTGCTAGCAAGGAATTCTCTGCCTGCCTTTCCCCAGTGCTCTGCAAGCTCTCCAGGACAACATAGAATCTGGGGCTCTGTGCTTTCTTTTGTTCTGAACAAGTGTTAGTGTTTTCTGCACAAAAGCGATTCTGCGAAGCCATGTGAACACTTCTGCTTCCCAGGCACAGAGAAGGTGCTAGCAGGGAATTCTCTGCCTGCCTTTCCCCAGTGCTCTGCAAGCTCTCCAGGACAACATAGAATCTGGGGCTCTGTGCTTTCTTTCCTTCTGAACAAGTGTTACTGTTTTCTGCACAAAAGCGATTCTGCGAAGCAATGTGAACACTTCTGCTTCCTAGGCACAGAGAAGGTGCTATCAGGGAATTCTCTGCCTGCCTTTCCCCAGTGCTCTGCAAGCTCTCCAGGACAACATAGAATCTGGGGCTCTGTGCTTTCTTTCCTTCTGAACAAGTGTTACTGTTTTCTGCACAAAAGCGATTCTGCGAAGCAATGTGAACAGGCACAGAGAAGGTGCTAGCAGGGAATTCTCTGCCTGCCTTTCCCCAGTGCTCTGCAAGCTCTCCAGGACAACATAGAATCTGGGGCTCTGTGCTTTCTTTCGTTCTGAACAAGTGTTACTGTTTTCTGCACAAAAGCGATTCTTGCGAAGCAATGTGAACACTTCTGCTTCCCAGGCACAGAGAAGGTGCTATCAGGGAATTCTCTGCCTGCCTTTCCCCAGTGCTCTGCAAGCTCTCCAGGACAACATAAAATCTGGGGCTCTGTGCTTTCTTTCGTTCTGAACAAGTGTTACTGTTTTCTGCACAAAAGCGATTCTGCGAAGCCATGTGAACAGGCACAGAGAAGGTGCTAGCAGGGAATTCTCTGCCTGCCTTTCCCCAGTGCTCTGCAAGCTCTCCAGGACAACAGCAAATCTGGGGCTCTGTGCTTTCTTTCGTTCTGAACAAGTGTTACTGTTTTCTGCACAAAAGCGATTCTGCGAAGCAATGTGAACACTTCTGCTTCCCAGGCACAGAGAAGGTGCTAGCAGGGAATTCTCTGCCTGCCTTTCCCCAGTGCTCTGCAAGCTCTCCAGGACAACATAGAATCTGGGGCTCTGTGCTTTCTTTCCTTCTGAACAAGTGTTAGTGTTTTCTGCACAAAAGCGATTCTGCGAAGCAATGTGAACACTTCTGCTTCCCAGGCACAGAGAAGGTGCTAGCAGGGAATTCTCTGCCTGCCTTTCCCCAGTGCTCTGCAAGCTCTCCAGGACAACATAGAATCTGGGGCTCTGTGCTTTCTTTCCTTCTGAACAAGTGTTACTGTTTTCTGCACAAAAGCGATTCTGCGAAGCAATGTGAACAGGCACAGAGAAGGTGCTAGCAGGGAATTCTCTGCCTGCCTTTCCCCAGTGCTCTGCAAGCTCTCCAGGACAACATAAAATCTGGGGCTCTGTGCTTTCTTTCCTTCTGAACAAGTGTTACTGTTTTCTGCACAAAAGCGATTCTTGCGAAGCAATGTGAACACTTCTGCTTCCCAGGCACAGAGAAGGTGCTAGCAAGGAATTCTCTACCTGCCTTTCCCCAGTGCTCTGCAAGCTCTCCAGGACAACATAAAATCTGGGGCTCTGTGCTTTCTTTCCTTCTGAACAAGTGTTAGTGTTTTCTGCACAAGAGCGATTCTTGCGAAGCAATGTGAACACTTCTGCTTCCCAGGCACAGAGAAGGTGCTATCAGGGAATTCTCTGCCTGCCTTTCCCCAGTGCTCTGCAAGCTCTCCAGGACAACAGCAAATCTGTAGCTCTGTGCTTTCTTTCGTTCTGAACAAGTGTTACTGTTTTCTGCACAAAAGCGATTCTTGCGAAGCAATGTGAACAGGCACAGAGAAGGTGCTATCAGGGAATTCTCTGCCTGCCTTTCCCCAGTGCTCTGCAAGCTCTCCAGGACAACATAGAATCTGGGGCTCTGTGCTTTCTTTCGTTCTGAACAAGTGTTACTGTTTTCTGCACAAAAGCGATTCTGCGAAGCAATGTGAACACTTCTGCTTCCCAGGCACAGAGAAGGTGCTAGCAGGGAATTCTCTGCCTGCCTTTCCCCAGTGCTCTGCAAGCTCTCCAGGACAACATAGAATCTGGGGCTCTGTGCTTTCTTTCGTTCTGAACAAGTGTTACAGTTTTCTGCACAAAAGCGATTCTGCGAAGCAATGTGAACAGGCACAGAGAAGGTGCTAGCAGGGAATTCTCTGCCTGCCTTTCCCCAGTGCTCTGCAAGCTCTCCAGGACAACATAGAATCTGGGGCTCTGTGCTTTCTTTCGTTCTGAACAAGTGTTACTGTTTTCTGCACAAAAGCGATTCTTGCGAAGCAATGTGAACACTTCTGCTTCCCAGGCACAGAGAAGGTGCTAGCAAGGAATTCTCTGCCTGCCTTTCCCCAGTGCTCTGCAAGCTCTCCAGGACAACATAAAATCTGGGGCTCTGTGCTTTCTTTCGTTCTGAACAAGTGTTACTGTTTTCTGCACAAAAGCGATTCTGCGAAGCCATGTGAACAGGCACAGAGAAGGTGCTAGCAGGGAATTCTCTGCCTGCCTTTCCCCAGTGCTCTGCAAGCTCTCCAGGACAACATAGAATCTGGGGCTCTGTGCTTTCTTTCCTTCTGAACAAGTGTTAGTGTTTTCTGCACAAAAGCGATTCTTGCGAAGCAATGTGAACACTTCTGCTTCCCAGGCACAGAGAAGGTGCTAGCAGGGAATTCTCTGCCTGCCTTTCCCCAGTGCTCTGCAAGCTCTCCAGGACAACATAGAATCTGGGGCTCTGTGCTTTCTTTCCTTCTGAACAAGTGTTACTGTTTTCTGCACAAAAGCGATTCTGCGAAGCAATGTGAACAGGCACAGAGAAGGTGCTAGCAGGGAATTCTCTGCCTGCCTTTCCCCAGTGCTCTGCAAGCTCTCCAGGACAACATAGAATCTGGGGCTCTGTGCTTTCTTTCCTTCTGAACAAGTGTTACTGTTTTCTGCACAAAAGCGATTCTGCGAAGCAATGTGAACACTTCTGCTTCCCAGGCACAGAGAAGGTGCTAGCAGGGAATTCTCTGCCTGCCTTTCCCCAGTGCTCTGCAAGCTCTCCAGGACAACATAGAATCTGGGGCTCTGTGCTTTCTTTCGTTCTGAACAAGTGTTACTGTTTTCTGCACAAAAGCGATTCTGCGAAACAATGTGAACAGGCACAGAGAAGGTGCTATCAGGGAATTCTCTGCCTGCCCTTCCCCAGTGCTCTGCAAGCTCTCCAGGACAACATAAAATCTGGGGCTCTGTGCTTTCTTTCCTTCTGAACAAGTGTTACGGTTTTCTGCACAAAAGCGATTCTTGCGAAGCAATGTGAACACTTCTGGTTCCCAGGCACAGAGAAGGTGCTAGCAAGGAATTCTCTGCCTGCCTTTCCCCAGTGCTCTGCAAGCTCTCCAGGACAACATAGAATCTGGGGCTCTGTGCTTTCTTTCCTTCTGAACAAGTGTTACTGTTTTCTGCACAAAAGCGATTCTGCGAAGCAATGTGAACAGGCACAGAGAAGGTGCTAGCAGGGAATTCTCTGCCTGCCTTTCCCCAGTGCTCTGCAAGCTCTCCAGGACAACATAGAATCTGGGGCTCTGTGCTTTCTTTCCTTCTGAACAAGTGTTAGTGTTTTCTGCACAAAAGCGATTCTGCGAAGCAATGTGAACACTTCTGCTTCCCAGGCACAGAGAAGGTGCTAGCAAGGAATTCTCTGCCTGCCTTTCCCCAGTGCTCTGCAAGCTCTCCAGGACAACATAAAATCTGGGGCTCTGTGCTTTCTTTCGTTCTGAACAAGTGTTACTGTTTTCTGCACAAAAGCGATTCTGCGAAGCCATGTGAACAGGCACAGAGAAGGTGCTAGCAGGGAATTCTCTGCCTGCCTTTCCCCAGTGCTCTGCAAGCTCTCCAGGACAACATAGAATCTGGGGCTCTGTGCTTTCTTTCGTTCTGAACAAGTGTTACTGTTTTCTGCACAAAAGCGATTCTGCGAAGCAATGTGAACAGGCACAGAGAAGGTGCTAGCAGGGAATTCTCTGCCTGCCTTTCCCCAGTGCTCTGCAAGCTCTCCATGACAACATAGAATCTGGGGCTCTGTGCTTTCTTTCCTTCTGAACAAGTGTTAGTGTTTTCTGCACAAAAGCGATTCTGCGAAGCAATGTGAACACTTCTGCTTCCCAGGCACAGAGAAGGTGCTAGCAAGGAATTCTCTGCCTGCCTTTCCCCAGTGCTCTGCAAGCTCTCCAGGACAACATAAAATCTGGGGCTCTGTGCTTTCTTTCGTTCTGAACAAGTGTTACTGTTTTCTGCACAAAAGCGATTCTGCGAAGCCATGTGAACAGGCACAGAGAAGGTGCTAGCAGGGAATTCTCTGCCTGCCTTTCCCCAGTGCTCTGCAAGCTCTCCAGGACAACATAGAATCTGGGGCTCTGTGCTTTCTTTCGTTCTGAACAAGTGTTACTGTTTTCTGCACAAAAGCGATTCTGCGAAGCAATGTGAACAGGCACAGAGAAGGTGCTAGCAGGGAATTCTCTGCCTGCCTTTCCCCAGTGCTCTGCAAGCTCTCCAGGACAACATAGAATCTGGGGCTCTGTGCTTTCTTTCCTTCTGAACAAGTGTTACTGTTTTCTGCACAAAAGCGATTCTGCGAAGCAATGTGAACACTTCTGCTTCCCAGGCACAGAGAAGGTGCTAGCAGGGAATTCTCTGCCTGCCTTTCCCCAGTGCTCTGCAAGCTCTCCAGGACAACATAGAATCTGGGGCTCTGTGCTTTCTTTCGTTCTGAACAAGTGTTACTGTTTTCTGCACAAAAGCGATTCTGCGAAACAATGTGAACAGGCACAGAGAAGGTGCTATCAGGGAATTCTCTGCCTGCCTTTCCCCAGTGCTCTGCAAGCTCTCCAGGACAACATAAAATCTGGGGCTCTGTGCTTTCTTTCCTTCTGAACAAGTGTTACGGTTTTCTGCACAAAAGCGATTCTTGCGAAGCAATGTGAACACTTCTGGTTCCCAGGCACAGAGAAGGTGCTAGCAAGGAATTCTCTGCCTGCCTTTCCCCAGTGCTCTGCAAGCTCTCCAGGACAACATAGAATCTGGGGCTCTGTGCTTTCTTTCCTTCTGAACAAGTGTTACTGTTTTCTGCACAAAAGCGATTCTGCGAAGCAATGTGAACAGGCACAGAGAAGGTGCTAGCAGGGAATTCTCTGCCTGCCTTTCCCCAGTGCTCTGCAAGCTCTCCAGGACAACATAGAATCTGGGGCTCTGTGCTTTCTTTCCTTCTGAACAAGTGTTAGTGTTTTCTGCACAAAAGCGATTCTGCGAAGCAATGTGAACACTTCTGCTTCCCAGGCACAGAGAAGGTGCTAGCAAGGAATTCTCTGCCTGCCTTTCCCCAGTGCTCTGCAAGCTCTCCAGGACAACATAAAATCTGGGGCTCTGTGCTTTCTTTCGTTCTGAACAAGTGTTACTCTTTTCTGCACAAAAGCGATTCTGCGAAGCCATGTGAACAGGCACAGAGAAGGTGCTAGCAGGGAATTCTCTGCCTGCCTTTCCCCAGTGCTCTGCAAGCTCTCCAGGACAACATAGAATCTGGGGCTCTGTGCTTTCTTTCGTTCTGAACAAGTGTTACTGTTTTCTGCACAAAAGCGATTCTGCGAAGCAATGTGAACAGGCACAGAGAAGGTGCTAGCAGGGAATTCTCTGCCTGCCTTTCCCCAGTGCTCTGCAAGCTCTCCAGGACAACATAGAATCTGGGGCTCTGTGCTTTCTTTCCTTCTGAACAAGTGTTAGTGTTTTCTGCACAAAAGCGATTCTGCGAAGCAATGTGAACACTTCTGCTTCCCAGGCACAGAGAAGGTGCTAGCAAGGAATTCTCTGCCTGCCTTTCCCCAGTGCTCTGCAAGCTCTCCAGGACAACATAAAATCTGGGGCTCTGTGCTTTCTTTCGTTCTGAACAAGTGTTACTGTTTTCTGCACAAAAGCGATTCTGCGAAGCCATGTGAACAGGCACAGAGAAGGTGCTAGCAGGGAATTCTCTGCCTGCCTTTCCCCAGTGCTCTGCAAGCTCTCCAGGACAACATAGAATCTGGGGCTCTGTGCTTTCTTTCGTTCTGAACAAGTGTTACTGTTTTCTGCACAAAAGCGATTCTGCGAAGCAATGTGAACAGGCACAGAGAAGGTGCTAGCAGGGAATTCTCTGCCTGCCTTTCCCCAGTGCTCTGCAAGCTCTCCAGGACAACATAAAATCTGGGGCTCTGTGCTTTCTTTCCTTCTGAACAAGTGTTACGGTTTTCTGCACAAAAGCGATTCTTGCGAAGCAATGTGAACACTTCTGCTTCCCAGGCACAGAGAAGGTGCTAGCAGGGAATTCTCTGCCTGCCTTTCCCCAGTGCTCTGCAAGCTCTCCAGGACAACATAGAATCTGGGGCTCTGTGCTTTCTTTCGTTCTGAACAAGTGTTACTGTTTTCTGCACAAAAGCGATTCTGCGAAGCCATGTGAACAGGCACAGAGAAGGTGCTAGCAGGGAATTCTCTGCCTGCCTTTCCCCAGTGCTCTGCAAGCTCTCCAGGACAACATAGAATCTGGGGCTCTGTGCTTTCTTTCGTTCTGAACAAGTGTTACTGTTTTCTGCACAAAAGCGATTCTGCGAAGCAATGTGAACAGGCACAGAGAAGGTGCTAGCAGGGAATTCTCTGCCTGCCTTTCCCCAGTGCTCTGCAAGCTCTCCAGGACAACATAGAATCTGGGGCTCTGTGCTTTCTTTCCTTCTGAACAAGTGTTAGTGTTTTCCGCACAAAAGCGATTCTGCGAAGCAATGTGAACACTTCTGCTTCCCAGGCACAGAGAAGGTGCTAGCAGGGAATTCTCTGCCTGCCTTTCCCCAGTGCTCTGCAAGCTCTCCAGGACAACATAGAATCTGGGGCTCTGTGCTTTCTTTCCTTCTGAACAAGTGTTACTGTTTTCTGCACAAAAGCGATTCTTGCGAAGCAATGTGAACACTTCTGGTTCCCAGGCACAGAGAAGGTGCTAGCAGGGAATTCTCTGCCTGCCTTTCCCCAGTGCTCTGCAAGCTCTCCAGGACAACATAGAATCTGGGGCTCTGTGCTTTCTTTCCTTCTGAACAAGTGTTACTGTTTTCTGCACAAAAGCGATTCTGCGAAGCAATGTGAACAGGCACAGAGAAGGTGCTAGCAGGGAATTCTCTGCCTGCCTTTCCCCAGTGCTCTGCAAGCTCTCCAGGACAACATAGAATCTGGGGCTCTGTGCTTTCTTTCCTTCTGAACAAGTGTTAGTGTTTTCTGCACAAAAGCGATTCTGCGAAGCAATGTGAACACTTCTGCTTCCCAGGCACAGAGAAGGTGCTAGCAAGGAATTCTCTGCCTGCCTTTCCCCAGTGCTCTGCAAGCTCTCCAGGACAACATAAAATCTGGGGCTCTGTGCTTTCTTTCGTTCTGAACAAGTGTTACTGTTTTCTGCACAAAAGCGATTCTGCGAAGCCATGTGAACAGGCACAGAGAAGGTGCTAGCAGGGAATTCTCTGCCTGCCTTTCCCCAGTGCTCTGCAAGCTCTCCAGGACAACATAGAATCTGGGGCTCTGTGCTTTCTTTCGTTCTGAACAAGTGTTACTGTTTTCTGCACAAAAGCGATTCTGCGAAGCAATGTGAACAGGCACAGAGAAGGTGCTAGCAGGGAATTCTCTGCCTGCCTTTCCCCAGTGCTCTGCAAGCTCTCCAGGACAACATAGAATCTGGGGCTCTGTGCTTTCTTTCCCTCTGAACAAGTGTTAGTGTTTTCCGCACAAAAGCGATTCTGCGAAGCAATGTGAACACTTCTGCTTCCCAGGCACAGAGAAGGTGCTAGCAGGGAATTCTCTGCCTGCCTTTCCCCAGTGCTCTGCAAGCTCTCCAGGACAACATAGAATCTGGGGCTCTGTGCTTTCTTTCCTTCTGAACAAGTGTTACTGTTTTCTGCACAAAAGCAATTCTTGCGAAGCAATGTGAACACTTCTGGTTCCCAGGCACAGAGAAGGTGCTAGCAGGGAATTCTCTGCCTGCCTTTCCCCAGTGCTCTGCAAGCTCTCCAGGACAACATAGAATCTGGGGCTCTGTGCTTTCTTTCCTTCTGAACAAGTGTTACTGTTTTCTGCACAAAAGCGATTCTGCGAAGCAATGTGAACAGGCACAGAGAAGGTGCTAGCAGGGAATTCTCTGCCTGCCTTTCCCCAGTGCTCTGCAAGCTCTCCAGGACAACATAGAATCTGGGGCTCTGTGCTTTCTTTCCTTCTGAACAAGTGTTAGTGTTTTCTGCACAAAAGCGATTCTGCGAAGCAATGTGAACACTTCTGCTTCCCAGGCACAGAGAAGGTGCTAGCAGGGAATTCTCTGCCTGCCTTTCCCCAGTGCTCTGCAAGCTCTCCAGGACAACATAAAATCTGGGGCTCTGTGCTTTCTTTCGTTCTGAACAAGTGTTACTGTTTTCTGCACAAAAGCGATTCTGCGAAGCAATGTGAACAGGCACAGAGAAGGTGCTAGCAGGGAATTCTCTGCCTGCCTTTCCCCAGTGCTCTGCAAGCTCTCCAGGACAACATAAAATCTGGGGCTCTGTGCTTTCTTTCCTTCTGAACAAGTGTTACTGTTTTCTGCACAAAAGCGATTCTTGCGAAGCAATGTGAACACTTCTGCTTCCCAGGCACAGAGAAGGTGCTAGCAAGGAATTCTCTGCCTGCCTTTCCCCAGTGCTCTGCAAGCTCTCCAGGACAACATAGAATCTGGGGCTCTGTGCTTTCTTTCCTTCTGAACAAGTGTTAGTGTTTTCTGCACAAAAGCGATTCTTGCGAAGCAATGTGAACACTTCTGCTTCCCAGGCACAGAGAAGGTGCTAGCAGGGAATTCTCTGCCTGCCTTTCCCCAGTGCTCTGCAAGCTCTCCAGGACAACATAGAATCTGGGGCTCTGTGCTTTCTTTCCTTCTGAACAAGTGTTACTGTTTTCTGCACAAAAGCGATTCTGCGAAGCAATGTGAACAGGCACAGAGAAGGTGCTAGCAGGGAATTCTCTGCCTGCCTTTCCCCAGTGCTCTGCAAGCTCTCCAGGACAACATAGAATCTGGGGCTCTGTGCTTTCTTTCCTTCTGAACAAGTGTTACTGTTTTCTGCACAAAAGCGATTCTGCGAAGCAATGTGAACACTTCTGCTTCCCAGGCACAGAGAAGGTGCTAGCAGGGAATTCTCTGCCTGCCTTTCCCCAGTGCTCTGCAAGCTCTCCAGGACAACATAGAATCTGGGGCTCTGTGCTTTCTTTCGTTCTGAACAAGTGTTACTGTTTTCTGCACAAAAGCGATTCTGCGAAACAATGTGAACAGGCACAGAGAAGGTGCTAGCAGGGAATTCTCTGCCTGCCTTTCCCCAGTGCTCTGCAAGCTCTCCAGGACAACATAAAATCTGGGGCTCTGCGCTTTCTTTCCTTCTGAACAAGTGTTACGGTTTTCTGCACAAAAGCGATTCTTGCGAAGCAATGTGAACACTTCTGCTTCCCAGGCACAGAGAAGGTGCTAGCAGGGAATTCTCTGCCTGCCTTTCCCCAGTGCTCTGCAAGCTCTCCAGGACAACATAGAATCTGGGGCTCTGTGCTTTCTTTCCTTCTGAACAAGTGTTACTGTTTTCTGCACAAAAGCGATTCTGCGAAGCAATGTGAACAGGCACAGAGAAGGTGCTAGCAGGGAATTCTCTGCCTGCCTTTCCCCAGTGCTCTGCAAGCTCTCCAGGACAACATAGAATCTGGGGCTCTGTGCTTTCTTTCCTTCTGAACAAGTGTTAGTGTTTTCTGCACAAAAGCGATTCTGCGAAGCAATGTGAACACTTCTGCTTCCCAGGCACAGAGAAGGTGCTAGCAGGGAATTCTCTGCCTGCCTTTCCCCAGTGCTCTGCAAGCTCTCCAGGACAACATAGAATCTGGGGCTCTGTGCTTTCTTTCGTTCTGAACAAGTGTTACTGTTTTCTGCACAAAAGCGATTCTGCGAAGCAATGTGAACAGGCACAGAGAAGGTGCTAGCAGGGAATTCTCTGCCTGCCTTTCCCCAGTGCTCTGCAAGCTCTCCAGGACAACATAAAATCTGGGGCTCTGTGCTTTCTTTCCTTCTGAACAAGTGTTAGTGTTTTCTGCACAAAAGCGATTCTTGCGAAGCAATGTGAACACCTCTGCTTCCCAGGCACAGAGAAGGTGCTAGCAGGGAATTCTCTGCCTGCCTTTCCCCAGTGCTCTGCAAGCTCTCCAGGACAACATAGAATCTGGGGCTCTGTGCTTTCTTTCCTTCTGAACAAGTGTTACTGTTTTCTGCACAAAAGCGATTCTGCGAAGCAATGTGAACAGGCACAGAGAAGGTGCTAGCAGGGAATTCTCTGCCTGCCTTTCCCCAGTGCTCTGCAAGCTCTCCAGGACAACATAGAATCTGGGGCTCTGTGCTTTTTTCCTTCTGAACAAGTGTTACTGTTTTCTGCACAAAAGCGATTCTGCGAAGCAATGTGAACACTTCTGCTTCCCAGGCACAGAGAAGGTGCTAGCAGGGAATTCTCTGCCTGCCTTTCCCCAGTGCTCTGCAAGCTCTCCAGGACAACATAGAATCTGGGGCTCTGTGCTTTCTTTCGTTCTGAACAAGTGTTACTGTTTTCTGCACAAAAGCGATTCTGCGAAACAATGTGAACAGGCACAGAGAAGGTGCTAGCAGGGAATTCTCTGCCTGCCTTTCCCCAGTGCTCTGCAAGCTCTCCAGGACAACATAAAATCTGGGGCTCTGCGCTTTCTTTCCTTCTGAACAAGTGTTACTGTTTTCTGCACAAAAGCGATTCTTGCGAAGCAATGTGAACACTTCTGCTTCCCAGGCACAGAGAAGGTGCTAGCAAGGAATTCTCTGCCTGCCTTTCCCCAGTGCTCTGCAAGCTCTCCAGGACAACATAAAATCTGGGGCTCTGTGCTTTCTTTCGTTCTGAACAAGTGTTACTGTTTTCTGCACAAAAGCGATTCTTGCGAAGCAATGTGAACACTTCTGCTTCCCAGGCACAGAGAAGGTGCTAGCAGGGAATTCTCTGCCTGCCTTTCCCCAGTGCTCTGCAAGCTCTCCAGGACAACATAGAATCTGGGGCTCTGTGCTTTCTTTCCTTCTGAACAAGTGTTACTGTTTTCTGCACAAAAGCGATTCTGCGAAGCAATGTGAACAGGCACAGAGAAGGTGCTAGCAGGGAATTCTCTGCCTGCCTTTCCCCAGTGCTCTGCAAGCTCTCCAGGACAACATAGAATCTGGGGCTCTGTGCTTTCTTTCCTTCTGAACAAGTGTTAGTGTTTTCTGCACAAAAGCGATTCTGCGAAGCAATGTGAACACTTCTGCTTCCCAGGCACAGAGAAGGTGCTAGCAAGGAATTCTCTGCCTGCCTTTCCCCAGTGCTCTGCAAGCTCTCCAGGACAACATAAAATCTGGGGCTCTGTGCTTTCTTTCGTTCTGAACAAGTGTTACTGTTTTCTGCACAAAAGCGATTCTGCGAAGCCATGTGAACAGGCACAGAGAAGGTGCTAGCAGGGAATTCTCTGCCTGCCTTTCCCCAGTGCTCTGCAAGCTCTCCAGGACAACATAGAATCTGGGGCTCTGTGCTTTCTTTCATTCTGAACAAGTGTTACTGTTTTCTGCACAAAAGCGATTCTGCGAAGCAATGTGAACAGGCACAGAGAAGGTGCTAGCAGGGAATTCTCTGCCTGCCTTTCCCCAGTGCTCTGCAAGCTCTCCAGGACAACATAAAATCTGGGGCTCTGTGCTTTCTTTCCTTCTGAACAAGTGTTACGGTTTTCTGCACAAAAGCGATTCTTGCGAAGCAATGTGAACACTTCTGCTTCCCAGGCACAGAGAAGGTGCTAGCAAGGAATTCTCTGCCTGCCTTTCCCCAGTGCTCTGCAAGCTCTCCAGGACAACATAAAATCTGGGGCTCTGTGCTTTCTTTCGTTCTGAACAAGTGTTACTGTTTTCTGCACAAAAGCGATTCTGCGAAGCCATGTGAACAGGCACAGAGAAGGTGCTAGCAGGGAATTCTCTGCCTGCCTTTCCCCAGTGCTCTGCAAGCTCTCCAGGACAACATAGAATCTGGGGCTCTGTGCTTTCTTTCGTTCTGAACAAGTGTTACTGTTTTCTGCACAAAAGCGATTCTGCGAAGCAATGTGAACAGGCACAGAGAAGGTGCTAGCAGGGAATTCTCTGCCTGCCTTTCCCCAGTGCTCTGCAAGCTCTCCAGGACAACATAGAATCTGGGGCTCTGTGCTTTCTTTCCTTCTGAACAAGTGTTAGTGTTTTCCGCACAAAAGCGATTCTGCGAAGCAATGTGAACACTTCTGCTTCCCAGGCACAGAGAAGGTGCTAGCAGGGAATTCTCTGCCTGCCTTTCCCCAGTGCTCTGCAAGCTCTCCAGGACAACATAGAATCTGGGGCTCTGTGCTTTCTTTCCTTCTGAACAAGTGTTACTGTTTTCTGCACAAAAGCGATTCTTGCGAAGCAATGTGAACACTTCTGGTTCCCAGGCACAGAGAAGGTGCTAGCAGGGAATTCTCTGCCTGCCTTTCCCCAGTGCTCTGCAAGCTCTCCAGGACAACATAGAATCTGGGGCTCTGTGCTTTCTTTCCTTCTGAACAAGTGTTACTGTTTTCTGCACAAAAGCGATTCTGCGAAGCAATGTGAACAGGCACAGAGAAGGTGCTAGCAGGGAATTCTCTGCCTGCCTTTCCCCAGTGCTCTGCAAGCTCTCCAGGACAACATAGAATCTGGGGCTCTGTGCTTTCTTTCCTTCTGAACAAGTGTTAGTGTTTTCTGCACAAAAGCGATTCTGCGAAGCAATGTGAACACTTCTGCTTCCCAGGCACAGAGAAGGTGCTAGCAAGGAATTCTCTGCCTGCCTTTCCCCAGTGCTCTGCAAGCTCTCCAGGACAACATAAAATCTGGGGCTCTGTGCTTTCTTTCGTTCTGAACAAGTGTTACTGTTTTCTGCACAAAAGCGATTCTGCGAAGCCATGTGAACAGGCACAGAGAAGGTGCTAGCAGGGAATTCTCTGCCTGCCTTTCCCCAGTGCTCTGCAAGCTCTCCAGGACAACATAGAATCTGGGGCTCTGTGCTTTCTTTCGTTCTGAACAAGTGTTACTGTTTTCTGCACAAAAGCGATTCTGCGAAGCAATGTGAACAGGCACAGAGAAGGTGCTAGCAGGGAATTCTCTGCCTGCCTTTCCCCAGTGCTCTGCAAGCTCTCCAGGACAACATAGAATCTGGGGCTCTGTGCTTTCTTTCCTTCTGAACAAGTGTTAGTGTTTTCCACACAAAAGCGATTCTGCGAAGCAATGTGAACACTTCTGCTTCCCAGGCACAGAGAAGGTGCTAGCAGGGAATTCTCTGCCTGCCTTTCCCCAGTGCTCTGCAAGCTCTCCAGGACAACATAGAATCTGGGGCTCTGTGCTTTCTTTCCTTCTGAACAAGTGTTACTGTTTTCTGCACAAAAGCAATTCTTGCGAAGCAATGTGAACACTTCTGGTTCCCAGGCACAGAGAAGGTGCTAGCAGGGAATTCTCTGCCTGCCTTTCCCCAGTGCTCTGCAAGCTCTCCAGGACAACATAGAATCTGGGGCTCTGTGCTTTCTTTCCTTCTGAACAAGTGTTACTGTTTTCTGCACAAAAGCGATTCTGCGAAGCAATGTGAACAGGCACAGAGAAGGTGCTAGCAGGGAATTCTCTGCCTGCCTTTCCCCAGTGCTCTGCAAGCTCTCCAGGACAACATAGAATCTGGGGCTCTGTGCTTTCTTTCCTTCTGAACAAGTGTTAGTGTTTTCTGCACAAAAGCGATTCTGCGAAGCAATGTGAACACTTCTGCTTCCCAGGCACAGAGAAGGTGCTAGCAGGGAATTCTCTGCCTGCCTTTCCCCAGTGCTCTGCAAGCTCTCCAGGACAACATAGAATCTGGGGCTCTGTGCTTTCTTTCGTTCTGAACAAGTGTTACTGTTTTCTGCACAAAAGCCATTCTGCGAAGCAATGTGAACAGGCACAGAGAAGGTGCTAGCAGGGAATTCTCTGCCTGCCTTTCCCCAGTGCTCTGCAAGCTCTCCAGGACAACATAAAATCTGGGGCTCTGTGCTTTCTTTCCTTCTGAACAAGTGTTACTGTTTTCTGCACAAAAGCGATTCTTGCGAAGCAATGTGAACACTTCTGCTTCCCAGGCACAGAGAAGGTGCTAGCAAGGAATTCTCTGCCTGCCTTTCCCCAGTGCTCTGCAAGCTCTCCAGGACAACATAGAATCTGGGGCTCTGTGCTTTCTTTCCTTCTGAACAAGTGTTAGTGTTTTCTGCACAAAAGCGATTCTTGCGAAGCAATGTGAACACTTCTGCTTCCCAGGCACAGAGAAGGTGCTAGCAGGGAATTCTCTGCCTGCCTTTCCCCAGTGCTCTGCAAGCTCTCCAGGACAACATAGAATCTGGGGCTCTGTGCTTTCTTTCCTTCTGAACAAGTGTTACTGTTTTCTGCACAAAAGCGATTCTGCGAAGCAATGTGAACACTTCTGCTTCCCAGGCACAGAGAAGGTGCTAGCAGGGAATTCTCTGCCTGCCTTTCCCCAGTGCTCTGCAAGCTCTCCAGGACAACATAGAATCTGGGGCTCTGTGCTTTCTTTCGTTCTGAACAAGTGTTACTGTTTTCTGCACAAAAGCGATTCTGCGAAACAATGTGAACAGGCACAGAGAAGGTGCTAGCAGGGAATTCTCTGCCTGCCTTTCCCCAGTGCTCTGCAAGCTCTCCAGGACAACATAAAATCTGGGGCTCTGCGCTTTCTTTCCTTCTGAACAAGTGTTACGGTTTTCTGCACAAAAGCGATTCTTGCGAAGCAATGTGAACACTTCTGCTTCCCAGGCACAGAGAAGGTGCTAGCAGGGAATTCTCTGCCTGCCTTTCCCCAGTGCTCTGCAAGCTCTCCAGGACAACATAGAATCTGGGGCTCTGTGCTTTCTTTCCTTCTGAACAAGTGTTACTGTTTTCTGCACAAAAGCGATTCTGCGAAGCAATGTGAACAGGCACAGAGAAGGTGCTAGCAGGGAATTCTCTGCCTGCCTTTCCCCAGTGCTCTGCAAGCTCTCCAGGACAACATAGAATCTGGGGCTCTGTGCTTTCTTTCCTTCTGAACAAGTGTTAGTGTTTTCTGCACAAAAGCGATTCTGCGAAGCAATGTGAACACTTCTGCTTCCCAGGCACAGAGAAGGTGCTAGCAGGGAATTCTCTGCCTGCCTTTCCCCAGTGCTCTGCAAGCTCTCCAGGACAACATAGAATCTGGGGCTCTGTGCTTTCTTTCGTTCTGAACAAGTGTTACTGTTTTCTGCACAAAAGCGATTCTGCGAAGCAATGTGAACAGGCACAGAGAAGGTGCTAGCAGGGAATTCTCTGCCTGCCTTTCCCCAGTGCTCTGCAAGCTCTCCAGGACAACATAAAATCTGGGGCTCTGTGCTTTCTTTCCTTCTGAACAAGTGTTAGTGTTTTCTGCACAAAAGCGATTCTTGCGAAGCAATGTGAACACTTCTGCTTCCCAGGCACAGAGAAGGTGCTAGCAGGGAATTCTCTGCCTGCCTTTCCCCAGTGCTCTGCAAGCTCTCCAGGACAACATAGAATCTGGGGCTCTGTGCTTTCTTTCCTTCTGAACAAGTGTTACTGTTTTCTGCACAAAAGCGATTCTGCGAAGCAATGTGAACACTTCTGCTTCCCAGGCACAGAGAAGGTGCTAGCAGGGAATTCTCTGCCTGCCTTTCCCCAGTGCTCTGCAAGCTCTCCAGGACAACATAGAATCTGGGGCTCTGTGCTTTCTTTCGTTCTGAACAAGTGTTACTGTTTTCTGCACAAAAGCGATTCTGCGAAACAATGTGAACAGGCACAGAGAAGGTGCTAGCAGGGAATTCTCTGCCTGCCTTTCCCCAGTGCTCTGCAAGCTCTCCAGGACAACATAAAATCTGGGGCTCTGCGCTTTCTTTCCTTCTGAACAAGTGTTACGGTTTTCTGCACAAAAGCGATTCTTGCGAAGCAATGTGAACACTTCTGCTTCCCAGGCACAGAGAAGGTGCTAGCAAGGAATTCTCTGCCTGCCTTTCCCCAGTGCTCTGCAAGCTCTCCAGGACAACATAAAATCTGGGGCTCTGTGCTTTCTTTCGTTCTGAACAAGTGTTACTGTTTTCTGCACAAAAGCGATTCTTGCGAAGCAATGTGAACACTTCTGCTTCCCAGGCACAGAGAAGGTGCTAGCAGGGAATTCTCTGCCTGCCTTTCCCCAGTGCTCTGCAAGCTCTCCAGGACAACATAGAATCTGGGGCTCTGTGCTTTCTTTCCTTCTGAACAAGTGTTACTGTTTTCTGCACAAAAGCGATTCTGCGAAGCAATGTGAACAGGCACAGAGAAGGTGCTAGCAGGGAATTCTCTGCCTGCCTTTCCCCAGTGCTCTGCAAGCTCTCCAGGACAACATAGAATCTGGGGCTCTGTGCTTTCTTTCCTTCTGAACAAGTGTTAGTGTTTTCTGCACAAAAGCGATTCTGCGAAGCAATGTGAACACTTCTGCTTCCCAGGCACAGAGAAGGTGCTAGCAAGGAATTCTCTGCCTGCCTTTCCCCAGTGCTCTGCAAGCTCTCCAGGACAACATAAAATCTGGGGCTCTGTGCTTTCTTTCGTTCTGAACAAGTGTTACTGTTTTCTGCACAAAAGCGATTCTGCGAAGCCATGTGAACAGGCACAGAGAAGGTGCTAGCAGGGAATTCTCTGCCTGCCTTTCCCCAGTGCTCTGCAAGCTCTCCAGGACAACATAGAATCTGGGGCTCTGTGCTTTCTTTCATTCTGAACAAGTGTTACTGTTTTCTGCACAAAAGCGATTCTGCGAAGCAATGTGAACAGGCACAGAGAAGGTGCTAGCAGGGAATTCTCTGCCTGCCTTTCCCCAGTGCTCTGCAAGCTCTCCAGGACAACATAAAATCTGGGGCTCTGTGCTTTCTTTCCTTCTGAACAAGTGTTACGGTTTTCTGCACAAAAGCGATTCTTGCGAAGCAATGTGAACACTTCTGCTTCCCAGGCACAGAGAAGGTGCTAGCAAGGAATTCTCTGCCTGCCTTTCCCCAGTGCTCTGCAAGCTCTCCAGGACAACATAAAATCTGGGGCTCTGTGCTTTCTTTCGTTCTGAACAAGTGTTACTGTTTTCTGCACAAAAGCGATTCTGCGAAGCCATGTGAACAGGCACAGAGAAGGTGCTAGCAGGGAATTCTCTGCCTGCCTTTCCCCAGTGCTCTGCAAGCTCTCCAGGACAACATAGAATCTGGGGCTCTGTGCTTTCTTTCGTTCTGAACAAGTGTTACTGTTTTCTGCACAAAAGCGATTCTGCGAAGCAATGTGAACAGGCACAGAGAAGGTGCTAGCAGGGAATTCTCTGCCTGCCTTTCCCCAGTGCTCTGCAAGCTCTCCAGGACAACATAGAATCTGGGGCTCTGTGCTTTCTTTCCTTCTGAACAAGTGTTAGTGTTTTCCGCACAAAAGCGATTCTGCGAAGCAATGTGAACACTTCTGCTTCCCAGGCACAGAGAAGGTGCTAGCAGGGAATTCTCTGCCTGCCTTTCCCCAGTGCTCTGCAAGCTCTCCAGGACAACATAGAATCTGGGGCTCTGTGCTTTCTTTCCTTCTGAACAAGTGTTACTGTTTTCTGCACAAAAGCGATTCTTGCGAAGCAATGTGAACACTTCTGGTTCCCAGGCACAGAGAAGGTGCTAGCAGGGAATTCTCTGCCTGCCTTTCCCCAGTGCTCTGCAAGCTCTCCAGGACAACATAGAATCTGGGGCTCTGTGCTTTCTTTCCTTCTGAACAAGTGTTACTGTTTTCTGCACAAAAGCGATTCTGCGAAGCAATGTGAACAGGCACAGAGAAGGTGCTAGCAGGGAATTCTCTGCCTGCCTTTCCCCAGTGCTCTGCAAGCTCTCCAGGACAACATAGAATCTGGGGCTCTGTGCTTTCTTTCCTTCTGAACAAGTGTTAGTGTTTTCTGCACAAAAGCGATTCTGCGAAGCAATGTGAACACTTCTGCTTCCCAGGCACAGAGAAGGTGCTAGCAGGGAATTCTCTGCCTGCCTTTCCCCAGTGCTCTGCAAGCTCTCCAGGACAACATAGAATCTGGGGCTCTGTGCTTTCTTTCGTTCTGAACAAGTGTTACTGTTTTCTGCACAAAAGCGATTCTGCGAAACAATGTGAACAGGCACAGAGAAGGTGCTAGCAGGGAATTCTCTGCCTGCCTTTCCCCAGTGCTCTGCAAGCTCTCCAGGACAACATAAAATCTGGGGCTCTGCGCTTTCTTTCCTTCTGAACAAGTGTTACGGTTTTCTGCACAAAAGCGATTCTTGCGAAGCAATGTGAAAACTTCTGCTTCCCAGGCACAGAGAAGGTGCTAGCAAGGAATTCTCTGCCTGCCTTTCCCCAGTGCTCTGCAAGCTCTCCAGGACAACATAAAATCTGGGGCTCTGTGCTTTCTTTCGTTCTGAACAAGTGTTACTGTTTTCTGCACAAAAGCGATTCTTGCGAAGCAATGTGAACACTTCTGCTTCCCAGGCACAGAGAAGGTGCTAGCAGGGAATTCTCTGCCTGCCTTTCCCCAGTGCTCTGCAAGCTCTCCAGGACAACATAGAATCTGGGGCTCTGTGCTTTCTTTCCTTCTGAACAAGTGTTACTGTTTTCTGCACAAAAGCGATTCTGCGAAGCAATGTGAACAGGCACAGAGAAGGTGCTAGCAGGGAATTCTCTGCCTGCCTTTCCCCAGTGCTCTGCAAGCTCTCCAGGACAACATAGAATCTGGGGCTCTGTGCTTTCTTTCCTTCTGAACAAGTGTTAGTGTTTTCTGCACAAAAGCGATTCTGCGAAGCAATGTGAACACTTCTGCTTCCCAGGCACAGAGAAGGTGCTAGCAAGGAATTCTCTGCCTGCCTTTCCCCAGTGCTCTGCAAGCTCTCCAGGACAACATAAAATCTGGGGCTCTGTGCTTTCTTTCGTTCTGAACAAGTGTTACTGTTTTCTGCACAAAAGCGATTCTGCGAAGCCATGTGAACAGGCACAGAGAAGGTGCTAGCAGGGAATTCTCTGCCTGCCTTTCCCCAGTGCTCTGCAAGCTCTCCAGGACAACATAGAATCTGGGGCTCTGTGCTTTCTTTCATTCTGAACAAGTGTTACTGTTTTCTGCACAAAAGCGATTCTGCGAAGCAATGTGAACAGGCACAGAGAAGGTGCTAGCAGGGAATTCTCTGCCTGCCTTTCCCCAGTGCTCTGCAAGCTCTCCAGGACAACATAAAATCTGGGGCTCTGTGCTTTCTTTCCTTCTGAACAAGTGTTACGGTTTTCTGCACAAAAGCGATTCTTGCGAAGCAATGTGAACACTTCTGCTTCCCAGGCACAGAGAAGGTGCTAGCAGGGAATTCTCTGCCTGCCTTTCCCCAGTGCTCTGCAAGCTCTCCAGGACAACATAGAATCTGGGGCTCTGTGCTTTCTTTCGTTCTGAACAAGTGTTACTGTTTTCTGCACAAAAGCGATTCTGCGAAGCAATGTGAACAGGCACAGAGAAGGTGCTAGCAGGGAATTCTCTGCCTGCCTTTCCCCAGTGCTCTGCAAGCTCTCCAGGACAACATAGAATCTGGGGCTCTGTGCTTTCTTTCCTTCTGAACAAGTGTTAGTGTTTTCCGCACAAAAGCGATTCTGCGAAGCAATGTGAACACTTCTGCTTCCCAGGCACAGAGAAGGTGCTAGCAGGGAATTCTCTGCCTGCCTTTCCCCAGTGCTCTGCAAGCTCTCCAGGACAACATAGAATCTGGGGCTCTGTGCTTTCTTTCCTTCTGAACAAGTGTTACTGTTTTCTGCACAAAAGCGATTCTTGCGAAGCAATGTGAACACTTCTGGTTCCCAGGCACAGAGAAGGTGCTAGCAGGGAATTCTCTGCCTGCCTTTCCCCAGTGCTCTGCAAGCTCTCCAGGACAACATAGAATCTGGGGCTCTGTGCTTTCTTTCCTTCTGAACAAGTGTTACTGTTTTCTGCACAAAAGCGATTCTGCGAAGCAATGTGAACAGGCACAGAGAAGGTGCTAGCAGGGAATTCTCTGCCTGCCTTTCCCCAGTGCTCTGCAAGCTCTCCAGGACAACATAGAATCTGGGGCTCTGTGCTTTCTTTCCTTCTGAACAAGTGTTAGTGTTTTCTGCACAAAAGCGATTCTGCGAAGCAATGTGAACACTTCTGCTTCCCAGGCACAGAGAAGGTGCTAGCAAGGAATTCTCTGCCTGCCTTTCCCCAGTGCTCTGCAAGCTCTCCAGGACAACATAAAATCTGGGGCTCTGTGCTTTCTTTCGTTCTGAACAAGTGTTACTGTTTTCTGCACAAAAGCGATTCTGCGAAGCCATGTGAACAGGCACAGAGAAGGTGCTAGCAGGGAATTCTCTGCCTGCCTTTCCCCAGTGCTCTGCAAGCTCTCCAGGACAACATAGAATCTGGGGCTCTGTGCTTTCTTTCGTTCTGAACAAGTGTTACTGTTTTCTGCACAAAAGCGATTCTGCGAAGCAATGTGAACAGGCACAGAGAAGGTGCTAGCAGGGAATTCTCTGCCTGCCTTTCCCCAGTGCTCTGCAAGCTCTCCAGGACAACATAGAATCTGGGGCTCTGTGCTTTCTTTCCTTCTGAACAAGTGTTAGTGTTTTCCGCACAAAAGCGATTCTGCGAAGCAATGTGAACACTTCTGCTTCCCAGGCACAGAGAAGGTGCTAGCAGGGAATTCTCTGCCTGCCTTTCCCCAGTGCTCTGCAAGCTCTCCAGGACAACATAGAATCTGGGGCTCTGTGCTTTCTTTCCTTCTGAACAAGTGTTACTGTTTTCTGCACAAAAGCGATTCTTGCGAAGCAATGTGAACACTTCTGGTTCCCAGGCACAGAGAAGGTGCTAGCAGGGAATTCTCTGCCTGCCTTTCCCCAGTGCTCTGCAAGCTCTCCAGGACAACATAGAATCTGGGGCTCTGTGCTTTCTTTCCTTCTGAACAAGTGTTACTGTTTTCTGCACAAAAGCGATTCTGCGAAGCAATGTGAACAGGCACAGAGAAGGTGCTAGCAGGGAATTCTCTGCCTGCCTTTCCCCAGTGCTCTGCAAGCTCTCCAGGACAACATAGAATCTGGGGCTCTGTGCTTTCTTTCCTTCTGAACAAGTGTTAGTGTTTTCTGCACAAAAGCGATTCTGCGAAGCAATGTGAACACTTCTGCTTCCCAGGCACAGAGAAGGTGCTAGCAGGGAATTCTCTGCCTGCCTTTCCCCAGTGCTCTGCAAGCTCTCCAGGACAACATAGAATCTGGGGCTCTGTGCTTTCTTTCGTTCTGAACAAGTGTTACTGTTTTCTGCACAAAAGCGATTCTGCGAAGCAATGTGAACAGGCACAGAGAAGGTGCTAGCAGGGAATTCTCTGCCTGCCTTTCCCCAGTGCTCTGCAAGCTCTCCAGGACAACATAGAATCTGGGGCTCTGTGCTTTCTTTCCTTCTGAACAAGTGTTAGTGTTTTCTGCACAAAAGCGATTCTTGCGAAGCAATGTGAACACTTCTGCTTCCCAGGCACAGAGAAGGTGCTAGCAAGGAATTCTCTGCCTGCCTTTTCCTAGTGCTCTGCAAGCTCTCCAGGACAACATAGAATCTGGGGCTCTGTGCTTTCTTTCCTTCTGAACAAGTGTTAGTGTTTTCTGCACAAAAGCGATTCTTGCGAAGCAATGTGAACACTTCTGCTTCCCAGGCACAGAGAAGGTGCTAGCAAGGAATTCTCTGCCTGCCTTTCCCCAGTGCTCTGCAAGCTCTCCAGGACAACATAAAATCTGGGGCTCTGTGCTTTCTTTCCTTCTGAACAAGTGTTACTGTTCTCTGCACAAAAGCGATTCTGCGAAACAATGTGAACAGGCACAGAGAAGGTGCTATCAGGGAATTCTCTGCCTGCCTTTCCCCAGTGCTCTGCAAGCTCTCCAGGACAACATAAAATCTGGGGCTCTGTACTTTCTTTCCTTCTGAACAAGTGTTACTGTTTTCTGCACAAAAGCGATTCTTGCGAAGCAATGTGAACACTTCTGCTTCCCAGGCACAGAGAAGGTGCTAGCAGGGAATTCTCTGCCTGCCTTTCCCCAGTGCTCTGCAAGCTCTCCAGGACAACATAGAATCTGGGGCTCTGTGCTTTCTTTCCTTCTGAACAAGTGTTAGTGTTTTCTGCACAAAAGCGATTCTGCGAAGCAATGTGAACACTTCTGCTTCCCAGGCACAGAGAAGGTGCTAGCAGGGAATTCTCTGCCTGCCTTTCCCCAGTGCTCTGCAAGCTCTCCAGGACAACATAGAATCTGGGGCTCTGTGCTTTCTTTCCTTCTGAACAAGTGTTACTGTTTTCTGCACAAAAGCGATTCTGCGAAGCAATGTGAACAGGCACAGAGAAGGTGCTAGCAGGGAATTCTCTGCCTGCCTTTCCCCAGTGCTCTGCAAGCTCTCCAGGACAACAGCAAATCTGGGGCTCTGTGCTTTCTTTCGTTCTGAACAAGTGTTACTGTTTTCTGCACAAAAGCGATTCTTGCGAAGCAATGTGAACACTTCTGCTTCCCAGGCACAGAGAAGGTGCTAGCAAGGAATTCTCTGCCTGCCTTTCCCCAGTGCTCTGCAAGCTCTCCAGGACAACATAAAATCTGGGGCTCTGTGCTTTCTTTCGTTCTGAACAAGTGTTACTGTTTTCTGCACAAAAGCGATTCTGCGAAGCCATGTGAACAGGCACAGAGAAGGTGCTAGCAGGGAATTCTCTGCCTGCCTTTCCCCAGTGCTCTGCAAGCTCTCCAGGACAACATAGAATCTGGGGCTCTGTGCTTTCTTTCCTTCTGAACAAGTGTTAGTGTTTTCTGCACAAAAGCGATTCTTGCGAAGCAATCTGAACACTTCTGCTTCCCAGGCACAGAGAAGGTGCTAGCAGGGAATTCTCTGCCTGCCTTTCCCCAGTGCTCTGCAAGCTCTCCAGGACAACATAGAATCTGGGGCTCTGTGCTTTCTTTCCTTCTGAACAAGTGTTACTGTTTTCTGCACAAAAGCGATTCTGCGAAGCAATGTGAACAGGCACAGAGAAGGTGCTAGCAGGGAATTCTCTGCCTGCCTTTCCCCAGTGCTCTGCAAGCTCTCCAGGACAACATAGAATCTGGGGCTCTGTGCTTTCTTTCGTTCTGAACAAGTGTTACTGTTTTCTGCACAAAAGCGATTCTGCGAAGCAATGTGAACACTTCTGCTTCCCAGGCACAGAGAAGGTGCTAGCAGGGAATTATCTGCCTGCCTTTCCCCAGTGCTCTGCAAGCTCTCCAGGACAACATAGAATCTGGGGCTCTGTGCTTTCTTTCCTTCTGAACAAGTGTTACTGTTTTCTGCACAAAAGCGATTCTGCGAAGCAATGTGAACACTTCTGCTTCCCAGGCACAGAGAAGGTGCTAGCAGGGAATTCTCTGCCTGCCTTTCCCCAGTGCTCTGCAAGCTCTCCAGGACAACATAAAATCTGGGGCTCTGTGCTTTCTTTCCTTCTGAACAAGTGTTACTGTTTTCTGCACAAAAGCGATTCTTGCGAAGCAATGTGAACACTTCTGCTTCCCAGGCACAGAGAAGGTGCTATCAGGGAATTCTCTGCCTGCCTTTCCCCAGTGCTCTGCAAGCTCTCCAGGACAACATAGAATCTGGGGCTCTGTGCTTTCTTTCCTTCTGAACAAGTGTTAGTGTTTTCTGCACAAAAGCGATTCTGCGAAGCAATGTGAACACTTCTGCTTCCCAGGCACAGAGAAGGTGCTAGCAGGGAATTCTCTGCCTGCCTTTCCCCAGTGCTCTGCAAGCTCTCCAGGACAACATAGAATCTGGGGCTCTGTGCTTTCTTTCGTTCTGAACAAGTGTTACTGTTTTCTGCACAAAAGCGATTCTGCGAAACAATGTGAACAGGCACAGAGAAGGTGCTATCAGGGAATTCTCTGCCTGCCTTTCCCCAGTGCTCTGCAAGCTCTCCAGGACAACATAAAATCTGGGGCTCTGTGCTTTCTTTCCTTCTGAACAAGTGTTAGTGTTTTCTGCACAAAAGCGATTCTTGCGAAGCAATGTGAACACTTCTGCTTCCCAGGCACAGAGAAGGTGCTAGCAAGGAATTCTCTGCCTGCCTTTCCCCAGTGCTCTGCAAGCTCTCCAGGACAACATAAAATCTGGGGCTCTGTGCTTTCTTTCGTTCTGAACAAGTGTTACTGTTTTCTGCACAAAAGCGATTCTGCGAAGCCATGTGAACAGGCACAGAGAAGGTGCTAGCAGGGAATTCTCTGCCTGCCTTTCCCCAGTGCTCTGCAAGCTCTCCAGGACAACATAGAATCTGGGGCTCTGTGCTTTCTTTCGTTCTGAACAAGTGTTACTGTTTTCTGCACAAAAGCGATTCTGCGAAGCAATGTGAACAGGCACAGAGAAGGTGCTAGCAGGGAATTCTCTGCCTGCCTTTCCCCAGTGCTCTGCAAGCTCTCCAGGACAACATAGAATCTGGGGCTCTGTGCTTTCTTTCGTTCTGAACAAGTGTTACTGTTTTCTGCACAAAAGCGATTCTGCGAAGCAATGTGAACACTTCTGCTTCCCAGGCACAGAGAAGGTGCTAGCAGGGAATTCTCTGCCTGCCTTTCCCCAGTGCTCTGCAAGCTCTCCAGGACAACATAGAATCTGGGGCTCTGTGCTTTCTTTCCTTCTGAACAAGTGTTACTGTTTTCTGCACAAAAGCGATTCTGCGAAGCAATGTGAACACTTCTGCTTCCCAGGCACAGAGAAGGTGCTAGCAGGGAATTCTCTGCCTGCCTTTCCCCAGTGCTCTGCAAGCTCTCCAGGACAACATAGAATCTGGGGCTCTGTGCTTTCTTTCCTTCTGAACAAGTGTTAGTGTTTTCCGCACAAAAGCGATTCTGCGAAGCAATGTGAACACTTCTGCTTCCCAGGCACAGAGAAGGTGCTAGCAGGGAATTCTCTGCCTGCCTTTCCCCAGTGCTCTGCAAGCTCTCCAGGACAACATAGAATCTGGGGCTCTGTGCTTTCTTTCCTTCTGAACAAGTGTTACTGTTTTCTGCACAAAAGCGATTCTTGCGAAGCAATGTGAACACTTCTGGTTCCCAGGCACAGAGAAGGTGCTAGCAGGGAATTCTCTGCCTGCCTTTCCCCAGTGCTCTGCAAGCTCTCCAGGACAACATAGAATCTGGGGCTCTGTGCTTTCTTTCCTTCTGAACAAGTGTTACTGTTTTCTGCACAAAAGCGATTCTGCGAAGCAATGTGAACAGGCACAGAGAAGGTGCTAGCAGGGAATTCTCTGCCTGCCTTTCCCCAGTGCTCTGCAAGCTCTCCAGGACAACATAAAATCTGGGGCTCTGTGCTTTCTTTCCTTCTGAACAAGTGTTACTGTTTTCTGCACAAAAGCGATTCTTGCGAAGCAATGTGAACACTTCTGCTTCCCAGGCACAGAGAAGGTGCTAGCAAGGAATTCTCTGCCTGCCTTTCCCTAGTGCTCTGCAAGCTCTCCAGGACAACATAGAATCTGGGGCTCTGTGCTTTCTTTCCTTCTGAACAAGTGTTAGTGTTTTCTGCACAAAAGCGATTCTTGCGAAGCAATGTGAACACTTCTGCTTCCCAGGCACAGAGAAGGTGCTAGCAAGGAATTCTCTGCCTGCCTTTCCCCAGTGCTCTGCAAGCTCTCCAGGACAACATAAAATCTGGGGCTCTGTGCTTTCTTTCGTTCTGAACAAGTGTTACTGTTTTCTGCACAAAAGCGATTCTGCGAAGCCATGTGAACAGGCACAGAGAAGGTGCTAGCAGGGAATTCTCTGCCTGCCTTTCCCCAGTGCTCTGCAAGCTCTCCAGGACAACATAGAATCTGGGGCTCTGTGCTTTCTTTCCTTCTGAACAAGCGTTACTGTTTTCTGCACAAAAGCGATTCTGCGAAGCAATGTGAACACTTCTGCTTCCCAGGCACAGAGAAGGTGCTAGCAGGGAATTCTCTGCCTGCCTTTCCCCAGTGCTCTGCAAGCTCTCCAGGACAACATAGAATCTGGGGCTCTGTGCTTTCTTTCGTTCTGAACAAGTGTTACTGTTTTCTGCACAAAAGCGATTCTGCGAAACAATGTGAACAGGCACAGAGAAGGTGCTATCAGGGAATTCTCTGCCTGCCTTTCCCCAGTGCTCTGCAAGCTCTCCAGGACAACATAAAATCTGGGGCTCTGTGCTTTCTTTCCTTCTGAACAAGTGTTAGTGTTTTCTGCACAAAAGCGATTCTTGCGAAGCAATGTGAACACTTCTGCTTCCCAGGCACAGAGAAGGTGCTAGCAAGGAATTCTCTGCCTGCCTTTCCCCAGTGCTCTGCAAGCTCTCCAGGACAACATAAAATCTGGGGCTCTGTGCTTTCTTTCGTTCTGAACAAGTGTTACTGTTTTCTGCACAAAAGCGATTCTGCGAAGCCATGTGAACAGGCACAGAGAAGGTGCTAGCAGGGAATTCTCTGCCTGCCTTTCCCCAGTGCTCTGCAAGCTCTCCAGGACAACATAGAATCTGGGGCTCTGTGCTTTCTTTCGTTCTGAACAAGTGTTACTGTTTTCTGCACAAAAGCGATTCTGCGAAGCAATGTGAACAGGCACAGAGAAGGTGCTAGCAGGGAATTCTCTGCCTGCCTTTCCCCAGTGCTCTGCAAGCTCTCCAGGACAACATAGAATCTGGGGCTCTGTGCTTTCTTTCGTTCTGAACAAGTGTTACTGTTTTCTGCACAAAAGCGATTCTGCGAAGCAATGTGAACACTTCTGCTTCCCAGGCACAGAGAAGGTGCTAGCAGGGAATTCTCTGCCTGCCTTTCCCCAGTGCTCTGCAAGCTCTCCAGGACAACATAGAATCTGGGGCTCTGTGCTTTCTTTCCTTCTGAACAAGTGTTACTGTTTTCTGCACAAAAGCGATTCTGCGAAGCAATGTGAACACTTCTGCTTCCCAGGCACAGAGAAGGTGCTAGCAGGGAATTCTCTGCCTGCCTTTCCCCAGTGCTCTGCAAGCTCTCCAGGACAACATAGAATCTGGGGCTCTGTGCTTTCTTTCCTTCTGAACAAGTGTTAGTGTTTTCCGCACAAAAGCGATTCTGCGAAGCAATGTGAACACTTCTGCTTCCCAGGCACAGAGAAGGTGCTAGCAGGGAATTCTCTGCCTGCCTTTCCCCAGTGCTCTGCAAGCTCTCCAGGACAACATAGAATCTGGGGCTCTGTGCTTTCTTTCCTTCTGAACAAGTGTTACTGTTTTCTGCACAAAAGCGATTCTTGCGAAGCAATGTGAACACTTCTGGTTCCCAGGCACAGAGAAGGTGCTAGCAGGGAATTCTCTGCCTGCCTTTCCCCAGTGCTCTGCAAGCTCTCCAGGACAACATAGAATCTGGGGCTCTGTGCTTTCTTTCCTTCTGAACAAGTGTTACTGTTTTCTGCACAAAAGCGATTCTGCGAAGCAATGTGAACAGGCACAGAGAAGGTGCTAGCAGGGAATTCTCTGCCTGCCTTTCCCCAGTGCTCTGCAAGCTCTCCAGGACAACATAAAATCTGGGGCTCTGTGCTTTCTTTCCTTCTGAACAAGTGTTACTGTTTTCTGCACAAAAGCGATTCTTGCGAAGCAATGTGAACACTTCTGCTTCCCAGGCACAGAGAAGGTGCTAGCAAGGAATTCTCTGCCTGCCTTTCCCTAGTGCTCTGCAAGCTCTCCAGGACAACATAGAATCTGGGGCTCTGTGCTTTCTTTCCTTCTGAACAAGTGTTAGTGTTTTCTGCACAAAAGCGATTCTTGCGAAGCAATGTGAACACTTCTGCTTCCCAGGCACAGAGAAGGTGCTAGCAAGGAATTCTCTGCCTGCCTTTCCCCAGTGCTCTGCAAGCTCTCCAGGACAACATAAAATCTGGGGCTCTGTGCTTTCTTTCGTTCTGAACAAGTGTTACTGTTTTCTGCACAAAAGCGATTCTGCGAAGCCATGTGAACAGGCACAGAGAAGGTGCTAGCAGGGAATTCTCTGCCTGCCTTTCCCCAGTGCTCTGCAAGCTCTCCAGGACAACATAGAATCTGGGGCTCTGTGCTTTCTTTCCTTCTGAACAAGCGTTACTGTTTTCTGCACAAAAGCGATTCTGCGAAGCAATGTGAACACTTCTGCTTCCCAGGCACAGAGAAGGTGCTAGCAGGGAATTCTCTGCCTGCCTTTCCCCAGTGCTCTGCAAGCTCTCCAGGACAACATAGAATCTGGGGCTCTGTGCTTTCTTTCGTTCTGAACAAGTGTTACTGTTTTCTGCACAAAAGCGATTCTGCGAAGCAATGTGAACAGGCACAGAGAAGGTGCTAGCAGGGAATTCTCTGCCTGCCTTTCCCCAGTGCTCTGCAAGCTCTCCAGGACAACATAGAATCTGGGGCTCTGTGCTTTCTTTCGTTCTGAACAAGTGTTACTGTTTTCTGCACAAAAGCGATTCTGCGAAGCAATGTGAACAGGCACAGAGAAGGTGCTAGCAGGGAATTCTCTGCCTGCCTTTCCCCAGTGCTCTGCAAGCTCTCCAGGACAACATAGAATCTGGGGCTCTGTGCTTTCTTTCCTTCTGAACAAGTGTTACTGTTTTCTGCACAAAAGCGATTCTGCGAAGCAATGTGAACAGGCACAGAGAAGGTGCTAGCAGGGAATTCTCTGCCTGCCTTTCCCCAGTGCTCTGCAAGCTCTCCAGGACAACATAGAATCTGGGGCTCTGTGCTTTCTTTCCTTCTGAACAAGTGTTAGTGTTTTCTGCACAAAAGCGATTCTGCGAAGCAATGTGAACACTTCTGCTTCCCAGGCACAGAGAAGGTGCTAGCAGGGAATTCTCTGCCTGCCTTTCCCCAGTGCTCTGCAAGCTCTCCAGGACAACATAGAATCTGGGGCTCTGTGCTTTCTTTCGTTCTGAACAAGTGTTACTGTTTTCTGCACAAAAGCGATTCTGCGAAGCAATGTGAACAGGCACAGAGAAGGTGCTAGCAGGGAATTCTCTGCCTGCCTTTCCCCAGTGCTCTGCAAGCTCTCCAGGACAACATAAAATCTGGGGCTCTGTGCTTTCTTTCCTTCTGAACAAGTGTTACTGTTTTCTGCACAAAAGCGATTCTTGCGAAGCAATGTGAACACTTCTGCTTCCCAGGCACAGAGAAGGTGCTAGCAAGGAATTCTCTGCCTGCCTTTCCCTAGTGCTCTGCAAGCTCTCCAGGACAACATAGAATCTGGGGCTCTGTCCTTTCTTTCCTTCTGAACAAGTGTTAGTGTTTTCTGGACAAAAGCGATTCTTGCGAAGCAATGTGAACACTTCTGCTTCCCAGGCACAGAGAAGGTGCTAGCAAGGAATTCTCTGCCTGCCTTTCCCCAGTGCTCTGCAAGCTCTCCAGGACAACATAAAATCTGGGGCTCTGTGCTTTCTTTCCTTCTGAACAAGTGTTACTGTTCTCTGCACAAAAGCGATTCTGCGAAACAATGTGAACAGGCACAGAGAAGGTGCTATCAGGGAATTCTCTGCCTGCCTTTCCCCAGTGCTCTGCAAGCTCTCCAGGACAACATAAAATCTGGGGCTCTGTACTTTCTTTCCTTCTGAACAAGTGTTACTGTTTTCTGCACAAAAGCGATTCTTGCGAAGCAATGTGAACACTTCTGCTTCCCAGGCACAGAGAAGGTGCTAGCAGGGAATTCTCTGCCTGCCTTTCCCCAGTGCTCTGCAAGCTCTCCAGGACAACATAGAATCTGGGGCTCTGTGCTTTCTTTCCTTCTGAACAAGTGTTACTGTTTTCTGCACAAAAGCGATTCTGCGAAGCAATGTGAACAGGCACAGAGAAGGTGCTATCAGGGAATTCTCTGCCTGCCTTTCCCCAGTGCTCTGCAAGCTCTCCAGGACAACATAGAATCTGGGGCTCTGTGCTTTCTTTCCTTCTGAACAAGTGTTAGTGTTTTCTGCACAAAAGCGATTCTGCGAAGCAATGTGAACACTTCTGCTTCCCAGGCACAGAGAAGGTGCTAGCAGGGAATTCTCTGCCTGCCTTTCCCCAGTGCTCTGCAAGCTCTCCAGGACAACATAGAATCTGGGGCTCTGTGCTTTCTTTCCTTCTGAACAAGTGTTACTGTTTTCTGCACAAAAGCGATTCTGCGAAGCAATGTGAACAGGCACAGAGAAGGTGCTATCAGGGAATTCTCTGCCTGCCTTTCCCCAGTGCTCTGCAAGCTCTCCAGGACAACATAGAATCTGGGGCTCTGTGCTTTCTTTCGTTCTGAACAAGTGTTACTGTTTTCTGCACAAAAGCGATTCTTGCGAAGCAATGTGAACACTTCTGCTTCCCAGGCACAGAGAAGGTGCTAGCAAGGAATTCTCTGCCTGCCTTTCCCCAGTGCTCTGCAAGCTCTCCAGGACAACATAAAATCTGGGGCTCTGTGCTTTCTTTCGTTCTGAACAAGTGTTACTGTTTTCTGCACAAAAGCGATTCTGCGAAGCCATGTGAACAGGCACAGAGAAGGTGCTAGAAGGGAATTCTCTGCCTGCCTTTCCCCAGTGCTCTGCAAGCTCTCCAGGACAACATAGAATCTGGGGCTCTGTGCTTTCTTTCCTTCTGAACAAGTGTTACTGTTTTCTGCACAAAAGCGATTCTGCGAAGCAATGTGAACAGGCACAGAGAAGGTGCTAGCAGGGAATTCTCTGCCTGCCTTTCCCCAGTGCTCTGCAAGCTCTCCAGGACAACATAGAATCTGGGGCTCTGTGCTTTCTTTCCTTCTGAACAAGTGTTACTGTTTTCTGCACAAAAGCGATTCTGCGAAGCAATGTGAACACTTCTGCTTCCCAGGCACAGAGAAGGTGCTAGCAGGGAATTCTCTGCCTGCCTTTCCCCAGTGCTCTGCAAGCTCTCCAGGACAACATAGAATCTGGGGCTCTGTGCTTTCTTTCCTTCTGAACAAGTGTTACTGTTTTCTGCACAAAAGCGATTCTGCGAAGCAATGTGAACACTTCTGCTTCCCAGGCACAGAGAAGGTGCTAGCAGGGAATTCTCTGCCTGCCTTTCCCCAGTGCTCTGCAAGCTCTCCAGGACAACATAGAATCTGGGGCTCTGTGCTTTCTTTCCTTCTGAACAAGTGTTACTGTTTTCTGCACAAAAGCGATTCTTGCGAAGCAATGTGAACACTTCTGCTTCCCAGGCACAGAGAAGGTGCTATCAGGGAATTCTCTGCCTGCCTTTCCCCAGTGCTCTGCAAGCTCTCCAGGACAACATAGAATCTGGGGCTCTGTGCTTTCTTTCCTTCTGAACAAGTGTTAGTGTTTTCTGCACAAAAGCGATTCTGCGAAGCAATGTGAACACTTCTGCTTCCCAGGCACAGAGAAGGTGCTAGCAGGGAATTCTCTGCCTGCCTTTCCCCAGTGCTCTGCAAGCTCTCCAGGACAACATAGAATCTGGGGCTCTGTGCTTTCTTTCGTTCTGAACAAGTGTTACTGTTTTCTGCACAAAAGCGATTCTGCGAAACAATGTGAACAGGCACAGAGAAGGTGCTATCAGGGAATTCTCTGCCTGCCTTTCCCCAGTGCTCTGCAAGCTCTCCAGGACAACATAAAATCTGGGGCTCTGTGCTTTCTTTCCTTCTGAACAAGTGTTACTGTTTTCTGCACAAAAGCGATTCTTGCGAAGCAATGTGAACACTTCTGCTTCCCAGGCACAGAGAAGGTGCTAGCAAGGAATTCTCTGCCTGCCTTTCCCTAGTGCTCTGCAAGCTCTCCAGGACAACATAGAATCTGGGGCTCTGTGCTTTCTTTCGTTCTGAACAAGTGTTACTGTTTTCTGCACAAAAGCGATTCTTGCGAAGCAATGTGAACACTTCTGCTTCCCAGGCACAGAGAAGGTGCTAGCAAGGAATTCTCTGCCTGCCTTTCCCCAGTGCTCTGCAAGCTCTCCAGGACAACATAAAATCTGGGGCTCTGTGCTTTCTTTCGTTCTGAACAAGTGTTACTGTTTTCTGCACAAAAGCGATTCTGCGAAGCAATGTGAACAGGCACAGAGAAGGTGCTAGCAGGGAATTCTCTGCCTGCCTTTCCCCAGTGCTCTGCAAGCTCTCCAGGACAACATAGAATCTGGGGCTCTGTGCTTTCTTTCCTTCTGAACAAGCGTTACTGTTTTCTGCACAAAAGCGATTCTGCGAAGCAATGTGAACACTTCTGCTTCCCAGGCACAGAGAAGGTGCTAGCAGGGAATTCTCTGCCTGCCTTTCCCCAGTGCTCTGCAAGCTCTCCAGGACAACATAGAATCTGGGGCTCTGTGCTTTCTTTCGTTCTGAACAAGTGTTACTGTTTTCTGCACAAAAGCGATTCTGCGAAGCAATGTGAACAGGCACAGAGAAGGTGCTAGCAGGGAATTCTCTGCCTGCCTTTCCCCAGTGCTCTGCAAGCTCTCCAGGACAACATAGAATCTGGGGCTCTGTGCTTTCTTTCGTTCTGAACAAGTGTTACTGTTTTCTGCACAAAAGCGATTCTGCGAAGCAATGTGAACAGGCACAGAGAAGGTGCTAGCAGGGAATTCTCTGCCTGCCTTTCCCCAGTGCTCTGCAAGCTCTCCAGGACAACATAAAATCTGGGGCTCTGTGCTTTCTTTCCTTCTGAACAAGTGTTACTGTTTTCTGCACAAAAGCGATTCTGCGAAGCAATGTGAACAGGCACAGAGAAGGTGCTAGCAGGGAATTCTCTGCCTGCCTTTCCCCAGTGCTCTGCAAGCTCTCCAGGACAACATAGAATCTGGGGCTCTGTGCTTTCTTTCCTTCTGAACAAGTGTTAGTGTTTTCTGCACAAAAGCGATTCTGCGAAGCAATGTGAACACTTCTGCTTCCCAGGCACAGAGAAGGTGCTAGCAGGGAATTCTCTGCCTGCCTTTCCCCAGTGCTCTGCAAGCTCTCCAGGACAACATAGAATCTGGGGCTCTGTGCTTTCTTTCGTTCTGAACAAGTGTTACTGTTTTCTGCACAAAAGCGATTCTGCGAAGCAATGTGAACAGGCACAGAGAAGGTGCTAGCAGGGAATTCTCTGCCTGCCTTTCCCCAGTGCTCTGCAAGCTCTCCAGGACAACATAAAATCTGGGGCTCTGTGCTTTCTTTCCTTCTGAACAAGTGTTACTGTTTTCTGCACAAAAGCGATTCTTGCGAAGCAATGTGAACACTTCTGCTTCCCAGGCACAGAGAAGGTGCTAGCAAGGAATTCTCTGCCTGCCTTTCCCTAGTGCTCTGCAAGCTCTCCAGGACAACATAGAATCTGGGGCTCTGTGCTTTCTTTCCTTCTGAACAAGTGTTAGTGTTTTCTGGACAAAAGCGATTCTTGCGAAGCAATGTGAACACTTCTGCTTCCCAGGCACAGAGAAGGTGCTAGCAAGGAATTCTCTGCCTGCCTTTCCCCAGTGCTCTGCAAGCTCTCCAGGACAACATAAAATCTGGGGCTCTGTGCTTTCTTTCCTTCTGAACAAGTGTTACTGTTCTCTGCACAAAAGCGATTCTGCGAAACAATGTGAACAGGCACAGAGAAGGTGCTATCAGGGAATTCTCTGCCTGCCTTTCCCCAGTGCTCTGCAAGCTCTCCAGGACAACATAAAATCTGGGGCTCTGTACTTTCTTTCCTTCTGAACAAGTGTTACTGTTTTCTGCACAAAAGCGATTCTTGCGAAGCAATGTGAACACTTCTGCTTCCCAGGCACAGAGAAGGTGCTAGCAGGGAATTCTCTGCCTGCCTTTCCCCAGTGCTCTGCAAGCTCTCCAGGACAACATAGAATCTGGGGCTCTGTGCTTTCTTTCCTTCTGAACAAGTGTTACTGTTTTCTGCACAAAAGCGATTCTGCGAAGCAATGTGAACAGGCACAGAGAAGGTGCTATCAGGGAATTCTCTGCCTGCCTTTCCCCAGTGCTCTGCAAGCTCTCCAGGACAACATAGAATCTGGGGCTCTGTGCTTTCTTTCCTTCTGAACAAGTGTTAGTGTTTTCTGCACAAAAGCGATTCTGCGAAGCAATGTGAACACTTCTGCTTCCCAGGCACAGAGAAGGTGCTAGCAGGGAATTCTCTGCCTGCCTTTCCCCAGTGCTCTGCAAGCTCTCCAGGACAACATAGAATCTGGGGCTCTGTGCTTTCTTTCCTTCTGAACAAGTGTTACTGTTTTCTGCACAAAAGCGATTCTGCGAAGCAATGTGAACAGGCACAGAGAAGGTGCTATCAGGGAATTCTCTGCCTGCCTTTCCCCAGTGCTCTGCAAGCTCTCCAGGACAACATAGAATCTGGGGCTCTGTGCTTTCTTTCGTTCTGAACAAGTGTTACTGTTTTCTGCACAAAAGCGATTCTTGCGAAGCAATGTGAACACTTCTGCTTCCCAGGCACAGAGAAGGTGCTAGCAAGGAATTCTCTGCCTGCCTTTCCCCAGTGCTCTGCAAGCTCTCCAGGACAACATAAAATCTGGGGCTCTGTGCTTTCTTTCGTTCTGAACAAGTGTTACTGTTTTCTGCACAAAAGCGATTCTGCGAAGCCATGTGAACAGGCACAGAGAAGGTGCTAGAAGGGAATTCTCTGCCTGCCTTTCCCCAGTGCTCTGCAAGCTCTCCAGGACAACATAGAATCTGGGGCTCTGTGCTTTCTTTCCTTCTGAACAAGTGTTAGTGTTTTCTGCACAAAAGCGATTCTTGCGAAGCAATGTGAACACTTCTGCTTCCCAGGCACAGAGAAGGTGCTAGCAGGGAATTCTCTGCCTGCCTTTCCCCAGTGCTCTGCAAGCTCTCCAGGACAACATAGAATCTGGGGCTCTGTGCTTTCTTTCCTTCTGAACAAGTGTTACTGTTTTCTGCACAAAAGCGATTCTGCGAAGCAATGTGAACAGGCACAGAGAAGGTGCTAGCAGGGAATTCTCTGCCTGCCTTTCCCCAGTGCTCTGCAAGCTCTCCAGGACAACATAGAATCTGGGGCTCTGTGCTTTCTTTCCTTCTGAACAAGTGTTACTGTTTTCTGCACAAAAGCGATTCTGCGAAGCAATGTGAACACTTCTGCTTCCCAGGCACAGAGAAGGTGCTAGCAGGGAATTCTCTGCCTGCCTTTCCCCAGTGCTCTGCAAGCTCTCCAGGACAACATAGAATCTGGGGCTCTGTGCTTTCTTTCCTTCTGAACAAGTGTTACTGTTTTCTGCACAAAAGCGATTCTGCGAAGCAATGTGAACACTTCTGCTTCCCAGGCACAGAGAAGGTGCTAGCAGGGAATTCTCTGCCTGCCTTTCCCCAGTGCTCTGCAAGCTCTCCAGGACAACATAGAATCTGGGGCTCTGTGCTTTCTTTCCTTCTGAACAAGTGTTACTGTTTTCTGCACAAAAGCGATTCTTGCGAAGCAATGTGAACACTTCTGCTTCCCAGGCACAGAGAAGGTGCTATCAGGGAATTCTCTGCCTGCCTTTCCCCAGTGCTCTGCAAGCTCTCCAGGACAACATAGAATCTGGGGCTCTGTGCTTTCTTTCCTTCTGAACAAGTGTTAGTGTTTTCTGCACAAAAGCGATTCTGCGAAGCAATGTGAACACTTCTGCTTCCCAGGCACAGAGAAGGTGCTAGCAGGGAATTCTCTGCCTGCCTTTCCCCAGTGCTCTGCAAGCTCTCCAGGACAACATAGAATCTGGGGCTCTGTGCTTTCTTTCGTTCTGAACAAGTGTTACTGTTTTCTGCACAAAAGCGATTCTGCGAAACAATGTGAACAGGCACAGAGAAGGTGCTATCAGGGAATTCTCTGCCTGCCTTTCCCCAGTGCTCTGCAAGCTCTCCAGGACAACATAAAATCTGGGGCTCTGTGCTTTCTTTCCTTCTGAACAAGTGTTACGGTTTTCTGCACAAAAGCGATTCTTGCGAAGCAATGTGAACACTTCTGCTTCCCAGGCACAGAGAAGGTGCTAGCAAGGAATTCTCTGCCTGCCTTTCCCCAGTGCTCTGCAAGCTCTCCAGGACAACATAAAATCTGGGGCTCTGTGCTTTCTTTCGTTCTGAACAAGTGTTACTGTTTTCTGCACAAAAGCGATTCTGCGAAGCCATGTGAACAGGCACAGAGAAGGTGCTAGCAGGGAATTCTCTGCCTGCCTTTCCCCAGTGCTCTGCAAGCTCTCCAGGACAACATAGAATCTGGGGCTCTGTGCTTTCTTTCGTTCTGAACAAGTGTTACTGTTTTCTGCACAAAAGCGATTCTGCGAAGCAATGTGAACAGGCACAGAGAAGGTGCTAGCAGGGAATTCTCTGCCTGCCTTTCCCCAGTGCTCTGCAAGCTCTCCAGGACAACATAGAATCTGGGGCTCTGTGCTTTCTTTCGTTCTGAACAAGTGTTACTGTTTTCTGCACAAAAGCGATTCTGCGAAGCAATGTGAACAGGCACAGAGAAGGTGCTATCAGGGAATTCTCTGCCTGCCTTTCCCCAGTGCTCTGCAAGCTCTCCAGGACAACATAGAATCTGGGGCTCTGTGCTTTCTTTCCTTCTGAACAAGTGTTAGTGTTTTCTGCACAAAAGCGATTCTGCGAAGCAATGTGAACACTTCTGCTTCCCAGGCACAGAGAAGGTGCTAGCAGGGAATTCTCTGCCTGCCTTTCCCCAGTGCTCTGCAAGCTCTCCAGGACAACATAGAATCTGGGGCTCTGTGCTTTCTTTCGTTCTGAACAAGTGTTACTGTTTTCTGCACAAAAGCGATTCTTGCGAAGCAATGTGAACACTTCTGGTTCCCAGGCACAGAGAAGGTGCTAGCAGGGAATTCTCTGCCTGCCTTTCCCCAGTGCTCTGCAAGCTCTCCAGGACAACATAGAATCTGGGGCTCTGTGCTTTCTTTCCTTCTGAACAAGTGTTACTGTTTTCTGCACAAAAGCGATTCTGCGAAGCAATGTGAACAGGCACAGAGAAGGTGCTAGCAGGGAATTCTCTGCCTGCCTTTCCCCAGTGCTCTGCAAGCTCTCCAGGACAACATAGAATCTGGGGCTCTGTGCTTTCTTTCCTTCTGAACAAGTGTTAGTGTTTTCTGCACAAAAGCGATTCTGCGAAGCAATGTGAACACTTCTGCTTCCCAGGCACAGAGAAGGTGCTAGCAGGGAATTCTCTGCCTGCCTTTCCCCAGTGCTCTGCAAGCTCTCCAGGACAACATAGAATCTGGGGCTCTGTGCTTTCTTTCGTTCTGAACAAGTGTTACTGTTTTCTGCACAAAAGCGATTCTGCGAAGCAATGTGAACAGGCACAGAGAAGGTGCTAGCAGGGAATTCTCTGCCTGCCTTTCCCCAGTGCTCTGCAAGCTCTCCAGGACAACATAAAATCTGGGGCTCTGTGCTTTCTTTCCTTCTGAACAAGTGTTACTGTTTTCTGCACAAAAGCGATTCTTGCGAAGCAATGTGAACACTTCTGCTTCCCAGGCACAGAGAAGGTGCTAGCAAGGAATTCTCTGCCTGCCTTTCCCTAGTGCTCTGCAAGCTCTCCAGGACAACATAGAATCTGGGGCTCTGTGCTTTCTTTCCTTCTGAACAAGTGTTACTGTTTTCTGCACAAAAGCGATTCTTGCGAAGCAATGTGAACACTTCTGCTTCCCAGGCACAGAGAAGGTGCTAGCAAGGAATTCTCTGCCTGCCTTTCCCCAGTGCTCTGCAAGCTCTCCAGGACAACATAAAATCTGGGGCTCTGTGCTTTCTTTCGTTCTGAACAAGTGTTACTGTTTTCTGCACAAAAGCGATTCTGCGAAGCCATGTGAACAGGCACAGAGAAGGTGCTAGCAGGGAATTCTCTGCCTGCCTTTCCCCAGTGCTCTGCAAGCTCTCCAGGACAACATAGAATCTGGGGCTCTGTGCTTTCTTTCCTTCTGAACAAGCGTTACTGTTTTCTGCACAAAAGCGATTCTGCGAAGCAATGTGAACACTTCTGCTTCCCAGGCACAGAGAAGGTGCTAGCAGGGAATTCTCTGCCTGCCTTTCCCCAGTGCTCTGCAAGCTCTCCAGGACAACATAGAATCTGGGGCTCTGTGCTTTCTTTCCTTCTGAACAAGTGTTACTGTTTTCTGCACAAAAGCGATTCTGCGAAGCAATGTGAACAGGCACAGAGAAGGTGCTAGCAGGGAATTCTCTGCCTGCCTTTCCCCAGTGCTCTGCAAGCTCTCCAGGACAACATAAAATCTGGGGCTCTGTGCTTTCTTTCCTTCTGAACAAGTGTTACTGTTTTCTGCACAAAAGCGATTCTTGCGAAGCAATGTGAACACTTCTGCTTCCCAGGCACAGAGAAGGTGCTAGCAAGGAATTCTCTGCCTGCCTTTCCCCAGTGCTCTGCAAGCTCTCCAGGACAACATAAAATCTGGGGCTCTGTGCTTTCTTTCCTTCTGAACAAGTGTTACTGTTCTCTGCACAAAAGCGATTCTGCGAAACAATGTGAACAGGCACAGAGAAGGTGCTATCAGGGAATTCTCTGCCTGCCTTTCCCCAGTGCTCTGCAAGCTCTCCAGGACAACATAAAATCTGGGGCTCTGTACTTTCTTTCCTTCTGAACAAGTGTTTCTGTTTTCTGCACAAAAGCGATTCTTGCGAAGCAATGTGAACACTTCTGCTTCCCAGGCACAGAGAAGGTGCTAGCAGGGAATTCTCTGCCTGCCTTTCCCCAGTGCTCTGCAAGCTCTCCAGGACAACATAGAATCTGGGGCTCTGTGCTTTCTTTCCTTCTGAACAAGTGTTACTGTTTTCTGCACAAAAGCGATTCTGCGAAGCAATGTGAACAGGCACAGAGAAGGTGCTATCAGGGAATTCTCTGCCTGCCTTTCCCCAGTGCTCTGCAAGCTCTCCAGGACAACATAGAATCTGGGGCTCTGTGCTTTCTTTCCTTCTGAACAAGTGTTAGTGTTTTCTGCACAAAAGCGATTCTGCGAAGCAATGTGAACACTTCTGCTTCCCAGGCACAGAGAAGGTGCTAGCAGGGAATTCTCTGCCTGCCTTTCCCCAGTGCTCTGCAAGCTCTCCAGGACAACATAGAATCTGGGGCTCTGTGCTTTCTTTCCTTCTGAACAAGTGTTACTGTTTTCTGCACAAAAGCGATTCTGCGAAGCAATGTGAACAGGCACAGAGAAGGTGCTAGCAGGGAATTCTCTGCCTGCCTTTCCCCAGTGCTCTGCAAGCTCTCCAGGACAACATAGAATCTGGGGCTCTGTGCTTTCTTTCCTTCTGAACAAGTGTTACTGTTTTCTGCACAAAAGCGATTCTGCGAAGCAATGTGAACAGGCACAGAGAAGGTGCTATCAGGGAATTCTCTGCCTGCCTTTCCCCAGTGCTCTGCAAGCTCTCCAGGACAACATAGAATCTGGGGCTCTGTGCTTTCTTTCCTTCTGAACAAGTGTTAGTGTTTTCTGCACAAAAGCGATTCTGCGAAGCAATGTGAACACTTCTGCTTCCCAGGCACAGAGAAGGTGCTAGCAGGGAATTCTCTGCCTGCCTTTCCCCAGTGCTCTGCAAGCTCTCCAGGACAACATAGAATCTGGGGCTCTGTGCTTTCTTTCCTTCTGAACAAGTGTTACTGTTTTCTGCACAAAAGCGATTCTGCGAAGCAATGTGAACAGGCACAGAGAAGGTGCTATCAGGGAATTCTCTGCCTGCCTTTCCCCAGTGCTCTGCAAGCTCTCCAGGACAACATAGAATCTGGGGCTCTGTGCTTTCTTTCCTTCTGAACAAGTGTTAGTGTTTTCTGCACAAAAGCGATTCTGCGAAGCAATGTGAACACTTCTGCTTCCCAGGCACAGAGAAGGTGCTAGCAGGGAATTCTCTGCCTGCCTTTCCCCAGTGCTCTGCAAGCTCTCCAGGACAACATAGAATCTGGGGCTCTGTGCTTTCTTTCCTTCTGAACAAGTGTTAGTGTTTTCTGCACAAAAGCGATTCTGCGAAGCAATGTGAACAGGCACAGAGAAGGTGCTATCAGGGAATTCTCTGCCTGCCTTTCCCCAGTGCTCTGCAAGCTCTCCAGGACAACATAGAATCTGGGGCTCTGTGCTTTCTTTCGTTCTGAACAAGTGTTACTGTTTTCTGCACAAAAGCGATTCTGCGAAGCAATGTGAACAGGCACAGAGAAGGTGCTAGCAGGGAATTCTCTGCCTGCCTTTCCCCAGTGCTCTGCAAGCTCTCCAGGACAACATAAAATCTGGGGCTCTGTGCTTTCTTTCCTTCTGAACAAGTGTTACTGTTTTCTGCACAAAAGCGATTCTTGCGAAGCAATGTGAACACTTCTGCTTCCCAGGCACAGAGAAGGTGCTAGCAAGGAATTCTCTGCCTGCCTTTCCCTAGTGCTCTGCAAGCTCTCCAGGACAACATAGAATCTGGGGCTCTGTGCTTTCTTTCCTTCTGAACAAGTGTTAGTGTTTTCTGCACAAAAGCGATTCTTGCGAAGCAATGTGAACACTTCTGCTTCCCAGGCACAGAGAAGGTGCTAGCAAGGAATTCTCTGCCTGCCTTTCCCCAGTGCTCTGCAAGCTCTCCAGGACAACATAAAATCTGGGGCTCTGTGCTTTCTTTCCTTCTGAACAAGTGTTACTGTTCTCTGCACAAAAGCGATTCTGCGAAACAATGTGAACAGGCACAGAGAAGGTGCTATCAGGGAATTCTCTGCCTGCCTTTCCCCAGTGCTCTGCAAGCTCTCCAGGACAACATAAAATCTGGGGCTCTGTACTTTCTTTCGTTCTGAACAAGTGTTTCTGTTTTCTGCACAAAAGCGATTCTTGCGAAGCAATGTGAACACTTCTGCTTCCCAGGCACAGAGAAGGTGCTAGCAGGGAATTCTCTGCCTGCCTTTCCCCAGTGCTCTGCAAGCTCTCCAGGACAACATAGAATCTGGGGCTCTGTGCTTTCTTTCCTTCTGAACAAGTGTTACTGTTTTCTGCACAAAAGCGATTCTGCGAAGCAATGTGAACAGGCACAGAGAAGGTGCTATCAGGGAATTCTCTGCCTGCCTTTCCCCAGTGCTCTGCAAGCTCTCCAGGACAACATAGAATCTGGGGCTCTGTGCTTTCTTTCCTTCTGAACAAGTGTTAGTGTTTTCTGCACAAAAGCGATTCTGCGAAGCAATGTGAACACTTCTGCTTCCCAGGCACAGAGAAGGTGCTAGCAGGGAATTCTCTGCCTGCCTTTCCCCAGTGCTCTGCAAGCTCTCCAGGACAACATAGAATCTGGGGCTCTGTGCTTTCTTTCCTTCTGAACAAGTGTTACTGTTTTCTGCACAAAAGCGATTCTGCGAAGCAATGTGAACAGGCACAGAGAAGGTGCTATCAGGGAATTCTCTGCCTGCCTTTCCCCAGTGCTCTGCAAGCTCTCCAGGACAACATAGAATCTGGGGCTCTGTGCTTTCTTTCCTTCTGAACAAGCGTTACTGTTTTCTGCACAAAAGCGATTCTTGCGAAGCAATGTGAACACTTCTGCTTCCCAGGCACAGAGAAGGTGCTAGCAAGGAATTCTCTGCCTGCCTTTCCCCAGTGCTCTGCAAGCTCTCCAGGACAACATAAAATCTGGGGCTCTGTGCTTTCTTTCGTTCTGAACAAGTGTTACTGTTTTCTGCACAAAAGCGATTCTGCGAAGCCATGTGAACAGGCACAGAGAAGGTGCTAGCAGGGAATTCTCTGCCTGCCTTTCCCCAGTGCTCTGCAAGCTCTCCAGGACAACATAGAATCTGGGGCTCTGTGCTTTCTTTCCTTCTGAACAAGTGTTACTGTTTTCTGCACAAAAGCGATTCTTGCGAAGCAATGTGAACACTTCTGCTTCCCAGGCACAGAGAAGGTGCTAGCAGGGAATTCTCTGCCTGCCTTTCCCCAGTGCTCTGCAAGCTCTCCAGGACAACATAGAATCTGGGGCTCTGTGCTTTCTTTCCTTCTGAACAAGTGTTAGTGTTTTCTGCACAAAAGCGATTCTGCGAAGCAATGTGAACAGGCACAGAGAAGGTGCTAGCAGGGAATTCTCTGCCTGCCTTTCCCCAGTGCTCTGCAAGCTCTCCAGGACAACATAGAATCTGGGGCTCTGTGCTTTCTTTCCTTCTGAACAAGTGTTACTGTTTTCTGCACAAAAGCGATTCTGCGAAGCAATGTGAACACTTCTGCTTCCCAGGCACAGAGAAGGTGCTAGCAGGGAATTCTCTGCCTGCCTTTCCCCAGTGCTCTGCAAGCTCTCCAGGACAACATAAAATCTGGGGCTCTGTGCTTTCTTTCCTTCTGAACAAGTGTTACTGTTCTCTGCACAAAAGCGATTCTGCGAAACAATGTGAACAGGCACAGAGAAGGTGCTATCAGGGAATTCTCTGCCTGCCTTTCCCCAGTGCTCTGCAAGCTCTCCAGGACAACATAAAATCTGGGGCTCTGTACTTTCTTTCCTTCTGAACAAGTGTTTCTGTTTTCTGCACAAAAGCGATTCTTGCGAAGCAATGTGAACACTTCTGCTTCCCAGGCACAGAGAAGGTGCTAGCAGGGAATTCTCTGCCTGCCTTTCCCCAGTGTTCTGCAAGCTCTCCAGGACAACATAGAATCTGGGGCTCTGTGCTTTCTTTCCTTCTGAACAAGTGTTACTGTTTTCTGCACAAAAGCGATTCTGCGAAGCAATGTGAACAGGCACAGAGAAGGTGCTATCAGGGAATTCTCTGCCTGCCTTTCCCCAGTGCTCTGCAAGCTCTCCAGGACAACATAGAATCTGGGGCTCTGTGCTTTCTTTCCTTCTGAACAAGTGTTAGTGTTTTCTGCACAAAAGCGATTCTGCGAAGCAATGTGAACACTTCTGCTTCCCAGGCACAGAGAAGGTGCTAGCAGGGAATTCTCTGCCTGCCTTTCCCCAGTGCTCTGCAAGCTCTCCAGGACAACATAGAATCTGGGGCTCTGTGCTTTCTTTCCTTCTGAACAAGTGTTACTGTTTTCTGCACAAAAGCGATTCTGCGAAGCAATGTGAACAGGCACAGAGAAGGTGCTAGCAGGGAATTCTCTGCCTGCCTTTCCCCAGTGCTCTGCAAGCTCTCCAGGACAACATAGAATCTGGGGCTCTGTGCTTTCTTTCCTTCTGAACAAGTGTTACTGTTTTCTGCACAAAAGCGATTCTGCGAAGCAATGTGAACAGGCACAGAGAAGGTGCTATCAGGGAATTCTCTGCCTGCCTTTCCCCAGTGCTCTGCAAGCTCTCCAGGACAACATAGAATCTGGGGCTCTGTGCTTTCTTTCCTTCTGAACAAGTGTTAGTGTTTTCTGCACAAAAGCGATTCTGCGAAGCAATGTGAACACTTCTGCTTCCCAGGCACAGAGAAGGTGCTAGCAGGGAATTCTCTGCCTGCCTTTCCCCAGTGCTCTGCAAGCTCTCCAGGACAACATAGAATCTGGGGCTCTGTGCTTTCTTTCCTTCTGAACAAGTGTTACTGTTTTCTGCACAAAAGCGATTCTGCGAAGCAATGTGAACAGGCACAGAGAAGGTGCTATCAGGGAATTCTCTGCCTGCCTTTCCCCAGTGCTCTGCAAGCTCTCCAGGACAACATAGAATCTGGGGCTCTGTGCTTTCTTTCCTTCTGAACAAGTGTTAGTGTTTTCTGCACAAAAGCGATTCTGCGAAGCAATGTGAACACTTCTGCTTCCCAGGCACAGAGAAGGTGCTAGCAGGGAATTCTCTGCCTGCCTTTCCCCAGTGCTCTGCAAGCTCTCCAGGACAACATAGAATCTGGGGCTCTGTGCTTTCTTTCCTTCTGAACAAGTGTTAGTGTTTTCTGCACAAAAGCGATTCTGCGAAGCAATGTGAACAGGCACAGAGAAGGTGCTATCAGGGAATTCTCTGCCTGCCTTTCCCCAGTGCTCTGCAAGCTCTCCAGGACAACATAGAATCTGGGGCTCTGTGCTTTCTTTCGTTCTGAACAAGTGTTACTGTTTTCTGCACAAAAGCGATTCTGCGAAGCAATGTGAACAGGCACAGAGAAGGTGCTAGCAGGGAATTCTCTGCCTGCCTTTCCCCAGTGCTCTGCAAGCTCTCCAGGACAACATAAAATCTGGGGCTCTGTGCTTTCTTTCCTTCTGAACAAGTGTTACTGTTTTCTGCACAAAAGCGATTCTTGCGAAGCAATGTGAACACTTCTGCTTCCCAGGCACAGAGAAGGTGCTAGCAAGGAATTCTCTGCCTGCCTTTCCCTAGTGCTCTGCAAGCTCTCCAGGACAACATAGAATCTGGGGCTCTGTGCTTTCTTTCCTTCTGAACAAGTGTTAGTGTTTTCTGCACAAAAGCGATTCTTGCGAAGCAATGTGAACACTTCTGCTTCCCAGGCACAGAGAAGGTGCTAGCAAGGAATTCTCTGCCTGCCTTTCCCCAGTGCTCTGCAAGCTCTCCAGGACAACATAAAATCTGGGGCTCTGTGCTTTCTTTCCTTCTGAACAAGTGTTACTGTTCTCTGCACAAAAGCGATTCTGCGAAACAATGTGAACAGGCACAGAGAAGGTGCTATCAGGGAATTCTCTGCCTGCCTTTCCCCAGTGCTCTGCAAGCTCTCCAGGACAACATAAAATCTGGGGCTCTGTACTTTCTTTCGTTCTGAACAAGTGTTTCTGTTTTCTGCACAAAAGCGATTCTTGCGAAGCAATGTGAACACTTCTGCTTCCCAGGCACAGAGAAGGTGCTAGCAGGGAATTCTCTGCCTGCCTTTCCCCAGTGCTCTGCAAGCTCTCCAGGACAACATAGAATCTGGGGCTCTGTGCTTTCTTTCCTTCTGAACAAGTGTTACTGTTTTCTGCACAAAAGCGATTCTGCGAAGCAATGTGAACAGGCACAGAGAAGGTGCTATCAGGGAATTCTCTGCCTGCCTTTCCCCAGTGCTCTGCAAGCTCTCCAGGACAACATAGAATCTGGGGCTCTGTGCTTTCTTTCCTTCTGAACAAGTGTTAGTGTTTTCTGCACAAAAGCGATTCTGCGAAGCAATGTGAACACTTCTGCTTCCCAGGCACAGAGAAGGTGCTAGCAGGGAATTCTCTGCCTGCCTTTCCCCAGTGCTCTGCAAGCTCTCCAGGACAACATAGAATCTGGGGCTCTGTGCTTTCTTTCCTTCTGAACAAGTGTTACTGTTTTCTGCACAAAAGCGATTCTGCGAAGCAATGTGAACAGGCACAGAGAAGGTGCTAGCAGGGAATTCTCTGCCTGCCTTTCCCCAGTGCTCTGCAAGCTCTCCAGGACAACATAGAATCTGGGGCTCTGTGCTTTCTTTCCTTCTGAACAAGCGTTACTGTTTTCTGCACAAAAGCGATTCTTGCGAAGCAATGTGAACACTTCTGCTTCCCAGGCACAGAGAAGGTGCTAGCAAGGAATTCTCTGCCTGCCTTTCCCCAGTGCTCTGCAAGCTCTCCAGGACAACATAAAATCTGGGGCTCTGTGCTTTCTTTCGTTCTGAACAAGTGTTACTGTTTTCTGCACAAAAGCGATTCTGCGAAGCCATGTGAACAGGCACAGAGAAGGTGCTATCAGGGAATTCTCTGCCTGCCTTTCCCCAGTGCTCTGCAAGCTCTCCAGGACAACATAGAATCTGGGGCTCTGTGCTTTCTTTCCTTCTGAACAAGTGTTACTGTTTTCTGCACAAAAGCGATTCTGCGAAGCAATGTGAACACTTCTGCTTCCCAGGCACAGAGAAGGTGCTAGCAGGGAATTCTCTGCCTGCCTTTCCCCAGTGCTCTGCAAGCTCTCCAGGACAACATAGAATCTGGGGCTCTGTGCTTTCTTTCCTTCTGAACAAGTGTTAGTGTTTTCTGCACAAAAGCGATTCTGCGAAGCAATGTGAACAGGCACAGAGAAGGTGCTAGCAGGGAATTCTCTGCCTGCCTTTCCCCAGTGCTCTGCAAGCTCTCCAGGACAACATAGAATCTGGGGCTCTGTGCTTTCTTTCCTTCTGAACAAGTGTTACTGTTTTCTGCACAAAAGCGATTCTGCGAAGCAATGTGAACACTTCTGCTTCCCAGGCACAGAGAAGGTGCTAGCAGGGAATTCTCTGCCTGCCTTTCCCCAGTGCTCTGCAAGCTCTCCAGGACAACATAAAATCTGGGGCTCTGTGCTTTCTTTCCTTCTGAACAAGTGTTACTGTTTTCTGCACAAAAGCGATTCTTGCGAAGCAATGTGAACACTTCTGCTTCCCAGGCACAGAGAAGGTGCTATCAGGGAATTCTCTGCCTGCCTTTCCCCAGTGCTCTGCAAGCTCTCCAGGACAACATAGAATCTGGGGCTCTGTGCTTTCTTTCCTTCTGAACAAGTGTTAGTGTTTTCTGCACAAAAGCGATTCTGCGAAGCAATGTGAACACTTCTGCTTCCCAGGCACAGAGAAGGTGCTAGCAGGGAATTCTCTGCCTGCCTTTCCCCAGTGCTCTGCAAGCTCTCCAGGACAACATAGAATCTGGGGCTCTGTGCTTTCTTTCCTTCTGAACAAGCGTTACTGTTTTCTGCACAAAAGCGATTCTGCGAAGCAATGTGAACACTTCTGCTTCCCAGGCACAGAGAAGGTGCTAGCAGGGAATTCTCTGCCTGCCTTTCCCCAGTGCTCTGCAAGCTCTCCAGGACAACATAGAATCTGGGGCTCTGTGCTTTCTTTCCTTCTGAACAAGTGTTAGTGTTTTCTGCACAAAAGCGATTCTGCGAAGCAATGTGAACAGGCACAGAGAAGGTGCTATCAGGGAATTCTCTGCCTGCCTTTCCCCAGTGCTCTGCAAGCTCTCCAGGACAACATAGAATCTGGGGCTCTGTGCTTTCTTTCGTTCTGAACAAGTGTTACTGTTTTCTGCACAAAAGCGATTCTGCGAAGCAATGTGAACAGGCACAGAGAAGGTGCTAGCAGGGAATTCTCTGCCTGCCTTTCCCCAGTGCTCTGCAAGCTCTCCAGGACAACATAAAATCTGGGGCTCTGTGCTTTCTTTCCTTCTGAACAAGTGTTACTGTTTTCTGCACAAAAGCGATTCTTGCGAAGCAATGTGAACACTTCTGCTTCCCAGGCACAGAGAAGGTGCTAGCAAGGAATTCTCTGCCTGCCTTTCCCCAGTGCTCTGCAAGCTCTCCAGGACAACATAGAATCTGGGGCTCTGTGCTTTCTTTCCTTCTGAACAAGTGTTACTGTTTTCTGCACAAAAGCGATTCTGCGAAGCAATGTGAACAGGCACAGAGAAGGTGCTATCAGGGAATTCTCTGCCTGCCTTTCCCCAGTGCTCTGCAAGCTCTCCAGGACAACATAGAATCTGGGGCTCTGTGCTTTCTTTCCTTCTGAACAAGTGTTAGTGTTTTCTGCACAAAAGCGATTCTGCGAAGCAATGTGAACACTTCTGCTTCCCAGGCACAGAGAAGGTGCTAGCAGGGAATTCTCTGCCTGCCTTTCCCCAGTGCTCTGCAAGCTCTCCAGGACAACATAGAATCTGGGGCTCTGTGCTTTCTTTCCTTCTGAACAAGTGTTACTGTTTTCTGCACAAAAGCGATTCTGCGAAGCAATGTGAACAGGCACAGAGAAGGTGCTATCAGGGAATTCTCTGCCTGCCTTTCCCCAGTGCTCTGCAAGCTCTCCAGGACAACATAGAATCTGGGGCTCTGTGCTTTCTTTCCTTCTGAACAAGCGTTACTGTTTTCTGCACAAAAGCGATTCTTGCGAAGCAATGTGAACACTTCTGCTTCCCAGGCACAGAGAAGGTGCTAGCAAGGAATTCTCTGCCTGCCTTTCCCCAGTGCTCTGCAAGCTCTCCAGGACAACATAAAATCTGGGGCTCTGTGCTTTCTTTCGTTCTGAACAAGTGTTACTGTTTTCTGCACAAAAGCGATTCTGCGAAGCCATGTGAACAGGCACAGAGAAGGTGCTATCAGGGAATTCTCTGCCTGCCTTTCCCCAGTGCTCTGCAAGCTCTCCAGGACAACATAGAATCTGGGGCTCTGTGCTTTCTTTCCTTCTGAACAAGTGTTACTGTTTTCTGCACAAAAGCGATTCTGCGAAGCAATGTGAACACTTCTGCTTCCCAGGCACAGAGAAGGTGCTAGCAGGGAATTCTCTGCCTGCCTTTCCCCAGTGCTCTGCAAGCTCTCCAGGACAACATAGAATCTGGGGCTCTGTGCTTTCTTTCCTTCTGAACAAGTGTTAGTGTTTTCTGCACAAAAGCGATTCTGCGAAGCAATGTGAACAGGCACAGAGAAGGTGCTAGCAGGGAATTCTCTGCCTGCCTTTCCCCAGTGCTCTGCAAGCTCTCCAGGACAACATAGAATCTGGGGCTCTGTGCTTTCTTTCCTTCTGAACAAGTGTTACTGTTTTCTGCACAAAAGCGATTCTGCGAAGCAATGTGAACACTTCTGCTTCCCAGGCACAGAGAAGGTGCTAGCAGGGAATTCTCTGCCTGCCTTTCCCCAGTGCTCTGCAAGCTCTCCAGGACAACATAAAATCTGGGGCTCTGTGCTTTCTTTCCTTCTGAACAAGTGTTACTGTTTTCTGCACAAAAGCGATTCTTGCGAAGCAATGTGAACACTTCTGCTTCCCAGGCACAGAGAAGGTGCTATCAGGGAATTCTCTGCCTGCCTTTCCCCAGTGCTCTGCAAGCTCTCCAGGACAACATAGAATCTGGGGCTCTGTGCTTTCTTTCCTTCTGAACAAGTGTTAGTGTTTTCTGCACAAAAGCGATTCTGCGAAGCAATGTGAACACTTCTGCTTCCCAGGCACAGAGAAGGTGCTAGCAGGGAATTCTCTGCCTGCCTTTCCCCAGTGCTCTGCAAGCTCTCCAGGACAACATAGAATCTGGGGCTCTGTGCTTTCTTTCCTTCTGAACAAGTGTTACGGTTTTCTGCACAAAAGCGATTCTTGCGAAGCAATGTGAACACTTCTGCTTCCCAGGCACAGAGAAGGTGCTAGCAAGGAATTCTCTGCCTGCCTTTCCCCAGTGCTCTGCAAGCTCTCCAGGACAACATAAAATCTGGGGCTCTGTGCTTTCTTTCGTTCTGAACAAGTGTTACTGTTTTCTGCACAAAAGCGATTCTGCGAAGCCATGTGAACAGGCACAGAGAAGGTGCTAGCAGGGAATTCTCTGCCTGCCTTTCCCCAGTGCTCTGCAAGCTCTCCAGGACAACATAGAATCTGGGGCTCTGTGCTTTCTTTCGTTCTGAACAAGTGTTACTGTTTTCTGCACAAAAGCGATTCTGCGAAGCAATGTGAACAGGCACAGAGAAGGTGCTAGCAGGGAATTCTCTGCCTGCCTTTCCCCAGTGCTCTGCAAGCTCTCCAGGACAACATAGAATCTGGGGCTCTGTGCTTTCTTTCCTTCTGAACAAGTGTTACTGTTTTCTGCACAAAATCGATTCTGCGAAGCAATGTGAACAGGCACAGAGAAGGTGCTAGCAGGGAATTCTCTGCCTGCCTTTCCCCAGTGCTCTGCAAGCTCTCCAGGACAACATAGAATCTGGGGCTCTGTGCTTTCTTTCCTTCTGAACAAGTGTTACTGTTTTCTGCACAAAAGCGATTCTGCGAAGCAATGTGAACACTTCTGCTTCCCAGGCACAGAGAAGGTGCTAGCAGGGAATTCTCTGCCTGCCTTTCCCCAGTGCTCTGCAAGCTCTCCAGGACAACATAGAATCTGGGGCTCTGTGCTTTCTTTCCTTCTGAACAAGTGTTACTGTTTTCTGCACAAAAGCGATTCTGCGAAGCAATGTGAACAGGCACAGAGAAGGTGCTAGCAGGGAATTCTCTGCCTGCCTTTCCCCAGTGCTCTGCAAGCTCTCCAGGACAACATAAAATCTGGGGCTCTGTGCTTTCTTTCCTTCTGAACAAGTGTTACTGTTTTCTGCACAAAAGCGATTCTTGCGAAGCAATGTGAACACTTCTGCTTCCCAGGCACAGAGAAGGTGCTAGCAAGGAATTCTCTGCCTGCCTTTCCCTAGTGCTCTGCAAGCTCTCCAGGACAACATAGAATCTGGGGCTCTGTGCTTTCTTTCCTTCTGAACAAGTGTTAGTGTTTTCTGCACAAAAGCGATTCTTGCGAAGCAATGTGAACACTTCTGCTTCCCAGGCACAGAGAAGGTGCTAGCAAGGAATTCTCTGCCTGCCTTTCCACAGTGCTCTGCAAGCTCTCCAGGACAACATAAAATCTGGGGCTCTGTGCTTTCTTTCGTTCTGAACAAGTGTTACTGTTTTCTGCACAAAAGCGATTCTGCGAAGCCATGTGAACAGGCACAGAGAAGGTGCTATCAGGGAATTCTCTGCCTGCCTTTCCCCAGTGCTCTGCAAGCTCTCCAGGACAACATAAAATCTGGGGCTCTGTGCTTTCTTTCCTTCTGAACAAGTGTTACGGTTTTCTGCACAAAAGCGATTCTTGCGAAGCAATGTGAACACTTCTGCTTCCCAGGCACAGAGAAGGTGCTAGCAAGGAATTCTCTGCCTGCCTTTCCCCAGTGCTCTGCAAGCTCTCCAGGACAACATAAAATCTGGGGCTCTGTGCTTTCTTTCATTCTGAACAAGTGTTACTGTTTTCTGCACAAAAGCGATTCTGCGAAGCCATGTGAACAGGCACAGAGAAGGTGCTAGCAGGGAATTCTCTGCCTGCCTTTCCCCAGTGCTCTGCAAGCTCTCCAGGACAACATAGAATCTGGGGCTCTGTGCTTTCTTTCGTTCTGAACAAGTGTTACTGTTTTCTGCACAAAAGCGATTCTGCGAAGCAATGTGAACAGGCACAGAGAAGGTGCTAGCAGGGAATTCTCTGCCTGCCTTTCCCCAGTGCTCTGCAAGCTCTCCAGGACAACATAGAATCTGGGGCTCTGTGCTTTCTTTCCTTCTGAACAAGTGTTACTGTTTTCTGCACAAAAGCGATTCTGCGAAGCAATGTGAACAGGCACAGAGAAGGTGCTAGCAGGGAATTCTCTGCCTGCCTTTCCCCAGTGCTCTGCAAGCTCTCCAGGACAACATAGAATCTGGGGCTCTGTGCTTTCTTTCCTTCTGAACAAGTGTTAGTGTTTTCTGCACAAAAGCGATTCTGCGAAGCAATGTGAACACTTCTGCTTCCCAGGCACAGAGAAGGTGCTAGCAGGGAATTCTCTGCCTGCCTTTCCCCAGTGCTCTGCAAGCTCTCCAGGACAACATAGAATCTGGGGCTCTGTGCTTTCTTTCCTTCTGAACAAGTGTTACTGTTTTCTGCACAAAAGCGATTCTGCGAAGCAATGTGAACAGGCACAGAGAAGGTGCTAGCAGGGAATTCTCTGCCTGCCTTTCCCCAGTGCTCTGCAAGCTCTCCAGGACAACATAAAATCTGGGGCTCTGTGCTTTCTTTCCTTCTGAACAAGTGTTACTGTTTTCTGCACAAAAGCGATTCTTGCGAAGCAATGTGAACACTTCTGCTTCCCAGGCACAGAGAAGGTGCTAGCAAGGAATTCTCTGCCTGCCTTTCCCTAGTGCTCTGCAAGCTCTCCAGGACAACATAGAATCTGGGGCTCTGTGCTTTCTTTCCTTCTGAACAAGTGTTAGTGTTTTCTGCACAAAAGCGATTCTTGCGAAGCAATGTGAACACTTCTGCTTCCCAGGCACAGAGAAGGTGCTAGCAAGGAATTCTCTGCCTGCCTTTCCCCAGTGCTCTGCAAGCTCTCCAGGACAACATAAAATCTGGGGCTCTGTGCTTTCTTTCGTTCTGAACAAGTGTTACTGTTTTCTGCACAAAAGCGATTCTGCGAAGCCATGTGAACAGGCACAGAGAAGGTGCTAGCAGGGAATTCTCTGCCTGCCTTTCCCCAGTGCTCTGCAAGCTCTCCAGGACAACATAGAATCTGGGGCTCTGTGCTTTCTTTCCTTCTGAACAAGCGTTACTGTTTTCTGCACAAAAGCGATTCTGCGAAGCAATGTGAACACTTCTGCTTCCCAGGCACAGAGAAGGTGCTAGCAGGGAATTCTCTGCCTGCCTTTCCCCAGTGCTCTGCAAGCTCTCCAGGACAACATAGAATCTGGGGCTCTGTGCTTTCTTTCGTTCTGAACAAGTGTTACTGTTTTCTGCACAAAAGCGATTCTGCGAAGCAATGTGAACAGGCACAGAGAAGGTGCTAGCAGGGAATTCTCTGCCTGCCTTTCCCCAGTGCTCTGCAAGCTCTCCAGGACAACATAGAATCTGGGGCTCTGTGCTTTCTTTCGTTCTGAACAAGTGTTACTGTTTTCTGCACAAAAGCGATTCTGCGAAGCAATGTGAACAGGCACAGAGAAGGTGCTAGCAGGGAATTCTCTGCCTGCCTTTCCCCAGTGCTCTGCAAGCTCTCCAGGACAACATAGAATCTGGGGCTCTGTGCTTTCTTTCCTTCTGAACAAGTGTTAGTGTTTTCTGCACAAAAGCGATTCTGCGAAGCAATGTGAACACTTCTGCTTCCCAGGCACAGAGAAGGTGCTAGCAGGGAATTCTCTGCCTGCCTTTTCCCAGTGCTCTGCAAGCTCTCCAGGACAACATAGAATCTGGGGCTCTGTGCTTTCTTTCCTTCTGAACAAGTGTTACTGTTTTCTGCACAAAAGCGATTCTTGCGAAGCAATGTGAACACTTCTGCTTCCCAGGCACAGAGAAGGTGCTAGCAGGGAATTCTCTGCCTGCCTTTCCCCAGTGCTCTGCAAGCTCTCCAGGACAACATAGAATCTGGGGCTCTGTGCTTTCTTTCCTTCTGAACAAGTGTTACTGTTTTCTGCACAAAAGCGATTCTGCGAAGCAATGTGAACAGGCACAGAGAAGGTGCTAGCAGGGAATTCTCTGCCTGCCTTTCCCCAGTGCTCTGCAAGCTCTCCAGGACAACATAGAATCTGGGGCTCTGTGCTTTCTTTCCTTCTGAACAAGTGTTAGTGTTTTCTGCACAAAAGCGATTCTGCGAAGCAATGTGAACACTTCTGCTTCCCAGGCACAGAGAAGGTGCTAGCAGGGAATTCTCTGCCTGCCTTTCCCCAGTGCTCTGCAAGCTCTCCAGGACAACATAGAATCTGGGGCTCTGTGCTTTCTTTCGTTCTGAACAAGTGTTACTGTTTTCTGCACAAAAGCGATTCTGCGAAGCAATGTGAACAGGCACAGAGAAGGTGCTAGCAAGGAATTCTCTGCCTGCCTTTCCCCAGTGCTCTGCAAGCTCTCCAGGACAACATAGAATCTGGGGCTCTGTGCTTTCTTTCCTTCTGAACAAGTGTTAGTGTTTTCTGCACAAAAGCGATTCTTGCGAAGCAATGTGAACACTTCTGCTTCCCAGGCACAGAGAAGGTGCTAGCAGGGAATTCTCTGCCTGCCTTTCCCCAGTGCTCTGCAAGCTCTCCAGGACAACATAGAATCTGGGGCTCTGTGCTTTCTTTCCTTCTGAACAAGTGTTAGTGTTTTCTGCACAAAAGCGATTCTGCGAAGCAATGTGAACAGGCACAGAGAAGGTGCTATCAGGGAATTCTCTGCCTGCCTTTCCCCAGTGCTCTGCAAGCTCTCCAGGACAACATAGAATCTGGGGCTCTGTGCTTTCTTTCCTTCTGAACAAGTGTTAGTGTTTTCTGCACAAAAGCGATTCTGCGAAGCAATGTGAACACTTCTGCTTCCCAGGCACAGAGAAGGTGCTAGCAGGGAATTCTCTGCCTGCCTTTCCCCAGTGCTCTGCAAGCTCTCCAGGACAACATAGAATCTGGGGCTCTGTGCTTTCTTTCCTTCTGAACAAGTGTTACTGTTTTCTGCACAAAAGCGATTCTGCGAAGCAATGTGAACAGGCACAGAGAAGGTGCTAGCAGGGAATTCTCTGCCTGCCTTTCCCCAGTGCTCTGCAAGCTCTCCAGGACAACATAGAATCTGGGGCTCTGTGCTTTCTTTCCTTCTGAACAAGTGTTAGTGTTTTCTGCACAAAAGCGATTCTGCGAAGCAATGTGAACACTTCTGCTTCCCAGGCACAGAGAAGGTGCTAGCAGGGAATTCTCTGCCTGCCTTTCCCCAGTGCTCTGCAAGCTCTCCAGGACAACATAGAATCTGGGGCTCTGTGCTTTCTTTCCTTCTGAACAAGTGTTACTGTTTTCTGCACAAAAGCGATTCTGCGAAGCAATGTGAACAGGCACAGAGAAGGTGCTAGCAGGGAATTCTCTGCCTGCCTTTCCCCAGTGCTCTGCAAGCTCTCCAGGACAACATAGAATCTGGGGCTCTGTGCTTTCTTTCGTTCTGAACAAGTGTTACTGTTTTCTGCACAAAAGCGATTCTGCGAAGCCATGTGAACAGGCACAGAGAAGGTGCTAGCAGGGAATTCTCTGCCTGCCTTTCCCCAGTGCTCTGCAAGCTCTCCAGGACAACATAGAATCTGGGGCTCTGTGCTTTCTTTCCTTCTGAACAAGTGTTACTGTTTTCTGCACAAAAGCGATTCTGCGAAGCAATGTGAACACTTCTGCTTCCCAGGCACAGAGAAGGTGCTAGCAGGGAATTCTCTGCCTGCCTTTCCCCAGTGCTCTGCAAGCTCTCCAGGACAACATAGAATCTGGGGCTCTGTGCTTTCTTTCCTTCTGAACAAGTGTTAGTGTTTTCTGCACAAAAGCGATTCTGCGAAGCAATGTGAACAGGCACAGAGAAGGTGCTAGCAGGGAATTCTCTGCCTGCCTTTCCCCAGTGCTCTGCAAGCTCTCCAGGACAACATAGAATCTGGGGCTCTGTGCTTTCTTTCCTTCTGAACAAGTGTTACTGTTTTCTGCACAAAAGCGATTCTGCGAAGCAATGTGAACACTTCTGCTTCCCAGGCACAGAGAAGGTGCTAGCAGGGAATTCTCTGCCTGCCTTTCCCCAGTGCTCTGCAAGCTCTCCAGGACAACATAGAATCTGGGGCTCTGTGCTTTCTTTCCTTCTGAACAAGTGTTACTGTTTTCTGCACAAAAGCGATTCTGCGAAGCAATGTGAACAGGCACAGAGAAGGTGCTATCAGGGAATTCTCTGCCTGCCTTTCCCCAGTGCTCTGCAAGCTCTCCAGGACAACATAAAATCTGGGGCTCTGTGCTTTCTTTCCTTCTGAACAAGTGTTAGTGTTTTCTGCACAAAAGCGATTCTGCGAAGCAATGTGAACACTTCTGCTTCCCAGGCACAGAGAAGGTGCTAGCAGGGAATTCTCTGCCTGCCTTTCCCCAGTGCTCTGCAAGCTCTCCAGGACAACATAGAATCTGGGGCTCTGTGCTTTCTTTCGTTCTGAACAAGTGTTACAGTTTTCTGCACAAAAGCGATTCTGCGAAGCAATGTGAACAGGCACAGAGAAGGTGCTAGCAGGGAATTCTCTGCCTGCCTTTCCCCAGTGCTCTGCAAGCTCTCCAGGACAACATAAAATCTGGGGCTCTGTGCTTTCTTTCCTTCTGAACAAGTGTTACTGTTCTCTGCATCAAAGCGATTCTGCGAAACAATGTGAACAGGCACAGAGAAGGTGCTATCAGGGAATTCTCTGCCTGCCTTTCCCCAGTGCTCTGCAAGCTCTCCAGGACAACATAAAATCTGGGGCTCTGTGCTTTCTTTCGTTCTGAACAAGTGTTACTGTTTTCTGCACAAAAGCGATTCTGCGAAGCAATGTGAACACTTCTGCTTCCCAGGCACAGAGAAGGTGCTAGCAGGGAATTCTCTGCCTGCCTTTCCCCAGTGCTCTGCAAGCTCTCCAGGACAACATAGAATCTGGGGCTCTGTGCTTTCTTTCCTTCTGAACAAGTGTTAGTGTTTTCTGCACAAAAGCGATTCTGCGAAGCAATGTGAACAGGCACAGAGAAGGTGCTAGCAGGGAATTCTCTGCCTGCCTTTCCCCAGTGCTCTGCAAGCTCTCCAGGACAACAGCAAATCTGGGGCTCTGTGCTTTCTTTCGTTCTGAACAAGTGTTACTGTTTTCTGCACAAAAGCGATTCTGCGAAGCAATGTGAACACTTCTGCTTCCCAGGCACAGAGAAGGTGCTAGCAGGGAATTCTCTGCCTGCCTTTCCCCAGTGCTCTGCAAGCTCTCCAGGACAACATAGAATCTGGGGCTCTGTGCTTTCTTTCCTTCTGAACAAGTGTTACTGTTTTCTGCATAAAAGCGATTCTGCGAAGCAATGTGAACAGGCACAGAGAAGGTGCTATCAGGGAATTCTCTGCCTGCCTTTCCCCAGTGCTCTGCAAGCTCTCCAGGACAACATAAAATCTGGGGCTCTGTGCTTTCTTTCCTTCTGAACAAGTGTTAGTGTTTTCTGCACAAAAGCGATTCTGCGAAGCAATGTGAACACTTCTGCTTCCCAGGCACAGAGAAGGTGCTAGCAGGGAATTCTCTGCCTGCCTTTCCCCAGTGCTCTGCAAGCTCTCCAGGACAACATAGAATCTGGGGCTCTGTGCTTTCTTTCGTTCTGAACAAGTGTTACAGTTTTCTGCACAAAAGCGATTCTGCGAAGCAATGTGAACAGGCACAGAGAAGGTGCTAGCAGGGAATTCTCTGCCTGCCTTTCCCCAGTGCTCTGCAAGCTCTCCAGGACAACATAAAATCTGGGGCTCTGTGCTTTCTTTCCTTCTGAACAAGTGTTACTGTTCTCTGCATCAAAGCGATTCTGCGAAACAATGTGAACAGGCACAGAGAAGGTGCTATCAGGGAATTCTCTGCCTGCCTTTCCCCAGTGCTCTGCAAGCTCTCCAGGACAACATAAAATCTGGGGCTCTGTGCTTTCTTTCGTTCTGAACAAGTGTTACTGTTTTCTGCACAAAAGCGATTCTGCGAAGCAATGTGAACACTTCTGCTTCCCAGGCACAGAGAAGGTGCTAGCAGGGAATTCTCTGCCTGCCTTTCCCCAGTGCTCTGCAAGCTCTCCAGGACAACATAGAATCTGGGGCTCTGTGCTTTCTTTCCTTCTGAACAAGTGTTAGTGTTTTCTGCACAAAAGCGATTCTGCGAAGCAATGTGAACAGGCACAGAGAAGGTGCTAGCAGGGAATTCTCTGCCTGCCTTTCCCCAGTGCTCTGCAAGCTCTCCAGGACAACAGCAAATCTGGGGCTCTGTGCTTTCTTTCGTTCTGAACAAGTGTTACTGTTTTCTGCACAAAAGCGATTCTGCGAAGCAATGTGAACACTTCTGCTTCCCAGGCACAGAGAAGGTGCTAGCAGGGAATTCTCTGCCTGCCTTTCCCCAGTGCTCTGCAAGCTCTCCAGGACAACATAGAATCTGGGGCTCTGTGCTTTCTTTCCTTCTGAACAAGTGTTACTGTTTTCTGCACAAAAGCGATTCTGCGAAGCAATGTGAACAGGCACAGAGAAGGTGCTATCAGGGAATTCTCTGCCTGCCTTTCCCCAGTGCTCTGCAAGCTCTCCAGGACAACATAAAATCTGGGGCTCTGTGCTTTCTTTCCTTCTGAACAAGTGTTAGTGTTTTCTGCACAAAAGCGATTCTGCGAAGCAATGTGAACACTTCTGCTTCCCAGGCACAGAGAAGGTGCTAGCAGGGAATTCTCTGCCTGCCTTTCCCCAGTGCTCTGCAAGCTCTCCAGGACAACATAGAATCTGGGGCTCTGTGCTTTCTTTCGTTCTGAACAAGTGTTACAGTTTTCTGCACAAAAGCGATTCTGCGAAGCAATGTGAACAGGCACAGAGAAGGTGCTAGCAGGGAATTCTCTGCCTGCCTTTCCCCAGTGCTCTGCAAGCTCTCCAGGACAACATAAAATCTGGGGCTCTGTGCTTTCTTTCGTTCTGAACAAGTGTTACTGTTTTCTGCACAAAAGCGATTCTTGCGAAGCAATGTGAACACTTCTGCTTCCCAGGCACAGAGAAGGTGCTAGCAAGGAATTCTCTGCCTGCCTTTCCCCAGTGCTCTGCAAGCTCTCCAGGACAACATAAAATCTGGGGCTCTGTGCTTTCTTTCCTTCTGAACAAGTGTTACTGTTCTCTGCACAAAAGCGATTCTGCGAAACAATGTGAACAGGCACAGAGAAGGTGCTATCAGGGAATTCTCTGCCTGCCTTTCCCCAGTGCTCTGCAAGCTCTCCAGGACAACATAAAATCTGGGGCTCTGTACTTTCTTTCCTTCTGAACAAGTGTTACTGTTTTCTGCACAAAAGCGATTCTTGCGAAGCAATGTGAACACTTCTGCTTCCCAGGCACAGAGAAGGTGCTAGCAGGGAATTCTCTGCCTGCCTTTCCCCAGTGCTCTGCAAGCTCTCCAGGACAACATAGAATCTGGGGCTCTGTGCTTTCTTTCCTTCTGAACAAGTGTTACTGTTTTCTGCACAAAAGCGATTCTGCGAAGCAATGTGAACAGGCACAGAGAAGGTGCTATCAGGGAATTCTCTGCCTGCCTTTCCCCAGTGCTCTGCAAGCTCTCCAGGACAACATAGAATCTGGGGCTCTGTGCTTTCTTTCCTTCTGAACAAGTGTTAGTGTTTTCTGCACAAAAGCGATTCTGCGAAGCAATGTGAACACTTCTGCTTCCCAGGCACAGAGAAGGTGCTAGCAGGGAATTCTCTGCCTGCCTTTCCCCAGTGCTCTGCAAGCTCTCCAGGACAACATAGAATCTGGGGCTCTGTGCTTTCTTTCCTTCTGAACAAGTGTTAGTGTTTTCTGCACAAAAGCGATTCTGCGAAGCAATGTGAACAGGCACAGAGAAGGTGCTAGCAGGGAATTCTCTGCCTGCCTTTCCCCAGTGCTCTGCAAGCTCTCCAGGACAACATAGAATCTGGGGCTCTGTGCTTTCTTTCCTTCTGAACAAGTGTTACTGTTTTCTGCACAAAAGCGATTCTGCGAAGCAATGTGAACAGGCACAGAGAAGGTGCTAGCAGGGAATTCTCTGCCTGCCTTTCCCCAGTGCTCTGCAAGCTCTCCAGGACAACATAGAATCTGGGGCTCTGTGCTTTCTTTCCTTCTGAACAAGTGTTAGTGTTTTCTGCACAAAAGCGATTCTGCGAAGCAATGTGAACACTTCTGCTTCCCAGGCACAGAGAAGGTGCTAGCAGGGAATTCTCTGCCTGCCTTTCCCCAGTGCTCTGCAAGCTCTCCAGGACAACATAGAATCTGGGGCTCTGTGCTTTCTTTCCTTCTGAACAAGTGTTACTGTTTTCTGCACAAAAGCGATTCTGCGAAGCAATGTGAACAGGCACAGAGAAGGTGCTAGCAGGGAATTCTCTGCCTGCCTTTCCCCAGTGCTCTGCAAGCTCTCCAGGGCAACAGCAAATCTGGGGCTCTGTGCTTTCTTTCGTTCTGAACAAGTGTTACTGTTTTCTGCACAAAAGCGATTCTGCGAAGCAATGTGAACACTTCTGCTTCCCAGGCACAGAGAAGGTGCTAGCAGGGAATTCTCTGCCTGCCTTTCCCCAGTGCTCTGCAAGCTCTCCAGGACAACATAGAATCTGGGGCTCTGTGCTTTCTTTCCTTCTGAACAAGTGTTAGTGTTTTCTGCACAAAAGCGATTCTGCGAAGCAATGTGAACACTTCTGCTTCCCAGGCACAGAGAAGGTGCTAGCAGGGAATTCTCTGCCTGCCTTTCCCCAGTGCTCTGCAAGCTCTCCAGGACAACATAAAATCTGGGGCTCTGTGCTTTCTTTCCTTCTGAACAAGTGTTACTGTTTTCTGCACAAAAGCGATTCTTGCGAAGCAATGTGAACACTTCTGCTTCCCAGGCACAGAGAAGGTGCTATCAGGGAATTCTCTGCCTGCCTTTCCCCAGTGCTCTGCAAGCTCTCCAGGACAACATAGAATCTGGGGCTCTGTGCTTTCTTTCCTTCTGAACAAGTGTTACTGTTTTCTGCACAAAAGCGATTCTGCGAAGCAATGTGAACACTTCTGCTTCCCAGGCACAGAGAAGGTGCTATCAGGGAATTCTCTGCCTGCCTTTCCCCAGTGCTCTGCAAGCTCTCCAGGACAACATAGAATCTGGGGCTCTGTGCTTTCTTTCGTTCTGAACAAGTGTTACTGTTTTCTGCACAAAAGCGATTCTGCGAAACAATGTGAACAGGCACAGAGAAGGTGCTAGCAGGGAATTCTCTGCCTGCCTTTCCCCAGTGCTCTGCAAGCTCTCCAGGACAACATAGAATCTGGGGCTCTGTGCTTTCTTTCCTTCTGAACAAGTGTTACTGTTTTCTGCACAAAAGCGATTCTTGCGAAGCAATGTGAACACTTCTGCTTCCCAGGCACAGAGAAGGTGCTAGCAGGGAATTCTCTGCCTGCCTTTCCCCAGTGCTCTGCAAGCTCTCCAGGACAACATAGAATCTGGGGCTCTGTGCTTTCTTTCGTTCTGAACAAGTGTTACTGTTTTCTGCACAAAAGCGATTCTGCGAAGCCATGTGAACAGGCACAGAGAAGGTGCTAGCAGGGAATTCTCTGCCTGCCTTTCCCCAGTGCTCTGCAAGCTCTCCAGGACAACATAGAATCTGGGGCTCTGTGCTTTCTTTCCTTCTGAACAAGTGTTAGTGTTTTCTGCACAAAAGCGATTCTGCGAAGCAATGTGAACACTTCTGTTTCCCAGGCACAGAGAAGGTGCTAGCAGGGAATTCTCTGCCTGCCTTTCCCCAGTGCTCTGCAAGCTCTCCAGGACAACATAGAATCTGGGGCTCTGTACTTTCTTTCCTTCTGAACAAGTGTTAGTGTTTTCTGCACAAAAGCGATTCTGCGAAGCAATGTGAACACTTCTGCTTCCCAGGCACAGAGAAGGTGCTATCAGGGAATTCTCTGCCTGCCTTTCCCCAGTGCTCTGCAAGCTCTCCAGGACAACATAGAATCTGGGGCTCTGTACTTTCTTTCCTTCTGAACAAGTGTTAGTGTTTTCTGCACAAAAGCGATTCTGCGAAGCAATGTGAACACTTCTGTTTCCCAGGCACAGAGAAGGTGCTATCAGGGAATTCTCTGCCTGCCTTTCCCCAGTGCTCTGCAAGCTCTCCAGGACAACATAGAATCTGGGGCTCTGTGCTTTCTTTCCTTCTGAACAAGTGTTAGTGTTTTCTGCACAAAAGCGATTCTGCGAAGCAATGTGAACACTTCTGTTTCCCAGGCACAGAGAAGGTGCTAGCAGGGAATTCTCTGCCTGCCTTTCCCCAGTGCTCTGCAAGCTCTCCAGGACAACATAAAATCTGGGGCTCTGTGCTTTCTTTCCTTCTGAACAAGTGTTACTGTTTTCTGCACAAAAGCGATTCTTGCGAAGCAATGTGAACACTTCTGCTTCCCAGGCACAGAGAAGGTGCTATCAGGGAATTCTCTGCCTGCCTTTCCCCAGTGCTCTGCAAGCTCTCCAGGACAACATAGAATCTGGGGCTCTGTACTTTCTTTCCTTCTGAACAAGTGTTAGTGTTTTCTGCACAAAAGCGATTCTGCGAAGCAATGTGAACACTTCTGCTTCCCAGGCACAGAGAAGGTGCTAGCAGGGAATTCTCTGCCTGCCTTTCCCCAGTGCTCTGCAAGCTCTCCAGGACAACATAGAATCTGGGGCTCTGTGCTTTCTTTCCTTCTGAACAAGTGTTAGTGTTTTCTGCACAAAAGCGATTCTGCGAAGCCATGTGAACAGGCACAGAGAAGGTGCTAGCAGGGAATTCTCTGCCTGCCTTTCCCCAGTGCTCTGCAAGCTCTCCAGGACAACATAGAATCTGGGGCTCTGTGCTTTCTTTCCTTCTGAACAAGTGTTAGTGTTTTCTGCACAAAAGCGATTCTGCGAAGCAATGTGAACACTTCTGTTTCCCAGGCACAGAGAAGGTGCTAGCAGGGAATTCTCTGCCTGCCTTTCCCCAGTGCTCTGCAAGCTCTCCAGGACAACATAAAATCTGGGGCTCTGTGCTTTCTTTCCTTCTGAACAAGTGTTACTGTTTTCTGCACAAAAGCGATTCTTGCGAAGCAATGTGAACACTTCTGCTTCCCAGGCACAGAGAAGGTGCTATCAGGGAATTCTCTGCCTGCCTTTCCCCAGTGCTCTGCAAGCTCTCCAGGACAACATAGAATCTGGGGCTCTGTACTTTCTTTCCTTCTGAACAAGTGTTAGTGTTTTCTGCACAAAAGCGATTCTGCGAAGCAATGTGAACACTTCTGCTTCCCAGGCACAGAGAAGGTGCTATCAGGGAATTCTCTGCCTGCCTTTCCCCAGTGCTCTGCAAGCTCTCCAGGACAACATAGAATCTGGGGCTCTGTGCTTTCTTTCCTTCTGAACAAGTGTTAGTGTTTTCTGCACAAAAGCGATTCTGCGAAGCAATGTGAACACTTCTGTTTCCCAGGCACAGAGAAGGTGCTAGCAGGGAATTCTCTGCCTGCCTTTCCCCAGTGCTCTGCAAGCTCTCCAGGACAACATAAAATCTGGGGCTCTGTGCTTTCTTTCCTTCTGAACAAGTGTTACTGTTTTCTGCACAAAAGCGATTCTTGCGAAGCAATGTGAACACTTCTGCTTCCCAGGCACAGAGAAGGTGCTATCAGGGAATTCTCTGCCTGCCTTTCCCCAGTGCTCTGCAAGCTCTCCAGGACAACATAGAATCTGGGGCTCTGTACTTTCTTTCCTTCTGAACAAGTGTTAGTGTTTTCTGCACAAAAGCGATTCTGCGAAGCAATGTGAACACTTCTGCTTCCCAGGCACAGAGAAGGTGCTAGCAGGGAATTCTCTGCCTGCCTTTCCCCAGTGCTCTGCAAGCTCTCCAGGACAACATAGAATCTGGGGCTCTGTGCTTTCTTTCCTTCTGAACAAGTGTTAGTGTTTTCTGCACAAAAGCGATTCTGCGAAGCCATGTGAACAGGCACAGAGAAGGTGCTAGCAGGGAATTCTCTGCCTGCCTTTCCCCAGTGCTCTGCAAGCTCTCCAGGACAACATAGAATCTGGGGCTCTGTGCTTTCTTTCCTTCTGAACAAGTGTTAGTGTTTTCTGCACAAAAGCGATTCTGCGAAGCAATGTGAACACTTCTGTTTCCCAGGCACAGAGAAGGTGCTAGCAGGGAATTCTCTGCCTGCCTTTCCCCAGTGCTCTGCAAGCTCTCCAGGACAACATAAAATCTGGGGCTCTGTGCTTTCTTTCCTTCTGAACAAGTGTTACTGTTTTCTGCACAAAAGCGATTCTTGCGAAGCAATGTGAACACTTCTGCTTCCCAGGCACAGAGAAGGTGCTATCAGGGAATTCTCTGCCTGCCTTTCCCCAGTGCTCTGCAAGCTCTCCAGGACAACATAGAATCTGGGGCTCTGTACTTTCTTTCCTTCTGAACAAGTGTTAGTGTTTTCTGCACAAAAGCGATTCTGCGAAGCAATGTGAACACTTCTGCTTCCCAGGCACAGAGAAGGTGCTATCAGGGAATTCTCTGCCTGCCTTTCCCCAGTGCTCTGCAAGCTCTCCAGGACAACATAGAATCTGGGGCTCTGTACTTTCTTTCCTTCTGAACAAGTGTTAGTGTTTTCTGCACAAAAGCGATTCTGCGAAGCAATGTGAACACTTCTGCTTCCCAGGCACAGAGAAGGTGCTATCAGGGAATTCTCTGCCTGCCTTTCCCCAGTGCTCTGCAAGCTCTCCAGGACAACATAGAATCTGGGGCTCTGTACTTTCTTTCCTTCTGAACAAGTGTTAGTGTTTTCTGCACAAAAGCGATTCTGCGAAGCAATGTGAACACTTCTGTTTCCCAGGCACAGAGAAGGTGCTAGCAGGGAATTCTCTGCCTGCCTTTCCCCAGTGCTCTGCAAGCTCTCCAGGACAACATAGAATCTGGGGCTCTGTGCTTTCTTTCCTTCTGAACAAGTGTTAGTGTTTTCTGCACAAAAGCGATTCTGCGAAGCAATGTGAACACTTCTGTTTCCCAGGCACAGAGAAGGTGCTAGCAGGGAATTCTCTGCCTGCCTTTCCCCAGTGCTCTGCAAGCTCTCCAGGACAACATAAAATCTGGGGCTCTGTGCTTTCTTTCCTTCTGAACAAGTGTTACTGTTTTCTGCACAAAAGCGATTCTTGCGAAGCAATGTGAACACTTCTGCTTCCCAGGCACAGAGAAGGTGCTATCAGGGAATTCTCTGCCTGCCTTTCCCCAGTGCTCTGCAAGCTCTCCAGGACAACATAGAATCTGGGGCTCTGTACTTTCTTTCCTTCTGAACAAGTGTTAGTGTTTTCTGCACAAAAGCGATTCTGCGAAGCAATGTGAACACTTCTGCTTCCCAGGCACAGAGAAGGTGCTATCAGGGAATTCTCTGCCTGCCTTTCCCCAGTGCTCTGCAAGCTCTCCAGGACAACATAGAATCTGGGGCTCTGTGCTTTCTTTCGTTCTGAACAAGTGTTACTGTTTTCTGCACAAAAGCGATTCTGCGAAGCAATGTGAACAGGCACAGAGAAGGTGCTAGCAGGGAATTCTCTGCCTGCCTTTCCCCAGTGCTCTGCAAGCTCTCCAGGACAACATAGAATCTGGGGCTCTGTGCTTTCTTTCCTTCTGAACAAGTGTTAGTGTTTTCTGCACAAAAGCGATTCTGCGAAGCAATGTGAACACTTCTGCTTCCCAGGCACAGAGAAGGTGCTAGCAGGGAATTCTCTGCCTGCCTTTCCCCAGTGCTCTGCAAGCTCTCCAGGACAACATAAAATCTGGGGCTCTGTGCTTTCTTTCCTTCTGAACAAGTGTTACTGTTTTCTGCACAAAAGCGATTCTTGCGAAGCAATGTGAACACTTCTGCTTCCCAGGCACAGAGAAGGTGCTATCAGGGAATTCTCTGCCTGCCTTTCCCCAGTGCTCTGCAAGCTCTCCAGGACAACATAGAATCTGGGGCTCTGTACTTTCTTTCCTTCTGAACAAGTGTTAGTGTTTTCTGCACAAAAGCGATTCTGCGAAGCAATGTGAACACTTCTGCTTCCCAGGCACAGAGAAGGTGCTATCAGGGAATTCTCTGCCTGCCTTTCCCCAGTGCTCTGCAAGCTCTCCAGGACAACATAGAATCTGGGGCTCTGTGCTTTCTTTCGTTCTGAACAAGTGTTACTGTTTTCTGCACAAAAGCGATTCTGCGAAGCAATGTGAACAGGCACAGAGAAGGTGCTAGCAGGGAATTCTCTGCCTGCCTTTCCCCAGTGCTCTGCAAGCTCTCCAGGACAACATAAAATCTGGGGCTCTGTGCTTTCTTTCCTTCTGAACAAGTGTTACGGTTTTCTGCACAAAAGCGATTCTTGCGAAGCAATGTGAACACTTCTGCTTCCCAGGCACAGAGAAGGTGCTAGCAAGGAATTCTCTGCCTGCCTTTCCCCAGTGCTCTGCAAGCTCTCCAGGACAACATAAAATCTGGGGCTCTGTGCTTTCTTTCCTTCTGAACAAGTGTTACTGTTTTCTGCACAAAAGCGATTCTGCGAAACAATGTGAACAGGCACAGAGAAGGTGCTATCAGGGAATTCTCTGCCTGCCTTTCCCCAGTGCTCTGCAAGCTCTCCAGGACAACATAGAATCTGGGGCTCTGTGCTTTCTTTCCTTCTGAACAAGTGTTACTGTTTTCTGCACAAAAGCGATTCTGCGAAGCAATGTGAACACTTCTGCTTCCCAGGCACAGAGAAGGTGCTAGCAGGGAATTCTCTGCCTGCCTTTCCCCAGTGCTCTGCAAGCTCTCCAGGACAACATAGAATCTGGGGCTCTGTGCTTTCTTTCCTTCTGAACAAGTGTTACTGTTTTCTGCACAAAAGCAATTCTGCGAAGCAATGTGAACAGGCACAGAGAAGGTGCTAGCAGGGAATTCTCTGCCTGCCTTTCCCCAGTGCTCTGCAAGCTCTCCAGGACAACATAGAATCTGGGGCTCTGTGCTTTCTTTCCTTCTGAACAAGTGTTACTGTTTTCTGCACAAAAGCGATTCTGCGAAGCAATGTGAACAGGCACAGAGAAGGTGCTAGCAGGGAATTCTCTGCCTGCCTTTCCCCAGTGCTCTGCAAGCTCTCCAGGACAACATAGAATCTGGGGCTCTGTGCTTTCTTTCGTTCTGAACAAGTGTTTCTTTTTTCTGCACAAAAGCGATTCTTGCGAAGCAATGTGAACACTTCTGCTTCCCAGGCACAGAGAAGGTGCTAGCAAGGAATTCTCTGCCTGCCTTTCCCCAGTGCTCTGCAAGCTCTCCAGGACAACATAAAATCTGGGGCTCTGTGCTTTCTTTCCTTCTGAACAAGTGTTAGTGTTTTCTGCACAAAAGCGATTCTGCGAAGCAATGTGAACACTTCTGCTTCCCAGGCACAGAGAAGGTGCTAGCAGGGAATTCTCTGCCTGCCTTTCCCCAGTGCTCTGCAAGCTCTCCAGGACAACATAGAATCTGGGGCTCTGTGCTTTCTTTCGTTCTGAACAAGTGTTACTGTTTTCTGCACAAAAGCGATTCTGCGAAACAATGTGAACAGGCACAGAGAAGGTGCTATCAGGGAATTCTCTGCCTGCCTTTCCCCAGTGCTCTGCAAGCTCTCCAGGACAACATAGAATCTGGGGCTCTGTGCTTTCTTTCCTTCTGAACAAGTGTTACGGTTTTCTGCACAAAAGCGATTCTGCGAAGCAATGTGAACACTTCTGCTTCCCAGGCACAGAGAAGGTGCTAGCAAGGAATTCTCTGCCTGCCTTTCCCCAGTGCTCTGCAAGCTCTCCAGGACAACATAGAATCTGGGGCTCTGTGCTTTCTTTCCTTCTGAACAAGTGTTACTGTTTTCTGCACAAAAGCGATTCTGCGAAGCCATGTGAACAGGCACAGAGAAGGTGCTAGCAGGGAATTCTCTGCCTGCCTTTCCCCAGTGCTCTGCAAGCTCTCCAGGACAACATAGAATCTGGGGCTCTGTGCTTTCTTTCCTTCTGAACAAGTGTTAGTGTTTTCTGCACAAAAGCGATTCTGCGAAGCAATGTGAACACTTCTGCTTCCCAGGCACAGAGAAGGTGCTAGCAGGGAATTCTCTGCCTGCCTTTCCCCAGTGCTCTGCAAGCTCTCCAGGACAACATAGAATCTGGGGCTCTGTGCTTTCTTTCCTTCTGAACAAGTGTTACTGTTTTCTGCACAAAAGCGATTCTGCGAAGCAATGTGAACAGGCACAGAGAAGGTGCTAGCAGGGAATTCTCTGCCTGCCTTTCCCCAGTGCTCTGCAAGCTCTCCAGGACAACAGCAAATCTGGGGCTCTGTGCTTTCTTTCGTTCTGAACAAGTGTTACTGTTTTCTGCACAAAAGCGATTCTGCGAAGCAATGTGAACACTTCTGCTTCCCAGGCACAGAGAAGGTGCTAGCAGGGAATTCTCTGCCTGCCTTTCCCCAGTGCTCTGCAAGCTCTCCAGGACAACATAGAATCTGGGGCTCTGTGCTTTCTTTCCTTCTGAACAAGTGTTAGTGTTTTCTGCACAAAAGCGATTCTGCGAAGCAATGTGAACACTTCTGCTTCCCAGGCACAGAGAAGGTGCTAGCAGGGAATTCTCTGCCTGCCTTTCCCCAGTGCTCTGCAAGCTCTCCAGGACAACATAAAATCTGGGGCTCTGTGCTTTCTTTCCTTCTGAACAAGTGTTACTGTTTTCTGCACAAAAGCGATTCTTGCGAAGCAATGTGAACACTTCTGCTTCCCAGGCACAGAGAAGGTGCTATCAGGGAATTCTCTGCCTGCCTTTCCCCAGTGCTCTGCAAGCTCTCCAGGACAACATAGAATCTGGGGCTCTGTCCTTTCTTTCCTTCTGAACAAGTGTTAGTGTTTTCTGCACAAAAGCGATTCTGCGAAGCAATGTGAACACTTCTGCTTCCCAGGCACAGAGAAGGTGCTATCAGGGAATTCTCTGCCTGCCTTTCCCCAGTGCTCTGCAAGCTCTCCAGGACAACATAGAATCTGGGGCTCTGTGCTTTCTTTCCTTCTGAACAAGTGTTACTGTTTTCTGCACAAAAGCGATTCTGCGAAGCAATGTGAACAGGCACAGAGAAGGTGCTAGCAGGGAATTCTCTGCCTGCCTTTCCCCAGTGCTCTGCAAGCTCTCCAGGACAACAGCAAATCTGGGGCTCTGTGCTTTCTTTCGTTCTGAACAAGTGTTACTGTTTTCTGCACAAAAGCGATTCTGCGAAGCAATGTGAACACTTCTGCTTCCCAGGCACAGAGAAGGTGCTAGCAGGGAATTCTCTGCCTGCCTTTCCCCAGTGCTCTGCAAGCTCTCCAGGACAACATAGAATCTGGGGCTCTGTGCTTTCTTTCCTTCTGAACAAGTGTTAGTGTTTTCTGCACAAAAGCGATTCTGCGAAGCAATGTGAACACTTCTGCTTCCCAGGCACAGAGAAGGTGCTAGCAGGGAATTCTCTGCCTGCCTTTCCCCAGTGCTCTGCAAGCTCTCCAGGACAACATAAAATCTGGGGCTCTGTGCTTTCTTTCCTTCTGAACAAGTGTTACTGTTTTCTGCACAAAAGCGATTCTTGCGAAGCAATGTGAACACTTCTGCTTCCCAGGCACAGAGAAGGTGCTATCAGGGAATTCTCTGCCTGCCTTTCCCCAGTGCTCTGCAAGCTCTCCAGGACAACATAGAATCTGGGGCTCTGTACTTTCTTTCCTTCTGAACAAGTGTTAGTGTTTTCTGCACAAAAGCGATTCTGCGAAGCAATGTGAACACTTCTGCTTCCCAGGCACAGAGAAGGTGCTATCAGGGAATTCTCTGCCTGCCTTTCCCCAGTGCTCTGCAAGCTCTCCAGGACAACATAGAATCTGGGGCTCTGTGCTTTCTTTCCTTCTGAACAAGTGTTACTGTTTTCTGCACAAAAGCGATTCTGCGAAGCAATGTGAACAGGCACAGAGAAGGTGCTAGCAGGGAATTCTCTGCCTGCCTTTCCCCAGTGCTCTGCAAGCTCTCCAGGACAACATAGAATCTGGGGCTCTGTGCTTTCTTTCCTTCTGAACAAGTGTTAGTGTTTTCTGCACAAAAGCGATTCTGCGAAGCAATGTGAACACTTCTGCTTCCCAGGCACAGAGAAGGTGCTAGCAGGGAATTCTCTGCCTGCCTTTCCCCAGTGCTCTGCAAGCTCTCCAGGACAACATAGAATCTGGGGCTCTGTGCTTTCTTTCCTTCTGAACAAGTGTTACTGTTTTCTGCACAAAAGCGATTCTGCGAAGCAATGTGAACAGGCACAGAGAAGGTGCTAGCAGGGAATTCTCTGCCTGCCTTTCCCCAGTGCTCTGCAAGCTCTCCAGGGCAACAGCAAATCTGGGGCTCTGTGCTTTCTTTCGTTCTGAACAAGTGTTACTGTTTTCTGCACAAAAGCGATTCTGCGAAGCAATGTGAACACTTCTGCTTCCCAGGCACAGAGAAGGTGCTATCAGGGAATTCTCTGCCTGCCTTTCCCCAGTGCTCTGCAAGCTCTCCAGGACAACATAGAATCTGGGGCTCTGTGCTTTCTTTCCTTCTGAACAAGTGTTAGTGTTTTCTGCACAAAAGCGATTCTGCGAAGCAATGTGAACACTTCTGCTTCCCAGGCACAGAGAAGGTGCTAGCAGGGAATTCTCTGCCTGCCTTTCCCCAGTGCTCTGCAAGCTCTCCAGGACAACATAAAATCTGGGGCTCTGTGCTTTCTTTCCTTCTGAACAAGTGTTACTGTTTTCTGCACAAAAGCGATTCTTGCGAAGCAATGTGAACACTTCTGCTTCCCAGGCACAGAGAAGGTGCTATCAGGGAATTCTCTGCCTGCCTTTCCCCAGTGCTCTGCAAGCTCTCCAGGACAACATAGAATCTGGGGCTCTGTGCTTTCTTTCCTTCTGAACAAGTGTTAGTGTTTTCTGCACAAAAGCGATTCTGCGAAGCAATGTGAACACTTCTGCTTCCCAGGCACAGAGAAGGTGCTAGCAGGGAATTCTCTGCCTGCCTTTCCCCAGTGCTCTGCAAGCTCTCCAGGACAACATAGAATCTGGGGCTCTGTGCTTTCTTTCGTTCTGAACAAGTGTTACTGTTTTCTGCACAAAAGCGATTCTGCGAAACAATGTGAACAGGCACAGAGAAGGTGCTAGCAGGGAATTCTCTGCCTGCCTTTCCCCAGTGCTCTGCAAGCTCTCCAGGACAACATAAAATCTGGGGCTCTGTGCTTTCTTTCCTTCTGAACAAGTGTTAGTGTTTTCTGCACAAAAGCGATTCTGCGAAGCAATGTGAACACTTCTGCTTCCCAGGCACAGAGAAGGTGCTAGCAAGGAATTCTCTGCCTGCCTTTCCCCAGTGCTCTGCAAGCTCTCCAGGACAACATAGAATCTGGGGCTCTGTGCTTTCTTTCGTTCTGAACAAGTGTTACTGTTTTCTGCACAAAAGCGATTCTGCGAAGCCATGTGAACAGGCACAGAGAAGGTGCTAGCAGGGAATTCTCTGCCTGCCTTTCCCCAGTGCTCTGCAAGCTCTCCAGGACAACATAGAATCTGGGGCTCTGTGCTTTCTTTCCTTCTGAACAAGTGTTAGTGTTTTCTGCACAAAAGCGATTCTGCGAAGCAATGTGAACACTTCTGCTTCCCAGGCACAGAGAAGGTGCTAGCAGGGAATTCTCTGCCTGCCTTTCCCCAGTGCTCTGCAAGCTCTCCAGGACAACATAGAATCTGGGGCTCTGTGCTTTCTTTCCTTCTGAACAAGTGTTACTGTTTTCTGCACAAAAGCGATTCTGCGAAGCAATGTGAACAGGCACAGAGAAGGTGCTAGCAGGGAATTCTCTGCCTGCCTTTCCCCAGTGCTCTGCAAGCTCTCCAGGACAACAGCAAATCTGGGGCTCTGTGCTTTCTTTCGTTCTGAACAAGTGTTACTGTTTTCTGCACAAAAGCGATTCTGCGAAGCAATGTGAACACTTCTGCTTCCCAGGCACAGAGAAGGTGCTATCAGGGAATTCTCTGCCTGCCTTTCCCCAGTGCTCTGCAAGCTCTCCAGGACAACATAGAATCTGGGGCTCTGTGCTTTCTTTCCTTCTGAACAAGTGTTAGTGTTTTCTGCACAAAAGCGATTCTGCGAAGCAATGTGAACACTTCTGCTTCCCAGGCACAGAGAAGGTGCTAGCAGGGAATTCTCTGCCTGCCTTTCCCCAGTGCTCTGCAAGCTCTCCAGGACAACATAAAATCTGGGGCTCTGTGCTTTCTTTCCTTCTGAACAAGTGTTACTGTTTTCTGCACAAAAGCGATTCTTGCGAAGCAATGTGAACACTTCTGCTTCCCAGGCACAGAGAAGGTGCTATCAGGGAATTCTCTGCCTGCCTTTCCCCAGTGCTCTGCAAGCTCTCCAGGACAACATAGAATCTGGGGCTCTGTACTTTCTTTCCTTCTGAACAAGTGTTAGTGTTTTCTGCACAAAAGCGATTCTGCGAAGCAATGTGAACACTTCTGCTTCCCAGGCACAGAGAAGGTGCTATCAGGGAATTCTCTGCCTGCCTTTCCCCAGTGCTCTGCAAGCTCTCCAGGACAACATAGAATCTGGGGCTCTGTGCTTTCTTTCGTTCTGAACAAGTGTTACTGTTTTCTGCACAAAAGCGATTCTGCGAAGCAATGTGAACAGGCACAGAGAAGGTGCTAGCAGGGAATTCTCTGCCTGCCTTTCCCCAGTGCTCTGCAAGCTCTCCAGGACAACATAGAATCTGGGGCTCTGTGCTTTCTTTCCTTCTGAACAAGTGTTAGTGTTTTCTGCACAAAAGCGATTCTGCGAAGCAATGTGAACACTTCTGCTTCCCAGGCACAGAGAAGGTGCTAGCAGGGAATTCTCTGCCTGCCTTTCCCCAGTGCTCTGCAAGCTCTCCAGGACAACATAAAATCTGGGGCTCTGTGCTTTCTTTCCTTCTGAACAAGTGTTACTGTTTTCTGCACAAAAGCGATTCTTGCGAAGCAATGTGAACACTTCTGCTTCCCAGGCACAGAGAAGGTGCTATCAGGGAATTCTCTGCCTGCCTTTCCCCAGTGCTCTGCAAGCTCTCCAGGACAACATAGAATCTGGGGCTCTGTCCTTTCTTTCCTTCTGAACAAGTGTTAGTGTTTTCTGCACAAAAGCGATTCTGCGAAGCAATGTGAACACTTCTGCTTCCCAGGCACAGAGAAGGTGCTATCAGGGAATTCTCTGCCTGCCTTTCCCCAGTGCTCTGCAAGCTCTCCAGGACAACATAGAATCTGGGGCTCTGTGCTTTCTTTCCTTCTGAACAAGTGTTACTGTTTTCTGCACAAAAGCGATTCTGCGAAGCAATGTGAACAGGCACAGAGAAGGTGCTAGCAGGGCATTCTCTGCCTGCCTTTCCCCAGTGCTCTGCAAGCTCTCCAGGACAACAGCAAATCTGGGGCTCTGTGCTTTCTTTCGTTCTGAACAAGTGTTACTGTTTTCTGCACAAAAGCGATTCTGCGAAGCAATGTGAACACTTCTGCTTCCCAGGCACAGAGAAGGTGCTAGCAGGGAATTCTCTGCCTGCCTTTCCCCAGTGCTCTGCAAGCTCTCCAGGACAACATAGAATCTGGGGCTCTGTGCTTTCTTTCGTTCTGAACAAGTGTTACTGTTTTCTGCACAAAAGCGATTCTGCGAAGCAATGTGAACACTTCTGCTTCCCAGGCACAGAGAAGGTGCTAGCAGGGAATTCTCTGCCTGCCTTTCCCCAGTGCTCTGCAAGCTCTCCAGGACAACATAGAATCTGGGGCTCTGTGCTTTCTTTCGTTCTGAACAAGTGTTACTGTTTTCTGCACAAAAGCGATTCTGCGAAGCAATGTGAACACTTCTGCTTCCCAGGCACAGAGAAGGTGCTAGCAGGGAATTCTCTGCCTGCCTTTCCCCAGTGCTCTGCAAGCTCTCCAGGACAACAGCAAATCTGGGGCTCTGTGCTTTCTTTCGTTCTGAACAAGTGTTACTGTTTTCTGCACAAAAGCGATTCTGCGAAGCAATGTGAACACTTCTGCTTCCCAGGCACAGAGAAGGTGCTAGCAGGGAATTCTCTGCCTGCCTTTCCCCAGTGCTCTGCAAGCTCTCCAGGACAACATAGAATCTGGGGCTCTGTGCTTTCTTTCCTTCTGAACAAGTGTTAGTGTTTTCTGCACAAAAGCGATTCTGCGAAGCAATGTGAACACTTCTGCTTCCCAGGCACAGAGAAGGTGCTAGCAGGGAATTCTCTGCCTGCCTTTCCCCAGTGCTCTGCAAGCTCTCCAGGACAACATAAAATCTGGGGCTCTGTGCTTTCTTTCCTTCTGAACAAGTGTTACTGTTTTCTGCACAAAAGCGATTCTTGCGAAGCAATGTGAACACTTCTGCTTCCCAGGCACAGAGAAGGTGCTATCAGGGAATTCTCTGCCTGCCTTTCCCCAGTGCTCTGCAAGCTCTCCAGGACAACATAGAATCTGGGGCTCTGTACTTTCTTTCCTTCTGAACAAGTGTTAGTGTTTTCTGCACAAAAGCGATTCTGCGAAGCAATGTGAACACTTCTGCTTCCCAGGCACAGAGAAGGTGCTATCAGGGAATTCTCTGCCTGCCTTTCCCCAGTGCTCTGCAAGCTCTCCAGGACAACATAGAATCTGGGGCTCTGTGCTTTCTTTCCTTCTGAACAAGTGTTACTGTTTTCTGCACAAAAGCGATTCTGCGAAGCAATGTGAACAGGCACAGAGAAGGTGCTAGCAGGGAATTCTCTGCCTGCCTTTCCCCAGTGCTCTGCAAGCTCTCCAGGACAACATAGAATCTGGGGCTCTGTGCTTTCTTTCCTTCTGAACAAGTGTTAGTGTTTTCTGCACAAAAGCGATTCTGCGAAGCAATGTGAACACTTCTGCTTCCCAGGCACAGAGAAGGTGCTAGCAGGGAATTCTCTGCCTGCCTTTCCCCAGTGCTCTGCAAGCTCTCCAGGACAACATAGAATCTGGGGCTCTGTGCTTTCTTTCCTTCTGAACAAGTGTTACTGTTTTCTGCACAAAAGCGATTCTGCGAAGCAATGTGAACAGGCACAGAGAAGGTGCTAGCAGGGAATTCTCTGCCTGCCTTTCCCCAGTGCTCTGCAAGCTCTCCAGGGCAACAGCAAATCTGGGGCTCTGTGCTTTCTTTCGTTCTGAACAAGTGTTACTGTTTTCTGCACAAAAGCGATTCTGCGAAGCAATGTGAACACTTCTGCTTCCCAGGCACAGAGAAGGTGCTAGCAGGGAATTCTCTGCCTGCCTTTCCCCAGTGCTCTGCAAGCTCTCCAGGACAACATAGAATCTGGGGCTCTGTGCTTTCTTTCCTTCTGAACAAGTGTTAGTGTTTTCTGCACAAAAGCGATTCTGCGAAGCAATGTGAACACTTCTGCTTCCCAGGCACAGAGAAGGTGCTAGCAGGGAATTCTCTGCCTGCCTTTCCCCAGTGCTCTGCAAGCTCTCCAGGACAACATAAAATCTGGGGCTCTGTGCTTTCTTTCCTTCTGAACAAGTGTTACTGTTTTCTGCACAAAAGCGATTCTTGCGAAGCAATGTGAACACTTCTGCTTCCCAGGCACAGAGAAGGTGCTATCAGGGAATTCTCTGCCTGCCTTTCCCCAGTGCTCTGCAAGCTCTCCAGGACAACATAGAATCTGGGGCTCTGTGCTTTCTTTCCTTCTGAACAAGTGTTAGTGTTTTCTGCACAAAAGCGATTCTGCGAAGCAATGTGAACACTTCTGCTTCCCAGGCACAGAGAAGGTGCTATCAGGGAATTCTCTGCCTGCCTTTCCCCAGTGCTCTGCAAGCTCTCCAGGACAACATAGAATCTGGGGCTCTGTGCTTTCTTTCGTTCTGAACAAGTGTTACTGTTTTCTGCACAAAAGCGATTCTGCGAAACAATGTGAACAGGCACAGAGAAGGTGCTAGCAGGGAATTCTCTGCCTGCCTTTCCCCAGTGCTCTGCAAGCTCTCCAGGACAACATAAAATCTGGGGCTCTGTGCTTTCTTTCCTTCTGAACAAGTGTTAGTGTTTTCTGCACAAAAGCGATTCTGCGAAGCAATGTGAACACTTCTGCTTCCCAGGCACAGAGAAGGTGCTAGCAAGGAATTCTCTGCCTGCCTTTCCCCAGTGCTCTGCAAGCTCTCCAGGACAACATAGAATCTGGGGCTCTGTGCTTTCTTTCGTTCTGAACAAGTGTTACTGTTTTCTGCACAAAAGCGATTCTGCGAAGCCATGTGAACAGGCACAGAGAAGGTGCTAGCAGGGAATTCTCTGCCTGCCTTTCCCCAGTGCTCTGCAAGCTCTCCAGGACAACATAAAATCTGGGGCTCTGTGCTTTCTTTCCTTCTGAACAAGTGTTACTGTTTTCTGCACAAAAGCGATTCTTGCGAAGCAATGTGAACACTTCTGCTTCCCAGGCACAGAGAAGGTGCTATCAGGGAATTCTCTGCCTGCCTTTCCCCAGTGCTCTGCAAGCTCTCCAGGACAACATAGAATCTGGGGCTCTGTGCTTTCTTTCCTTCTGAACAAGTGTTAGTGTTTTCTGCACAAAAGCGATTCTGCGAAGCAATGTGAACACTTCTGCTTCCCAGGCACAGAGAAGGTGCTAGCAGGGAATTCTCTGCCTGCCTTTCCCCAGTGCTCTGCAAGCTCTGCAGGACAACATAGAATCTGGGGCTCTGTGCTTTCTTTCTTTCTGAACAAGTGTTACTGTTTTCTGCACAAAAGCGATTCTGCGAAACAATGTGAACAGGCACAGAGAAGGTGCTAGCAGGGAATTCTCTGCCTGCCTTTCCCCAGTGCTCTGCAAGCTCTCCAGGACAACATAAAATCTGGGGCTCTGTGCTTTCTTTCCTTCTGAACAAGTGTTAGTGTTTTCTGCACAAAAGCGATTCTGCGAAGCAATGTGAACACTTCTGCTTCCCAGGCACAGAGAAGGTGCTAGCAAGGAATTCTCTGCCTGCCTTTCCCCAGTGCTCTGCAAGCTCTCCAGGACAACATAGAATCTGGGGCTCTGTGCTTTCTTTCGTTCTGAACAAGTGTTACTGTTTTCTGCACAAAAGCGATTCTGCGAAGCCATGTGAACAGGCACAGAGAAGGTGCTAGCAGGGAATTCTCTGCCTGCCTTTCCCCAGTGCTCTGCAAGCTCTCCAGGACAACATAGAATCTGGGGCTCTGTGCTTTCTTTCCTTCTGAACAAGTGTTAGTGTTTTCTGCACAAAAGCGATTCTGCGAAGCAATGTGAACACTTCTGCTTCCCAGGCACAGAGAAGGTGCTAGCAGGGAATTCTCTGCCTGCCTTTCCCCAGTGCTCTGCAAGCTCTCCAGGACAACATAGAATCTGGGGCTCTGTGCTTTCTTTCCTTCTGAACAAGTGTTACTGTTTTCTGCACAAAAGCGATTCTGCGAAGCAATGTGAACAGGCACAGAGAAGGTGCTAGCAGGGAATTCTCTGCCTGCCTTTCCCCAGTGCTCTGCAAGCTCTCCAGGACAACAGCAAATCTGGGGCTCTGTGCTTTCTTTCGTTCTGAACAAGTGTTACTGTTTTCTGCACAAAAGCGATTCTGCGAAGCAATGTGAACACTTCTGCTTCCCAGGCACAGAGAAGGTGCTATCAGGGAATTCTCTGCCTGCCTTTCCCCAGTGCTCTGCAAGCTCTCCAGGACAACATAGAATCTGGGGCTCTGTGCTTTCTTTCCTTCTGAACAAGTGTTAGTGTTTTCTGCACAAAAGCGATTCTGCGAAGCAATGTGAACACTTCTGCTTCCCAGGCACAGAGAAGGTGCTAGCAGGGAATTCTCTGCCTGCCTTTCCCCAGTGCTCTGCAAGCTCTCCAGGACAACATAAAATCTGGGGCTCTGTGCTTTCTTTCCTTCTGAACAAGTGTTACTGTTTTCTGCACAAAAGCGATTCTTGCGAAGCAATGTGAACACTTCTGCTTCCCAGGCACAGAGAAGGTGCTATCAGGGAATTCTCTGCCTGCCTTTCCCCAGTGCTCTGCAAGCTCTCCAGGACAACATAGAATCTGGGGCTCTGTACTTTCTTTCCTTCTGAACAAGTGTTAGTGTTTTCTGCACAAAAGCGATTCTGCGAAGCAATGTGAACACTTCTGCTTCCCAGGCACAGAGAAGGTGCTATCAGGGAATTCTCTGCCTGCCTTTCCCCAGTGCTCTGCAAGCTCTCCAGGACAACATAGAATCTGGGGCTCTGTGCTTTCTTTCGTTCTGAACAAGTGTTACTGTTTTCTGCACAAAAGCGATTCTGCGAAGCAATGTGAACAGGCACAGAGAAGGTGCTAGCAGGGAATTCTCTGCCTGCCTTTCCCCAGTGCTCTGCAAGCTCTCCAGGACAACATAGAATCTGGGGCTCTGTGCTTTCTTTCCTTCTGAACAAGTGTTAGTGTTTTCTGCACAAAAGCGATTCTGCGAAGCAATGTGAACACTTCTGCTTCCCAGGCACAGAGAAGGTGCTAGCAGGGAATTCTCTGCCTGCCTTTCCCCAGTGCTCTGCAAGCTCTCCAGGACAACATAAAATCTGGGGCTCTGTGCTTTCTTTCCTTCTGAACAAGTGTTACTGTTTTCTGCACAAAAGCGATTCTTGCGAAGCAATGTGAACACTTCTGCTTCCCAGGCACAGAGAAGGTGCTATCAGGGAATTCTCTGCCTGCCTTTCCCCAGTGCTCTGCAAGCTCTCCAGGACAACATAGAATCTGGGGCTCTGTCCTTTCTTTCCTTCTGAACAAGTGTTAGTGTTTTCTGCACAAAAGCGATTCTGCGAAGCAATGTGAACACTTCTGCTTCCCAGGCACAGAGAAGGTGCTATCAGGGAATTCTCTGCCTGCCTTTCCCCAGTGCTCTGCAAGCTCTCCAGGACAACATAGAATCTGGGGCTCTGTGCTTTCTTTCCTTCTGAACAAGTGTTACTGTTTTCTGCACAAAAGCGATTCTGCGAAGCAATGTGAACAGGCACAGAGAAGGTGCTAGCAGGGAATTCTCTGCCTGCCTTTCCCCAGTGCTCTGCAAGCTCTCCAGGACAACAGCAAATCTGGGGCTCTGTGCTTTCTTTCGTTCTGAACAAGTGTTACTGTTTTCTGCACAAAAGCGATTCTGCGAAGCAATGTGAACACTTCTGCTTCCCAGGCACAGAGAAGGTGCTAGCAGGGAATTCTCTGCCTGCCTTTCCCCAGTGCTCTGCAAGCTCTCCAGGACAACATAGAATCTGGGGCTCTGTGCTTTCTTTCGTTCTGAACAAGTGTTACTGTTTTCTGCACAAAAGCGATTCTGCGAAGCAATGTGAACACTTCTGCTTCCCAGGCACAGAGAAGGTGCTAGCAGGGAATTCTCTGCCTGCCTTTCCCCAGTGCTCTGCAAGCTCTCCAGGACAACATAGAATCTGGGGCTCTGTGCTTTCTTTCGTTCTGAACAAGTGTTACTGTTTTCTGCACAAAAGCGATTCTGCGAAGCAATGTGAACACTTCTGCTTCCCAGGCACAGAGAAGGTGCTAGCAGGGAATTCTCTGCCTGCCTTTCCCCAGTGCTCTGCAAGCTCTCCAGGACAACAGCAAATCTGGGGCTCTGTGCTTTCTTTCGTTCTGAACAAGTGTTACTGTTTTCTGCACAAAAGCGATTCTGCGAAGCAATGTGAACACTTCTGCTTCCCAGGCACAGAGAAGGTGCTAGCAGGGAATTCTCTGCCTGCCTTTCCCCAGTGCTCTGCAAGCTCTCCAGGACAACATAGAATCTGGGGCTCTGTGCTTTCTTTCCTTCTGAACAAGTGTTAGTGTTTTCTGCACAAAAGCGATTCTGCGAAGCAATGTGAACACTTCTGCTTCCCAGGCACAGAGAAGGTGCTAGCAGGGAATTCTCTGCCTGCCTTTCCCCAGTGCTCTGCAAGCTCTCCAGGACAACATAAAATCTGGGGCTCTGTGCTTTCTTTCCTTCTGAACAAGTGTTACTGTTTTCTGCACAAAAGCGATTCTTGCGAAGCAATGTGAACACTTCTGCTTCCCAGGCACAGAGAAGGTGCTATCAGGGAATTCTCTGCCTGCCTTTCCCCAGCGCTCTGCAAGCTCTCCAGGACAACATAGAATCTGGGGCTCTGTACTTTCTTTCCTTCTGAACAAGTGTTAGTGTTTTCTGCACAAAAGCGATTCTGCGAAGCAATGTGAACACTTCTGCTTCCCAGGCACAGAGAAGGTGCTATCAGGGAATTCTCTGCCTGCCTTTCCCCAGTGCTCTGCAAGCTCTCCAGGACAACATAGAATCTGGGGCTCTGTGCTTTCTTTCCTTCTGAACAAGTGTTACTGTTTTCTGCACAAAAGCGATTCTGCGAAGCAATGTGAACAGGCACAGAGAAGGTGCTAGCAGGGAATTCTCTGCCTGCCTTTCCCCAGTGCTCTGCAAGCTCTCCAGGACAACATAGAATCTGGGGCTCTGTGCTTTCTTTCCTTCTGAACAAGTGTTAGTGTTTTCTGCACAAAAGCGATTCTGCGAAGCAATGTGAACACTTCTGCTTCCCAGGCACAGAGAAGGTGCTAGCAGGGAATTCTCTGCCTGCCTTTCCCCAGTGCTCTGCAAGCTCTCCAGGACAACATAGAATCTGGGGCTCTGTGCTTTCTTTCCTTCTGAACAAGTGTTACTGTTTTCTGCACAAAAGCGATTCTGCGAAGCAATGTGAACAGGCACAGAGAAGGTGCTAGCAGGGAATTCTCTGCCTGCCTTTCCCCAGTGCTCTGCAAGCTCTCCAGGGCAACAGCAAATCTGGGGCTCTGTGCTTTCTTTCGTTCTGAACAAGTGTTACTGTTTTCTGCACAAAAGCGATTCTGCGAAGCAATGTGAACACTTCTGCTTCCCAGGCACAGAGAAGGTGCTAGCAGGGAATTCTCTGCCTGCCTTTCCCCAGTGCTCTGCAAGCTCTCCAGGACAACATAGAATCTGGGGCTCTGTGCTTTCTTTCCTTCTGAACAAGTGTTAGTGTTTTCTGCACAAAAGCGATTCTGCGAAGCAATGTGAACACTTCTGCTTCCCAGGCACAGAGAAGGTGCTAGCAGGGAATTCTCTGCCTGCCTTTCCCCAGTGCTCTGCAAGCTCTCCAGGACAACATAAAATCTGGGGCTCTGTGCTTTCTTTCCTTCTGAACAAGTGTTACTGTTTTCTGCACAAAAGCGATTCTTGCGAAGCAATGTGAACACTTCTGCTTCCCAGGCACAGAGAAGGTGCTATCAGGGAATTCTCTGCCTGCCTTTCCCCAGTGCTCTGCAAGCTCTCCAGGACAACATAGAATCTGGGGCTCTGTGCTTTCTTTCCTTCTGAACAAGTGTTAGTGTTTTCTGCACAAAAGCGATTCTGCGAAGCAATGTGAACACTTCTGCTTCCCAGGCACAGAGAAGGTGCTATCAGGGAATTCTCTGCCTGCCTTTCCCCAGTGCTCTGCAAGCTCTCCAGGACAACATAGAATCTGGGGCTCTGTGCTTTCTTTCGTTCTGAACAAGTGTTACTGTTTTCTGCACAAAAGCGATTCTGCGAAACAATGTGAACAGGCACAGAGAAGGTGCTAGCAGGGAATTCTCTGCCTGCCTTTCCCCAGTGCTCTGCAAGCTCTCCAGGACAACATAAAATCTGGGGCTCTGTGCTTTCTTTCCTTCTGAACAAGTGTTAGTGTTTTCTGCACAAAAGCGATTCTGCGAAGCAATGTGAACACTTCTGCTTCCCAGGCACAGAGAAGGTGCTAGCAAGGAATTCTCTGCCTGCCTTTCCCCAGTGCTCTGCAAGCTCTCCAGGACAACATAGAATCTGGGGCTCTGTGCTTTCTTTCGTTCTGAACAAGTGTTACTGTTTTCTGCACAAAAGCGATTCTGCGAAGCCATGTGAACAGGCACAGAGAAGGTGCTAGCAGGGAATTCTCTGCCTGCCTTTCCCCAGTGCTCTGCAAGCTCTCCAGGACAACATAGAATCTGGGGCTCTGTGCTTTCTTTCCTTCTGAACAAGTGTTAGTGTTTTCTGCACAAAAGCGATTCTGCGAAGCAATGTGAACACTTCTGCTTCCCAGGCACAGAGAAGGTGCTAGCAGGGAATTCTCTGCCTGCCTTTCCCCAGTGCTCTGCAAGCTCTCCAGGACAACATAGAATCTGGGGCTCTGTGCTTTCTTTCCTTCTGAACAAGTGTTACTGTTTTCTGCACAAAAGCGATTCTGCGAAGCAATGTGAACAGGCACAGAGAAGGTGCTAGCAGGGAATTCTCTGCCTGCCTTTCCCCAGTGCTCTGCAAGCTCTCCAGGACAACAGCAAATCTGGGGCTCTGTGCTTTCTTTCGTTCTGAACAAGTGTTACTGTTTTCTGCACAAAAGCGATTCTGCGAAGCAATGTGAACACTTCTGCTTCCCAGGCACAGAGAAGGTGCTATCAGGGAATTCTCTGCCTGCCTTTCCCCAGTGCTCTGCAAGCTCTCCAGGACAACATAGAATCTGGGGCTCTGTGCTTTCTTTCCTTCTGAACAAGTGTTAGTGTTTTCTGCACAAAAGCGATTCTGCGAAGCAATGTGAACACTTCTGCTTCCCAGGCACAGAGAAGGTGCTAGCAGGGAATTCTCTGCCTGCCTTTCCCCAGTGCTCTGCAAGCTCTCCAGGACAACATAAAATCTGGGGCTCTGTGCTTTCTTTCCTTCTGAACAAGTGTTACTGTTTTCTGCACAAAAGCGATTCTTGCGAAGCAATGTGAACACTTCTGCTTCCCAGGCACAGAGAAGGTGCTATCAGGGAATTCTCTGCCTGCCTTTCCCCAGTGCTCTGCAAGCTCTCCAGGACAACATAGAATCTGGGGCTCTGTACTTTCTTTCCTTCTGAACAAGTGTTAGTGTTTTCTGCACAAAAGCGATTCTGCGAAGCAATGTGAACACTTCTGCTTCCCAGGCACAGAGAAGGTGCTATCAGGGAATTCTCTGCCTGCCTTTCCCCAGTGCTCTGCAAGCTCTCCAGGACAACATAGAATCTGGGGCTCTGTGCTTTCTTTCGTTCTGAACAAGTGTTACTGTTTTCTGCACAAAAGCGATTCTGCGAAGCAATGTGAACAGGCACAGAGAAGGTGCTATCAGGGAATTCTCTGCCTGCCTTTCCCCAGTGCTCTGCAAGCTCTCCAGGACAACATAAAATCTGGGGCTCTGTGCTTTCTTTCCTTCTGAACAAGTGTTACGGTTTTCTGCACAAAAGCGATTCTTGCGAAGCAATGTGAACACTTCTGCTTCCCAGGCACAGAGAAGGTGCTAGCAAGGAATTCTCTGCCTGCCTTTCCCCAGTGCTCTGCAAGCTCTCCAGGACAACATAAAATCTGGGGCTCTGTGCTTTCTTTCCTTCTGAACAAGTGTTACTGTTTTCTGCACAAAAGCGATTCTGCGAAACAATGTGAACAGGCACAGAGAAGGTGCTATCAGGGAATTCTCTGCCTGCCTTTCCCCAGTGCTCTGCAAGCTCTCCAGGACAACATAGAATCTGGGGCTCTGTGCTTTCTTTCCTTCTGAACAAGTGTTACTGTTTTCTGCACAAAAGCGATTCTGCGAAGCAATGTGAACACTTCTGCTTCCCAGGCACAGAGAAGGTGCTAGCAGGGAATTCTCTGCCTGCCTTTCCCCAGTGCTCTGCAAGCTCTCCAGGACAACATAGAATCTGGGGCTCTGTGCTTTCTTTCCTTCTGAACAAGTGTTACTGTTTTCTGCACAAAAGCAATTCTGCGAAGCAATGTGAACAGGCACAGAGAAGGTGCTAGCAGGGAATTCTCTGCCTGCCTTTCCCCAGTGCTCTGCAAGCTCTCCAGGACAACATAGAATCTGGGGCTCTGTGCTTTCTTTCCTTCTGAACAAGTGTTACTGTTTTCTGCACAAAAGCGATTCTGCGAAGCAATGTGAACAGGCACAGAGAAGGTGCTAGCAGGGAATTCTCTGCCTGCCTTTCCCCAGTGCTCTGCAAGCTCTCCAGGACAACATAGAATCTGGGGCTCTGTGCTTTCTTTCGTTCTGAACAAGTGTTACTTTTTTCTGCACAAAAGCGATTCTTGCGAAGCAATGTGAACACTTCTGCTTCCCAGGCACAGAGAAGGTGCTAGCAAGGAATTCTCTGCCTGCCTTTCCCCAGTGCTCTGCAAGCTCTCCAGGACAACATAAAATCTGGGGCTCTGTGCTTTCTTTCCTTCTGAACAAGTGTTAGTGTTTTCTGCACAAAAGCGATTCTGCGAAGCAATGTGAACACTTCTGCTTCCCAGGCACAGAGAAGGTGCTAGCAGGGAATTCTCTGCCTGCCTTTCCCCAGTGCTCTGCAAGCTCTCCAGGACAACATAGAATCTGGGGCTCTGTGCTTTCTTTCGTTCTGAACAAGTGTTACTATTTTCTGCACAAAAGCGATTCTGCGAAACAATGTGAACAGGCACAGAGAAGGTGCTATCAGGGAATTCTCTGCCTGCCTTTCCCCAGTGCTCTGCAAGCTCTCCAGGACAACATAAAATCTGGGGCTCTGTGCTTTCTTTCCTTCTGAACAAGTGTTACGGTTTTCTGCACAAAAGCGATTCTGCGAAGCAATGTGAACACTTCTGCTTCCCAGGCACAGAGAAGGTGCTAGCAAGGAATTCTCTGCCTGCCTTTCCCCAGTGCTCTGCAAGCTCTCCAGGACAACATAGAATCTGGGGCTCTGTGCTTTCTTTCGTTCTGAACAAGTGTTACTGTTTTCTGCACAAAAGCGATTCTGCGAAGCCATGTGAACAGGCACAGAGAAGGTGCTAGCAGGGAATTCTCTGCCTGCCTTTCCCCAGTGCTCTGCAAGCTCTCCAGGACAACATAGAATCTGGGGCTCTGTGCTTTCTTTCCTTCTGAACAAGTGTTAGTGTTTTCTGCACAAAAGCGATTCTGCGAAGCAATGTGAACACTTCTGCTTCCCAGGCACAGAGAAGGTGCTAGCAGGGAATTCTCTGCCTGCCTTTCCCCAGTGCTCTGCAAGCTCTCCAGGACAACATAGAATCTGGGGCTCTGTGCTTTCTTTCCTTCTGAACAAGTGTTACTGTTTTCTGCACAAAAGCGATTCTGCGAAGCAATGTGAACAGGCACAGAGAATGTGCTAGCAGGGAATTCTCTGCCTGCCTTTCCCCAGTGCTCTGCAAGCTCTCCAGGACAACATAGAATCTGGGGCTCTGTGCTTTCTTTCGTTCTGAACAAGTGTTAGTGTTTTCTGCACAAAAGCGATTCTGCGAAGCAATGTGAACACTTCTGCTTCCCAGGCACAGAGAAGGTGCTAGCAGGGAATTCTCTGCCTGCCTTTCCCCAGTGCTCTGCAAGCTCTCCAGGACAACATAAAATCTGGGGCTCTGTGCTTTCTTTCCTTCTGAACAAGTGTTACTGTTTTCTGCACAAAAGCGATTCTTGCGAAGCAATGTGAACACTTCTGCTTCCCAGGCACAGAGAAGGTGCTATCAGGGAATTCTCTGCCTGCCTTTCCCCAGTGCTCTGCAAGCTCTCCAGGACAACATAGAATCTGGGGCTCTGTCCTTTCTTTCCTTCTGAACAAGTGTTAGTGTTTTCTGCACAAAAGCGATTCTGCGAAGCAATGTGAACACTTCTGCTTCCCAGGCACAGAGAAGGTGCTATCAGGGAATTCTCTGCCTGCCTTTCCCCAGTGCTCTGCAAGCTCTCCAGGACAACATAGAATCTGGGGCTCTGTGCTTTCTTTCCTTCTGAACAAGTGTTACTGTTTTCTGCACAAAAGCGATTCTGCGAAGCAATGTGAACAGGCACAGAGAAGGTGCTATCAGGGAATTCTCTGCCTGCCTTTCCCCAGTGCTCTGCAAGCTCTCCAGGACAACATAAAATCTGGGGCTCTGTGCTTTCTTTCCTTCTGAACAAGTGTTACGGTTTTCTGCACAAAAGCGATTCTTGCGAAGCAATGTGAACACTTCTGCTTCCCAGGCACAGAGAAGGTGCTAGCAAGGAATTCTCTGCCTGCCTTTCCCCAGTGCTCTGCAAGCTCTCCAGGACAACATAAAATCTGGGGCTCTGTGCTTTCTTTCCTTCTGAACAAGTGTTACTGTTTTCTGCACAAAAGCGATTCTGCGAAACAATGTGAACAGGCACAGAGAAGGTGCTATCAGGGAATTCTCTGCCTGCCTTTCCCCAGTGCTCTGCAAGCTCTCCAGGACAACATAGAATCTGGGGCTCTGTGCTTTCTTTCCTTCTGAACAAGTGTTACTGTTTTCTGCACAAAAGCGATTCTGCGAAGCAATGTGAACACTTCTGCTTCCCAGGCACAGAGAAGGTGCTAGCAGGGAATTCTCTGCCTGCCTTTCCCCAGTGCTCTGCAAGCTCTCCAGGACAACATAGAATCTGGGGCTCTGTGCTTTCTTTCCTTCTGAACAAGTGTTACTGTTTTCTGCACAAAAGCAATTCTGCGAAGCAATGTGAACAGGCACAGAGAAGGTGCTAGCAGGGAATTCTCTGCCTGCCTTTCCCCAGTGCTCTGCAAGCTCTCCAGGACAACATAGAATCTGGGGCTCTGTGCTTTCTTTCGTTCTGAACAAGTGTTACTGTTTTCTGCACAAAAGCGATTCTGCGAAGCAATGTGAACAGGCACAGAGAAGGTGCTAGCAGGGAATTCTCTGCCTGCCTTTCCCCAGTGCTCTGCAAGCTCTCCAGGACAACATAGAATCTGGGGCTCTGTGCTTTCTTTCGTTCTGAACAAGTGTTACTGTTTTCTGCACAAAAGCGATTCTTGCGAAGCAATGTGAACACTTCTGCTTCCCAGGCACAGAGAAGGTGCTAGCAGGGAATTCTCTGCCTGCCTTTCCCCAGTGCTCTGCAAGCTCTCCAGGACAACATAAAATCTGGGGCTCTGTGCTTTCTTTCCTTCTGAACAAGTGTTACTGTTTTCTGCACAAAAGCGATTCTGCGAAGCCATGTGAACAGGCACAGAGAAGGTGCTATCAGGGAATTCTCTGCCTGCCTTTCCGCAGTGCTCTGCAAGCTCTCCAGGACAACATAGAATCTGGGGCTCTGTGCTTTCTTTCGTTCTGAACAAGTGTTACTGTTTTCTGCACAAAAGCGATTCTGCGAAGCAATGTGAACAGGCACAGAGAAGGTGCTAGCAGGGAATTCTCTGCCTGCCTTTCCCCAGTGCTCTGCAAGCTCTCCAGGACAACATAGAATCTGGGGCTCTGTGCTTTCTTTCGTTCTGAACAAGTGTTAGTGTTTTCTGCACAAAAGCGATTCTGCGAAGCAATGTGAACAGGCACAGAGAAGGTGCTAGCAGGGAATTCTCTGCCTGCCTTTCCCCAGTGCTCTGCAAGCTCTCCAGGACAACATAGAATCTGGGGCTCTGTGCTTTCTTTCCTTCTGAACAAGTGTTAGTGTTTTCTGCACAAAAGCGATTCTGCGAAGCAATGTGAACACTTCTGCTTCCCAGGCACAGAGAAGGTGCTAGCAGGGAATTCTCTGCCTGCCTTTCCCCAGTGCTCTGCAAGCTCTCCAGGACAACATAGAATCTGGGGCTCTGTGCTTTCTTTCCTTCTGAACAAGTGTTACTGTTTTCTGCACAAAAGCGATTCTTGCGAAGCAATGTGAACACTTCTGGTTCCCAGGCACAGAGAAGGTGCTAGCAGGGAATTCTCTGCCTGCCTTTCCCCAGTGCTCTGCAAGCTCTCCAGGACAACATAGAATCTGGGGCTCTGTGCTTTCTTTCCTTCTGAACAAGTGTTAGTGTTTTCTGCACAAAAGCGATTCTGCGAAGCAATGTGAACACTTCTGCTTCCCAGGCACAGAGAAGGTGCTATCAGGGAATTCTCTGCCTGCCTTTCCCCAGTGCTCTGCAAGCTCTCCAGGACAACATAGAATCTGGGGCTCTGTGCTTTCTTTCCTTCTGAACAAGTGTTACTGTTCTCTGCACAAAAGCGATTCTGCGAAACAATGTGAACAGGCACAGAGAAGGTGCTATCAGGGAATTCTCTGCCTGCCTTTCCCCAGTGCTCTGCAAGCTCTCCAGGACAACATAAAATCTGGGGCTCTGTGCTTTCTTTCCTTCTGAACAAGTGTTACGGTTTTCTGCACAAAAGCGATTCTTGCGAAGCAATGTGAACACTTCTGCTTCCCAGGCACAGAGAAGGTGCTAGCAAGGAATTCTCTGCCTGCCTTTCCCCAGTGCTCTGCAAGCTCTCCAGGACAACATAGAATCTGGGGCTCTGTGCTTTCTTTCGTTCTGAACAAGTGTTACTGTTTTCTGCACAAAAGCGATTCTGCGAAGCCATGTGAACAGGCACAGAGAAGGTGCTAGCAGGGAATTCTCTGCCTGCCTTTCCCCAGTGCTCTGCAAGCTCTCCAGGACAACATAGAATCTGGGGCTCTGTGCTTTCTTTCCTTCTGAACAAGTGTTAGTGTTTTCTGCACAAAAGCGATTCTGCGAAGCAATGTGAACACTTCTGCTTCCCAGGCACAGAGAAGGTGCTAGCAGGGAATTCTCTGCCTGCCTTTCCCCAGTGCTCTGCAAGCTCTCCAGGACAACATAGAATCTGGGGCTCTGTGCTTTCTTTCCTTCTGAACAAGTGTTACTGTTTTCTGCACAAAAGCGATTCTGCGAAGCAATGTGAACAGGCACAGAGAAGGTGCTAGCAGGGAATTCTCTGCCTGCCTTTCCCCAGTGCTCTGCAAGCTCTCCAGGACAACAGCAAATCTGGGGCTCTGTGCTTTCTTTCGTTCTGAACAAGTGTTACTGTTTTCTGCACAAAAGCGATTCTGCGAAGCAATGTGAACACTTCTGCTTCCCAGGCACAGAGAAGGTGCTAGCAGGGAATTCTCTGCCTGCCTTTCCCCAGTGCTCTGCAAGCTCTCCAGGACAACATAGAATCTGGGGCTCTGTGCTTTCTTTCCTTCTGAACAAGTGTTAGTGTTTTCTGCACAAAAGCGATTCTGCGAAGCAATGTGAACACTTCTGCTTCCCAGGCACAGAGAAGGTGCTAGCAGGGAATTCTCTGCCTGCCTTTCCCCAGTGCTCTGCAAGCTCTCCAGGACAACATAAAATCTGGGGCTCTGTGCTTTCTTTCCTTCTGAACAAGTGTTACTGTTTTCTGCACAAAAGCGATTCTTGCGAAGCAATGTGAACACTTCTGCTTCCCAGGCACAGAGAAGGTGCTATCAGGGAATTCTCTGCCTGCCTTTCCCCAGTGCTCTGCAAGCTCTCCAGGACAACATAGAATCTGGGGCTCTGTACTTTCTTTCCTTCTGAACAAGTGTTAGTGTTTTCTGCACAAAAGCGATTCTGCGAAGCAATGTGAACACTTCTGCTTCCCAGGCACAGAGAAGGTGCTATCAGGGAATTCTCTGCCTGCCTTTCCCCAGTGCTCTGCAAGCTCTCCAGGACAACATAGAATCTGGGGCTCTGTGCTTTCTTTCGTTCTGAACAAGTGTTACTGTTTTCTGCACAAAAGCGATTCTGCGAAGCAATGTGAACAGGCACAGAGAAGGTGCTAGCAGGGAATTCTCTGCCTGCCTTTCCCCAGTGCTCTGCAAGCTCTCCAGGACAACATAAAATCTGGGGCTCTGTGCTTTCTTTCCTTCTGAACAAGTGTTACGGTTTTCTGCACAAAAGCGATTCTTGCGAAGCAATGTGAACACTTCTGCTTCCCAGGCACAGAGAAGGTGCTAGCAAGGAATTCTCTGCCTGCCCTTCCCCAGTGCTCTGCAAGCTCTCCAGGACAACATAGAATCTGGGGCTCTGTGCTTTCTTTCCTTCTGAACAAGTGTTACTGTTTTCTGCACAAAAGCGATTCTGCGAAGCAATGTGAACAGGCACAGAGAAGGTGCTATCAGGGAATTCTCTGCCTGCCTTTCCCCAGTGCTCTGCAAGCTCTCCAGGACAACATAGAATCTGGGGCTCTGTGCTTTCTTTCCTTCTGAACAAGTGTTACTGTTTTCTGCACAAAAGCGATTCTGCGAAGCAATGTGAACACTTCTGCTTCCCAGGCACAGAGAAGGTGCTAGCAGGGAATTCTCTGCCTGCCTTTCCCCAGTGCTCTGCAAGCTCTCCAGGACAACATAGAATCTGGGGCTCTGTGCTTTCTTTCCTTCTGAACAAGTGTTACTGTTTTCTGCACAAAAGCAATTCTGCGAAGCAATGTGAACAGGCACAGAGAAGGTGCTAGCAGGGAATTCTCTGCCTGCCTTTCCCCAGTGCTCTGCAAGCTCTCCAGGACAACATAGAATCTGGGGCTCTGTGCTTTCTTTCCTTCTGAACAAGTGTTACTGTTTTCTGCACAAAAGCGATTCTGCGAAGCAATGTGAACAGGCACAGAGAAGGTGCTAGCAGGGAATTCTCTGCCTGCCTTTCCCCAGTGCTCTGCAAGCTCTCCAGGACAACATAGAATCTGGGGCTCTGTGCTTTCTTTCGTTCTGAACAAGTGTTACTGTTTTCTGCACAAAAGCGATTCTTGCGAAGCAATGTGAACACTTCTGCTTCCCAGGCACAGAGAAGGTGCTAGCAAGGAATTCTCTGCCTGCCTTTCCCCAGTGCTCTGCAAGCTCTCCAGGACAACATAAAATCTGGGGCTCTGTGCTTTCTTTCCTTCTGAACAAGTGTTACTGTTTTCTGCACAAAAGCGATTCTGCGAAGCCATGTGAACAGGCACAGAGAAGGTGCTATCAGGGAATTCTCTGCCTGCCTTTCCCCAGTGCTCTGCAAGCTCTCCAGGACAACATAGAATCTGGGGCTCTGTGCTTTCTTTCCTTCTGAACAAGTGTTACTGTTTTCTGCACAAAAGCGATTCTGCGAAGCCATGTGAACAGGCACAGAGAAGGTGCTAGCAGGGAATTCTCTGCCTGCCTTTCCCCAGTGCTCTGCAAGCTCTCCAGGACAACATAGAATCTGGGGCTCTGTGCTTTCTTTCGTTCTGAACAAGTGTTACTGTTTTCTGCACAAAAGCGATTCTGCGAAGCAATGTGAACAGGCACAGAGAAGGTGCTAGCAGGGAATTCTCTGCCTGCCTTTCCCCAGTGCTCTGCAAGCTCTCCAGGACAACATAGAATCTGGGGCTCTGTGCTTTCTTTCCTTCTGAACAAGTGTTACTGTTTTCTGCACAAAAGCGATTCTGCGAAGCAATGTGAACACTTCTGCTTCCCAGGCACAGAGAAGGTGCTAGCAGGGAATTCTCTGCCTGCCTTTCCCCAGTGCTCTGCAAGCTCTCCAGGACAACATAGAATCTGGGGCTCTGTGCTTTCTTTCCTTCTGAACAAGTGTTACTGTTTTCTGCACAAAAGCAATTCTGCGAAGCAATGTGAACAGGCACAGAGAAGGTGCTAGCAGGGAATTCTCTGCCTGCCTTTCCCCAGTGCTCTGCAAGCTCTCCAGGACAACATAGAATCTGGGGCTCTGTGCTTTCTTTCCTTCTGAACAAGTGTTACTGTTTTCTGCACAAAAGCGATTCTGCGAAGCAATGTGAACAGGCACAGAGAAGGTGCTAGCAGGGAATTCTCTGCCTGCCTTTCCCCAGTGCTCTGCAAGCTCTCCAGGACAACATAGAATCTGGGGCTCTGTGCTTTCTTTCGTTCTGAACAAGTGTTACTGTTTTCTGCACAAAAGCGATTCTTGCGAAGCAATGTGAACACTTCTGCTTCCCAGGCACAGAGAAGGTGCTAGCAAGGAATTCTCTGCCTGCCTTTCCCCAGTGCTCTGCAAGCTCTCCAGGACAACATAAAATCTGGGGCTCTGTGCTTTCTTTCCTTCTGAACAAGTGTTACTGTTTTCTGCACAAAAGCGATTCTGCGAAGCCATGTGAACAGGCACAGAGAAGGTGCTATCAGGGAATTCTCTGCCTGCCTTTCCCCAGTGCTCTGCAAGCTCTCCAGGACAACATAGAATCTGGGGCTCTGTGCTTTCTTTCCTTCTGAACAAGTGTTACTGTTTTCTGCACAAAAGCGATTCTGCGAAGCCATGTGAACAGGCACAGAGAAGGTGCTAGCAGGGAATTCTCTGCCTGCCTTTCCCCAGTGCTCTGCAAGCTCTCCAGGACAACATAGAATCTGGGGCTCTGTGCTTTCTTTCGTTCTGAACAAGTGTTAGTGTTTTCTGCACAAAAGCGATTCTGCGAAGCAATGTGAACAGGCACAGAGAAGGTGCTAGCAGGGAATTCTCTGCCTGCCTTTCCCCAGTGCTCTGCAAGCTCTCCAGGACAACATAGAATCTGGGGCTCTGTGCTTTCTTTCCTTCTGAACAAGTGTTAGTGTTTTCTGCACAAAAGCGATTCTGCGAAGCAATGTGAACACTTCTGCTTCCCAGGCACAGAGAAGGTGCTAGCAGGGAATTCTCTGCCTGCCTTTCCCCAGTGCTCTGCAAGCTCTCCAGGACAACATAGAATCTGGGGCTCTGTGCTTTCTTTCCTTCTGAACAAGTGTTAGTGTTTTCTGCACAAAAGCGATTCTTGCGAAGCAATGTGAACACTTCTGGTTCCCAGGCACAGAGAAGGTGCTAGCAGGGAATTCTCTGCCTGCCTTTCCCCAGTGCTCTGCAAGCTCTCCAGGACAACATAGAATCTGGGGCTCTGTGCTTTCTTTCCTTCTGAACAAGTGTTACTGTTTTCTGCACAAAAGCGATTCTGCGAAGCAATGTGAACAGGCACAGAGAAGGTGCTAGCAGGGAATTCTCTGCCTGCCTTTCCCCAGTGCTCTGCAAGCTCTCCAGGACAACATAGAATCTGGGGCTCTGTGCTTTCTTTCCTTCTGAACAAGTGTTAGTGTTTTCTGCACAAAAGCGATTCTGCGAAGCAATGTGAACACTTCTGCTTCCCAGGCACAGAGAAGGTGCTAGCAGGGAATTCTCTGCCTGCCTTTCCCCAGTGCTCTGCAAGCTCTCCAGGACAACATAGAATCTGGGGCTCTGTGCTTTCTTTCGTTCTGAACAAGTGTTACTGTTTTCTGCACAAAAGCGATTCTGCGAAGCAATGTGAACAGGCACAGAGAAGGTGCTAGCAGGGAATTCTCTGCCTGCCTTTCCCCAGTGCTCTGCAAGCTCTCCAGGACAACATAAAATCTGGGGCTCTGTGCTTTCTTTCCTTCTGAACAAGTGTTACTGTTTTCTGCACAAAAGCGATTCTTGCGAAGCAATGTGAACACTTCTGCTTCCCAGGCACAGAGAAGGTGCTAGCAAGGAATTCTCTGCCTGCCTTTCCCTAGTGCTCTGCAAGCTCTCCAGGACAACATAGAATCTGGGGCTCTGTGCTTTCTTTCCTTCTGAACAAGTGTTAGTGTTTTCTGCACAAAAGCGATTCTTGCGAAGCAATGTGAACACTTCTGCTTCCCAGGCACAGAGAAGGTGCTAGCAAGGAATTCTCTGCCTGCCTTTCCCCAGTGCTCTGCAAGCTCTCCAGGACAACATAAAATCTGGGGCTCTGTGCTTTCTTTCGTTCTGAACAAGTGTTACTGTTTTCTGCACAAAAGCGATTCTGCGAAGCAATGTGAACAGGCACAGAGAAGGTGCTAGCAGGGAATTCTCTGCCTGCCTTTCCCCAGTGCTCTGCAAGCTCTCCAGGACAACATAGAATCTGGGGCTCTGTGCTTTCTTTCCTTCTGAACAAGTGTTACTGTTTTCTGCACAAAAGCGATTCTGCGAAGCAATGTGAACAGGCACAGAGAAGGTGCTAGCAGGGAATTCTCTGCCTGCCTTTCCCCAGTGCTCTGCAAGCTCTCCAGGACAACATAAAATCTGGGGCTCTGTGCTTTCTTTCCTTCTGAACAAGTGTTACTGTTTTCTGCACAAAAGCGATTCTTGCGAAGCAATGTGAACACTTCTGCTTCCCAGGCACAGAGAAGGTGCTAGCAAGGAATTCTCTGCCTGCCTTTCCCTAGTGCTCTGCAAGCTCTCCAGGACAACATAGAATCTGGGGCTCTGTGCTTTCTTTCCTTCTGAACAAGTGTTAGTGTTTTCTGCACAAAAGCGATTCTTGCGAAGCAATGTGAACACTTCTGCTTCCCAGGCACAGAGAAGGTGCTAGCAAGGAATTCTCTGCCTGCCTTTCCCCAGTGCTCTGCAAGCTCTCCAGGACAACATAAAATCTGGGGCTCTGTGCTTTCTTTCCTTCTGAACAAGTGTTACTGTTCTCTGCACAAAAGCGATTCTGCGAAGCAATGTGAACAGGCACAGAGAAGGTGCTATCAGGGAATTCTCTGCCTGCCTTTCCCCAGTGCTCTGCAAGCTCTCCAGGACAACATAAAATCTGGGGCTCTGTACTTTCTTTCCTTCTGAACAAGTGTTACTGTTTTCTGCACAAAAGCGATTCTTGCGAAGCAATGTGAACACTTCTGCTTCCCAGGCACAGAGAAGGTGCTAGCAGGGAATTCTCTGCCTGCCTTTCCCCAGTGCTCTGCAAGCTCTCCAGGACAACATAGAATCTGGGGCTCTGTGCTTTCTTTCCTTCTGAACAAGTGTTACTGTTTTCTGCACAAAAGCGATTCTGCGAAGCAATGTGAACAGGCACAGAGAAGGTGCTATCAGGGAATTCTCTGCCTGCCTTTCCCCAGTGCTCTGCAAGCTCTCCAGGACAACATAGAATCTGGGGCTCTGTGCTTTCTTTCCTTCTGAACAAGTGTTAGTGTTTTCTGCACAAAAGCGATTCTGCGAAGCAATGTGAACACTTCTGCTTCCCAGGCACAGAGAAGGTGCTAGCAGGGAATTCTCTGCCTGCCTTTCCCCAGTGCTCTGCAAGCTCTCCAGGACAACATAGAATCTGGGGCTCTGTGCTTTCTTTCCTTCTGAACAAGTGTTACTGTTTTCTGCACAAAAGCGATTCTGCGAAGCAATGTGAACAGGCACAGAGAAGGTGCTAGCAGGGAATTCTCTGCCTGCCTTTCCCCAGTGCTCTGCAAGCTCTCCAGGACAACATAGAATCTGGGGCTCTGTGCTTTCTTTCGTTCTGAACAAGTGTTACTGTTTTCTGCACAAAAGCGATTCTTGCGAAGCAATGTGAACACTTCTGCTTCCCAGGCACAGAGAAGGTGCTAGCAAGGAATTCTCTGCCTGCCTTTCCCCAGTGCTCTGCAAGCTCTCCAGGACAACATAAAATCTGGGGCTCTGTGCTTTCTTTCGTTCTGAACAAGTGTTACTGTTTTCTGCACAAAAGCGATTCTGCGAAGCCATGTGAACAGGCACAGAGAAGGTGCTAGCAGGGAATTCTCTGCCTGCCTTTCCCCAGTGCTCTGCAAGCTCTCCAGGACAACATAGAATCTGGGGCTCTGTGCTTTCTTTCCTTCTGAACAAGTGTTAGTGTTTTCTGCACAAAAGCGATTCTTGCGAAGCAATGTGAACACTTCTGCTTCCCAGGCACAGAGAAGGTGCTAGCAGGGAATTCTCTGCCTGCCTTTCCCCAGTGCTCTGCAAGCTCTCCAGGACAACATAGAATCTGGGGCTCTGTGCTTTCTTTCCTTCTGAACAAGTGTTACTGTTTTCTGCACAAAAGCGATTCTGCGAAGCAATGTGAACAGGCACAGAGAAGGTGCTAGCAGGGAATTCTCTGCCTGCCTTTCCCCAGTGCTCTGCAAGCTCTCCAGGACAACATAGAATCTGGGGCTCTGTGCTTTCTTTCCTTCTGAACAAGTGTTAGTGTTTTCTGCACAAAAGCGATTCTGCGAAGCAATGTGAACACTTCTGCTTCCCAGGCACAGAGAAGGTGCTAGCAGGGAATTCTCTGCCTGCCTTTCCCCAGTGCTCTGCAAGCTCTCCAGGACAACATAGAATCTGGGGCTCTGTGCTTTCTTTCCTTCTGAACAAGTGTTACTGTTTTCTGCACAAAAGCGATTCTGCGAAGCAATGTGAACACTTCTGCTTCCCAGGCACAGAGAAGGTGCTAGCAGGGAATTCTCTGCCTGCCTTTCCCCAGTGCTCTGCAAGCTCTCCAGGACAACATAAAATCTGGGGCTCTGTGCTTTCTTTCCTTCTGAACAAGTGTTACTGTTTTCTGCACAAAAGCGATTCTTGCGAAGCAATGTGAACACTTCTGCTTCCCAGGCACAGAAAAGGTGCTAGCAGGGAATTCTCTGCCTGCCTTTCCCCAGTGCTCTGCAAGCTCTCCAGGACAACATAGAATCTGGGGCTCTGTGCTTTCTTTCGTTCTGAACAAGTGTTACTGTTTTCTGCACAAAAGCGATTCTGCGAAACAATGTGAACAGGCACAGAGAAGGTGCTATCAGGGAATTCTCTGCCTGCCTTTCCCCAGTGCTCTGCAAGCTCTCCAGGACAACATAAAATCTGGGGCTCTGTGCTTTCTTTCCTTCTGAACAAGTGTTACGGTTTTCTGCACAAAAGCGATTCTTGCGAAGCAATGTGAACACTTCTGCTTCCCAGGCACAGAGAAGGTGCTAGCAAGGAATTCTCTGCCTGCCTTTCCGCAGTGCTCTGCAAGCTCTCCAGGACAACATAAAATCTGGGGCTCTGTGCTTTCTTTCGTTCTGAACAAGTGTTACTGTTTTCTGCACAAAAGCGATTCTGCGAAGCCATGTGAACAGGCACAGAGAAGGTGCTAGCAGGGAATTCTCTGCCTGCCTTTCCCCAGTGCTCTGCAAGCTCTCCAGGACAACATAGAATCTGGGGCTCTGTGCTTTCTTTCGTTCTGAACAAGTGTTACTGTTTTCTGCACAAAAGCGATTCTGCGAAGCAATGTGAACAGGCACAGAGAAGGTGCTAGCAGGGAATTCTCTGCCTGCCTTTCCCCAGTGCTCTGCAAGCTCTCCAGGACAACATAGAATCTGGGGCTCTGTGCTTTCTTTCGTTCTGAACAAGTGTTACTGTTTTCTGCACAAAAGCGATTCTGCGAAGCAATGTGAACAGGCACAGAGAAGGTGCTAGCAGGGAATTCTCTGCCTGCCTTTCCCCAGTGCTCTGCAAGCTCTCCAGGACAACATAGAATCTGGGGCTCTGTGCTTTCTTTCCTTCTGAACAAGTGTTAGTGTTTTCTGCACAAAAGCGATTCTGCGAAGCAATGTGAACACTTCTGCTTCCCAGGCACAGAGAAGGTGCTAGCAGGGAATTCTCTGCCTGCCTTTCCCCAGTGCTCTGCAAGCTCTCCAGGACAACATAGAATCTGGGGCTCTGTGCTTTCTTTCCTTCTGAACAAGTGTTACTGTTTTCTGCACAAAAGCGATTCTTGCGAAGCAATGTGAACACTTCTGCTTCCCAGGCACAGAGAAGGTGCTAGCAGGGAATTCTCTGCCTGCCTTTCCCCAGTGCTCTGCAAGCTCTCCAGGACAACATAGAATCTGGGGCTCTGTGCTTTCTTTCCTTCTGAACAAGTGTTACTGTTTTCTGCACAAAAGCGATTCTGCGAAGCAATGTGAACAGGCACAGAGAAGGTGCTAGCAGGGAATTCTCTGCCTGCCTTTCCCCAGTGCTCTGCAAGCTCTCCAGGACAACATAGAATCTGGGGCTCTGTGCTTTCTTTCCTTCTGAACAAGTGTTAGTGTTTTCTGCACAAAAGCGATTCTGCGAAGCAATGTGAACACTTCTGCTTCCCAGGCACAGAGAAGGTGCTATCAGGGAATTCTCTGCCTGCCTTTCCCCAGTGCTCTGCAAGCTCTCCAGGACAACATAGAATCTGGGGCTCTGTGCTTTCTTTCGTTCTGAACAAGTGTTACTGTTTTCTGCACAAAAGCGATTCTGCGAAGCCATGTGAACAGGCACAGAGAAGGTGCTAGCAGGGAATTCTCTGCCTGCCTTTCCCCAGTGCTCTGCAAGCTCTCCAGGACAACATAAAATCTGGGGCTCTGTGCTTTCTTTCCTTCTGAACAAGTGTTACTGTTTTCTGCACAAAAGCGATTCTTGCGAAGCAATGTGAACACTTCTGCTTCCCAGGCACAGAGAAGGTGCTAGCAAGGAATTCTCTGCCTGCCTTTCCCCAGTGCTCTGCAAGCTCTCCAGGACAACATAGAATCTGGGGCTCTGTGCTTTCTTTCCTTCTGAACAAGTGTTAGTGTTTTCTGCACAAAAGCGATTCTTGCGAAGCAATGTGAACACTTCTGCTTCCCAGGCACAGAGAAGGTGCTATCAGGGAATTCTCTGCCTGCCTTTCCCCAGTGCTCTGCAAGCTCTCCAGGACAACATAGAATCTGGGGCTCTGTGCTTTCTTTCCTTCTGAACAAGTGTTACTGTTTTCTGCACAAAAGCGATTCTGCGAAGCAATGTGAACAGGCACAGAGAAGGTGCTATCAGGGAATTCTCTGCCTGCCTTTCCCCAGTGCTCTGCAAGCTCTCCAGGACAACATAGAATCTGGGGCTCTGTGCTTTCTTTCCTTCTGAACAAGTGTTAGTGTTTTCTGCACAAAAGCGATTCTGCGAAGCAATGTGAACACTTCTGCTTCCCAGGCACAGAGAAGGTGCTAGCAGGGAATTCTCTGCCTGCCTTTCCCCAGTGCTCTGCAAGCTCTCCAGGACAACATAGAATCTGGGGCTCTGTGCTTTCTTTCCTTCTGAACAAGTGTTACTGTTTTCTGCACAAAAGCGATTCTGCGAAGCCATGTGAACAGGCACAGAGAAGGTGCTAGCAGGGAATTCTCTGCCTGCCTTTCCCCAGTGCTCTGCAAGCTCTCCAGGACAACATAGAATCTGGGGCTCTGTGCTTTCTTTCCTTCTGAACAAGTGTTAGTGTTTTCTGCACAAAAGCGATTCTGCGAAGCAATGTGAACACTTCTGCTTCCCAGGCACAGAGAAGGTGCTAGCAGGGAATTCTCTGCCTGCCTTTCCCCAGTGCTCTGCAAGCTCTCCAGGACAACATAGAATCTGGGGCTCTGTGCTTTCTTTCCTTCTGAACAAGTGTTACTGTTTTCTGCACAAAAGCGATTCTGCGAAGCCATGTGAACAGGCACAGAGAAGGTGCTAGCAGGGAATTCTCTGCCTGCCTTTCCCCAGTGCTCTGCAAGCTCTCCAGGACAACATAGAATCTGGGGCTCTGTGCTTTCTTTCGTTCTGAACAAGTGTTACTGTTTTCTGCACAAAAGCGATTCTGCGAAGCCATGTGAACAGGCACAGAGAAGGTGCTAGCAGGGAATTCTCTGCCTGCCTTTCCCCAGTGCTCTGCAAGCTCTCCAGGACAACATAGAATCTGGGGCTCTGTGCTTTCTTTCCTTCTGAACAAGTGTTACTGTTTTCTGCACAAAAGCGATTCTGCGAAGCAATGTGAACACTTCTGCTTCCCAGGCACAGAGAAGGTGCTAGCAGGGAATTCTCTGCCTGCCTTTCCCCAGTGCTCTGCAAGCTCTCCAGGACAACATAGAATCTGGGGCTCTGTGCTTTCTTTCCTTCTGAACAAGTGTTACTGTTTTCTGCACAAAAGCGATTCTGCGAAGCAATGTGAACAGGCACAGAGAAGGTGCTAGCAGGGAATTCTCTGCCTGCCTTTCCCCAGTGCTCTGCAAGCTCTCCAGGACAACAGCAAATCTGGGGCTCTGTGCTTTGTTTCGTTCTGAACAAGTGTTACTGTTTTCTGCACAAAAGCGATTCTGCGAAGCAATGTGAACACTTCTGCTTCCCAGGCACAGAGAAGGTGCTAGCAGGGAATTCTCTGCCTGCCTTTCCCCAGTGCTCTGCAAGCTCTCCAGGACAACATAGAATCTGGGGCTCTGTGCTTTCTTTCCTTCTGAACAAGTGTTACTGTTTTCTGCACAAAAGCGATTCTGCGAAGCAATGTGAACAGGCACAGAGAAGGTGCTAGCAGGGAATTCTCTGCCTGCCTTTCCCCAGTGCTCTGCAAGCTCTCCAGGACAACATAAAATCTGGGGCTCTGTGCTTTCTTTCCTTCTGAACAAGTGTTAGTGTTTTCTGCACAAAAGCGATTCTGCGAAGCAATGTGAACACTTCTGCTTCCCAGGCACAGAGAAGGTGCTAGCAGGGAATTCTCTGCCTGCCTTTCCCCAGTGCTCTGCAAGCTCTCCAGGACAACATAGAATCTGGGGCTCTGTGCTTTCTTTCGTTCTGAACAAGTGTTACAGTTTTCTGCACAAAAGCGATTCTGCGAAGCAATGTGAACAGGCACAGAGAAGGTGCTATCAGGGAATTCTCTGCCTGCCTTTCCCCAGTGCTCTGCAAGCTCTCCAGGACAACATAAAATCTGGGGCTCTGTGCTTTCTTTCCTTCTGAACAAGTGTTAGTGTTTTCTGCACAAAAGCGATTCTGCGAAGCAATGTGAACACTTCTGCTTCCCAGGCACAGAGAAGGTGCTAGCAGGGAATTCTCTGCCTGCCTTTCCCCAGTGCTCTGCAAGCTCTCCAGGACAACATAGAATCTGGGGCTCTGTGCTTTCTTTCCTTCTGAACAAGTGTTACTGTTTTCTGCACAAAAGCGATTCTGCGAAGCAATGTGAACAGGCACAGAGAAGGTGCTAGCAGGGAATTCTCTGCCTGCCTTTCCCCAGTGCTCTGCAAGCTCTCCAGGACAACATAGAATCTGGGGCTCTGTGCTTTCTTTCCTTCTGAACAAGTGTTAGTGTTTTCTGCACAAAAGCGATTCTGCGAAGCAATGTGAACACTTCTGCTTCCCAGGCACAGAGAAGGTGCTAGCAGGGAATTCTCTGCCTGCCTTTCCCCAGTGCTCTGCAAGCTCTCCAGGACAACATAGAATCTGGGGCTCTGTGCTTTCTTTCCTTCTGAACAAGTGTTACTGTTTTCTGCACAAAAGCGATTCTGCGAAGCCATGTGAACAGGCACAGAGAAGGTGCTAGCAGGGAATTCTCTGCCTGCCTTTCCCCAGTGCTCTGCAAGCTCTCCAGGACAACATAGAATCTGGGGCTCTGTGCTTTCTTTCCTTCTGAACAAGTGTTAGTGTTTTCTGCACAAAAGCGATTCTGCGAAGCAATGTGAACACTTCTGCTTCCCAGGCACAGAGAAGGTGCTAGCAGGGAATTCTCTGCCTGCCTTTCCCCAGTGCTCTGCAAGCTCTCCAGGACAACATAGAATCTGGGGCTCTGTGCTTTCTTTCCTTCTGAACAAGTGTTACTGTTTTCTGCACAAAAGCGATTCTGCGAAGCAATGTGAACAGGCACAGAGAAGGTGCTAGCAGGGAATTCTCTGCCTGCCTTTCCCCAGTGCTCTGCAAGCTCTCCAGGACAACATAGAATCTGGGGCTCTGTGCTTTCTTTCCTTCTGAACAAGTGTTAGTGTTTTCTGCACAAAAGCGATTCTGCGAAGCAATGTGAACACTTCTGCTTCCCAGGCACAGAGAAGGTGCTAGCAGGGAATTCTCTGCCTGCCTTTCCCCAGTGCTCTGCAAGCTCTCCAGGACAACATAGAATCTGGGGCTCTGTGCTTTCTTTCCTTCTGAACAAGTGTTACTGTTTTCTGCACAAAAGCGATTCTGCGAAGCAATGTGAACAGGCACAGAGAAGGTGCTATCAGGGAATTCTCTGCCTGCCTTTCCCCAGTGCTCTGCAAGCTCTCCAGGACAACATAAAATCTGGGGCTCTGTGCTTTCTTTCCTTCTGAACAAGTGTTAGTGTTTTCTGCACAAAAGCGATTCTGCGAAGCAATGTGAACACTTCTGCTTCCCAGGCACAGAGAAGGTGCTAGCAGGGAATTCTCTGCCTGCCTTTCCCCAGTGCTCTGCAAGCTCTCCAGGACAACATAGAATCTGGGGCTCTGTGCTTTCTTTCGTTCTGAACAAGTGTTACAGTTTTCTGCACAAAAGCGATTCTGCGAAGCAATGTGAACAGGCACAGAGAAGGTGCTAGCAGGGAATTCTCTGCCTGCCTTTCCCCAGTGCTCTGCAAGCTCTCCAGGACAACATAAAATCTGGGGCTCTGTGCTTTCTTTCGTTCTGAACAAGTGTTACTGTTTTCTGCACAAAAGCGATTCTTGCGAAGCAATGTGAACACTTCTGCTTCCCAGGCACAGAGAAGGTGCTAGCAAGGAATTCTCTGCCTGCCTTTCCCCAGTGCTCTGCAAGCTCTCCAGGACAACATAAAATCTGGGGCTCTGTGCTTTCTTTCCTTCTGAACAAGTGTTACTGTTCTCTGCACAAAAGCGATTCTGCGAAACAATGTGAACAGGCACAGAGAAGGTGCTATCAGGGAATTCTCTGCCTGCCTTTCCCCAGTGCTCTGCAAGCTCTCCAGGACAACATAGAATCTGGGGCTCTGTACTTTCTTTCCTTCTGAACAAGTGTTACTGTTTTCTGCACAAAAGCGTTTCTTGCGAAGCAATGTGAACACTTCTGCTTCCCAGGCACAGAGAAGGTGCTAGCAGGGAATTCTCTGCCTGCCTTTCCCCAGTGCTCTGCAAGCTCTCCAGGACAACATAGAATCTGGGGCTCTGTGCTTTCTTTCCTTCTGAACAAGTGTTACTGTTTTCTGCACAAAAGCGATTCTGCGAAGCAATGTGAACAGGCACAGAGAAGGTGCTAGCAGGGAATTCTCTGCCTGCCTTTCCCCAGTGCTCTGCAAGCTCTCCAGGACAACATAGAATCTGGGGCTCTGTGCTTTCTTTCCTTCTGAACAAGTGTTAGTGTTTTCTGCACAAAAGCGATTCTGCGAAGCAATGTGAACACTTCTGCTTCCCAGGCACAGAGAAGGTGCTAGCAGGGAATTCTCTGCCTGCCTTTCCCCAGTGCTCTGCAAGCTCTCCAGGACAACATAGAATCTGGGGCTCTGTGCTTTCTTTCGTTCTGAACAAGTGTTACTGTTTTCTGCACAAAAGCGATTCTGCGAAGCAATGTGAACAGGCACAGAGAAGGTGCTAGCAGGGAATTCTCTGCCTGCCTTTCCCCAGTGCTCTGCAAGCTCTCCAGGACAACATAGAATCTGGGGCTCTGTGCTTTCTTTCCTTCTGAACAAGTGTTACTGTTTTCTGCACAAAAGCGATTCTGCGAAGCAATGTGAACAGGCACAGAGAAGGTGCTAGCAGGGAATTCTCTGCCTGCCTTTCCCCAGTGCTCTGCAAGCTCTCCAGGACAACATAGAATCTGGGGCTCTGTGCTTTCTTTCCTTCTGAACAAGTGTTAGTGTTTTCTGCACAAAAGCGATTCTGCGAAGCAATGTGAACACTTCTGCTTCCCAGGCACAGAGAAGGTGCTAGCAGGGAATTCTCTGCCTGCCTTTCCCCAGTGCTCTGCAAGCTCTCCAGGACAACATAGAATCTGGGGCTCTGTGCTTTCTTTCGTTCTGAACAAGTGTTACTGTTTTCTGCACAAAAGCGATTCTGCGAAGCAATGTGAACAGGCACAGAGAAGGTGCTAGCAGGGAATTCTCTGCCTGCCTTTCCCCAGTGCTCTGCAAGCTCTCCAGGGCAACAGCAAATCTGGGGCTCTGTGCTTTCTTTCGTTCTGAACAAGTGTTACTGTTTTCTGCACAAAAGCGATTCTGCGAAGCAATGTGAACACTTCTGCTTCCCAGGCACAGAGAAGGTGCTAGCAGGGAATTCTCTGCCTGCCTTTCCCCAGTGCTCTGCAAGCTCTCCAGGACAACATAGAATCTGGGGCTCTGTGCTTTCTTTCCTTCTGAACAAGTGTTAGTGTTTTCTGCACAAAAGCGATTCTGCGAAGCAATGTGAACACTTCTGCTTCCCAGGCACAGAGAAGGTGCTAGCAGGGAATTCTCTGCCTGCCTTTCCCCAGTGCTCTGCAAGCTCTCCAGGACAACATAAAATCTGGGGCTCTGTGCTTTCTTTCCTTCTGAACAAGTGTTACTGTTTTCTGCACAAAAGCGATTCTTGCGAAGCAATGTGAACACTTCTGCTTCCCAGGCACAGAGAAGGTGCTATCAGGGAATTCTCTGCCTGCCTTTCCCCAGTGCTCTGCAAGCTCTCCAGGACAACATAGAATCTGGGGCTCTGTGCTTTCTTTCCTTCTGAACAAGTGTTAGTGTTTTCTGCACAAAAGCGATTCTGCGAAGCAATGTGAACACTTCTGCTTCCCAGGCACAGAGAAGGTGCTAGCAGGGAATTCTCTGCCTGCCTTTCCCCAGTGCTCTGCAAGCTCTCCAGGACAACATAGAATCTGGGGCTCTGTGCTTTCTTTCGTTCTGAACAAGTGTTACTGTTTTCTGCACAAAAGCGATTCTGCGAAACAATGTGAACAGGCACAGAGAAGGTGCTATCAGGGAATTCTCTGCCTGCCTTTCCCCAGTGCTCTGCAAGCTCTCCAGGACAACATAAAATCTGGGGCTCTGTGCTTTCTTTCCTTCTGAACAAGTGTTACGGTTTTCTGCACAAAAGCGATTCTTGCGAAGCAATGTGAACACTTCTGCTTCCCAGGCACAGAGAAGGTGCTATCAGGGAATTCTCTGCCTGCCTTTCCCCAGTGCTCTGCAAGCTCTCCAGGACAACATAAAATCTGGGGCTCTGTGCTTTCTTTCCTTCTGAACAAGTGTTACGGTTTTCTGCACAAAAGCGATTCTGCGAAGCAATGTGAACACTTCTGCTTCCCAGGCACAGAGAAGGTGCTAGCAGGGAATTCTCTGCCTGCCTTTCCCCAGTGCTCTGCAAGCTCTCCAGGACAACATAGAATCTGGGGCTCTGTGCTTTCTTTCCTTCTGAACAAGTGTTAGTGTTTTCTGCACAAAAGCGATTCTGCGAAGCAATGTGAACACTTCTGCTTCCCAGGCACAGAGAAGGTGCTAGCAGGGAATTCTCTGCCTGCCTTTCCCCAGTGCTCTGCAAGCTCTCCAGGACAACAGCAAATCTGGGGCTCTGTGCTTTCTTTCCTTCTGAACAAGTGTTACTGTTTTCTGCACAAAAGCGATTCTTGCGAAGCAATGTGAACACTTCTGCTTCCCAGGCACAGAGAAGGTGCTAGCAGGGAATTCTCTGCCTGCCTTTCCCCAGTGCTCTGCAAGCTCTCCAGGACAACATAGAATCTGGGGCTCTGTACTTTCTTTCCTTCTGAACAAGTGTTAGTGTTTTCTGCACAAAAGCGATTCTGCGAAGCAATGTGAACACTTCTGCTTCCCAGGCACAGAGAAGGTGCTATCAGGGAATTCTCTGCCTGCCTTTCCCCAGTGCTCTGCAAGCTCTCCAGGACAACATAGAATCTGGGGCTCTGTGCTTTCTTTCGTTCTGAACAAGTGTTACTGTTTTCTGCACAAAAGCGATTCTGCGAAGCAATGTGAACAGGCACAGAGAAGGTGCTATCAGGGAATTCTCTGCCTGCCTTTCCCCAGTGCTCTGCAAGCTCTCCAGGACAACATAAAATCTGGGGCTCTGTGCTTTCTTTCCTTCTGAACAAGTGTTAGTGTTTTCTGCACAAAAGCGATTCTGCGAAGCAATGTGAACACTTCTGCTTCCCAGGCACAGAGAAGGTGCTAGCAGGGAATTCTCTGCCTGCCTTTCCCCAGTGCTCTGCAAGCTCTCCAGGACAACATAGAATCTGGGGCTCTGTGCTTTCTTTCCTTCTGAACAAGTGTTACTGTTTTCTGCACAAAAGCAATTCTGCGAAGCAATGTGAACAGGCACAGAGAAGGTGCTAGCAGGGAATTCTCTGCCTGCCTTTCCCCAGTGCTCTGCAAGCTCTCCAGGACAACATAGAATCTGGGGCTCTGTGCTTTCTTTCCTTCTGAACAAGTGTTACTGTTTTCTGCACAAAAGCGATTCTGCGAAGCAATGTGAACAGGCACAGAGAAGGTGCTAGCAGGGAATTCTCTGCCTGCCTTTCCCCAGTGCTCTGCAAGCTCTCCAGGACAACATAGAATCTGGGGCTCTGTGCTTTCTTTCGTTCTGAACAAGTGTTACTGTTTTCTGCACAAAAGCGATTCTTGCGAAGCAATGTGAACACTTCTGCTTCCCAGGCACAGAGAAGGTGCTAGCAAGGAATTCTCTGCCTGCCTTTCCCCAGTGCTCTGCAAGCTCTCCAGGACAACATAAAATCTGGGGCTCTGTGCTTTCTTTCCTTCTGAACAAGTGTTACTGTTTTCTGCACAAAAGCGATTCTGCGAAGCCATGTGAACAGGCACAGAGAAGGTGCTATCAGGGAATTCTCTGCCTGCCTTTCCGCAGTGCTCTGCAAGCTCTCCAGGACAACATAGAATCTGGGGCTCTGTGCTTTCTTTCGTTCTGAACAAGTGTTAGTGTTTTCTGCACAAAAGCGATTCTGCGAAGCAATGTGAACAGGCACAGAGAAGGTGCTAGCAGGGAATTCTCTGCCTGCCTTTCCCCAGTGCTCTGCAAGCTCTCCAGGACAACATAGAATCTGGGGCTCTGTGCTTTCTTTCCTTCTGAACAAGTGTTAGTGTTTTCTGCACAAAAGCGATTCTGCGAAGCAATGTGAACACTTCTGCTTCCCAGGCACAGAGAAGGTGCTAGCAGGGAATTCTCTGCCTGCCTTTCCCCAGTGCTCTGCAAGCTCTCCAGGACAACATAGAATCTGGGGCTCTGTGCTTTCTTTCGTTCTGAACAAGTGTTACTGTTTTCTGCACAAAAGCGATTCTTGCGAAGCAATGTGAACACTTCTGGTTCCCAGGCACAGAGAAGGTGCTAGCAGGGAATTCTCTGCCTGCCTTTCCCCAGTGCTCTGCAAGCTCTCCAGGACAACATAGAATCTGGGGCTCTGTGCTTTCTTTCCTTCTGAACAAGTGTTAGTGTTTTCTGCACAAAAGCGATTCTGCGAAGCAATGTGAACAGGCACAGAGAAGGTGCTAGCAGGGAATTCTCTGCCTGCCTTTCCCCAGTGCTCTGCAAGCTCTCCAGGACAACATAGAATCTGGGGCTCTGTGCTTTCTTTCCTTCTGAACAAGTGTTAGTGTTTTCTGCACAAAAGCGATTCTGCGAAGCAATGTGAACACTTCTGCTTCCCAGGCACAGAGAAGGTGCTAGCAGGGAATTCTCTGCCTGCCTTTCCCCAGTGCTCTGCAAGCTCTCCAGGACAACATAGAATCTGGGGCTCTGTGCTTTCTTTCGTTCTGAACAAGTGTTACTGTTTTCTGCACAAAAGCGATTCTGCGAAGCAATGTGAACAGGCACAGAGAAGGTGCTAGCAGGGAATTCTCTGCCTGCCTTTCCCCAGTGCTCTGCAAGCTCTCCAGGACAACATAAAATCTGGGGCTCTGTGCTTTCTTTCCTTCTGAACAAGTGTTACTGTTTTCTGCACAAAAGCGATTCTTGCGAAGCAATGTGAACACTTCTGCTTCCCAGGCACAGAGAAGGTGCTAGCAAGGAATTCTCTGCCTGCCTTTCCCTAGTGCTCTGCAAGCTCTCCAGGACAACATAGAATCTGGGGCTCTGTGCTTTCTTTCCTTCTGAACAAGTGTTAGTGTTTTCTGCACAAAAGCGATTCTTGCGAAGCAATGTGAACACTTCTGCTTCCCAGGCACAGAGAAGGTGCTAGCAAGGAATTCTCTGCCTGCCTTTCCCCAGTGCTCTGCAAGCTCTCCAGGACAACATAAAATCTGGGGCTCTGTGCTTTCTTTCGTTCTGAACAAGTGTTACTGTTTTCTGCACAAAAGCGATTCTGCGAAGCCATGTGAACAGGCACAGAGAAGGTGCTAGCAGGGAATTCTCTGCCTGCCTTTCCCCAGTGCTCTGCAAGCTCTCCAGGACAACATAGAATCTGGGGCTCTGTGCTTTCTTTCCTTCTGAACAAGCGTTACTGTTTTCTGCACAAAAGCGATTCTGCGAAGCAATGTGAACACTTCTGCTTCCCAGGCACAGAGAAGGTGCTAGCAGGGAATTCTCTGCCTGCCTTTCCCCAGTGCTCTGCAAGCTCTCCAGGACAACATAGAATCTGGGGCTCTGTGCTTTCTTTCGTTCTGAACAAGTGTTACTGTTTTCTGCACAAAAGCGATTCTGCGAAGCAATGTGAACAGGCACAGAGAAGGTGCTAGCAGGGAATTCTCTGCCTGCCTTTCCCCAGTGCTCTGCAAGCTCTCCAGGACAACAGCAAATCTGGGGCTCTGTGCTTTCTTTCGTTCTGAACAAGTGTTACTGTTTTCTGCACAAAAGCGATTCTGCGAAGCAATGTGAACAGGCACAGAGAAGGTGCTAGCAGGGAATTCTCTGCCTGCCTTTCCCCAGTGCTCTGCAAGCTCTCCAGGACAACATAGAATCTGGGGCTCTGTGCTTTCTTTCCTTCTGAACAAGTGTTAGTGTTTTCTGCACAAAAGCGATTCTGCGAAGCAATGTGAACACTTCTGCTTCCCAGGCACAGAGAAGGTGCTAGCAGGGAATTCTCTGCCTGCCTTTCCCCAGTGCTCTGCAAGCTCTCCAGGACAACATAGAATCTGGGGCTCTGTGCTTTCTTTCCTTCTGAACAAGTGTTACTGTTTTCTGCACAAAAGCGATTCTTGCGAAGCAATGTGAACACTTCTGCTTCCCAGGCACAGAGAAGGTGCTAGCAGGGAATTCTCTGCCTGCCTTTCCCCAGTGCTCTGCAAGCTCTCCAGGACAACATAGAATCTGGGGCTCTGTGCTTTCTTTCCTTCTGAACAAGTGTTACTGTTTTCTGCACAAAAGCGATTCTGCGAAGCAATGTGAACAGGCACAGAGAAGGTGCTAGCAGGGAATTCTCTGCCTGCCTTTCCCCAGTGCTCTGCAAGCTCTCCAGGACAACATAGAATCTGGGGCTCTGTGCTTTCTTTCCTTCTGAACAAGTGTTAGTGTTTTCTGCACAAAAGCGATTCTGCGAAGCAATGTGAACACTTCTGCTTCCCAGGCACAGAGAAGGTGCTATCAGGGAATTCTCTGCCTGCCTTTCCCCAGTGCTCTGCAAGCTCTCCAGGACAACATAGAATCTGGGGCTCTGTGCTTTCTTTCGTTCTGAACAAGTGTTACTGTTTTCTGCACAAAAGCGATTCTGCGAAGCAATGTGAAAAGGCACAGAGAAGGTGCTAGCAGGGAATTCTCTGCCTGCCTTTCCCCAGTGCTCTGCAAGCTCTCCAGGACAACATAAAATCTGGGGCTCTGTGCTTTCTTTCCTTCTGAACAAGTGTTACTGTTTTCTGCACAAAAGCGATTCTTGCGAAGCAATGTGAACACTTCTGCTTCCCAGGCACAGAGAAGGTGCTAGCAAGGAATTCTCTGCCTGCCTTTCCCCAGTGCTCTGCAAGCTCTCCAGGACAACATAGAATCTGGGGCTCTGTGCTTTCTTTCCTTCTGAACAAGTGTTAGTGTTTTCTGCACAAAAGCGATTCTTGCGAAGCAATGTGAACACTTCTGCTTCCCAGGCACAGAGAAGGTGCTATCAGGGAATTCTCTGCCTGCCTTTCCCCAGTGCTCTGCAAGCTCTCCAGGACAACATAGAATCTGGGGCTCTGTGCTTTCTTTCCTTCTGAACAAGTGTTACTGTTTTCTGCACAAAAGCGATTCTGCGAAGCAATGTGAACAGGCACAGAGAAGGTGCTATCAGGGAATTCTCTGCCTGCCTTTCCCCAGTGCTCTGCAAGCTCTCCAGGACAACATAGAATCTGGGGCTCTGTGCTTTCTTTCCTTCTGAACAAGTGTTAGTGTTTTCTGCACAAAAGCGATTCTGCGAAGCAATGTGAACACTTCTGCTTCCCAGGCACAGAGAAGGTGCTAGCAGGGAATTCTCTGCCTGCCTTTCCCCAGTGCTCTGCAAGCTCTCCAGGACAACATAGAATCTGGGGCTCTGTGCTTTCTTTCCTTCTGAACAAGTGTTACTGTTTTCTGCACAAAAGCGATTCTGCGAAGCAATGTGAACAGGCACAGAGAAGGTGCTAGCAGGGAATTCTCTGCCTGCCTTTCCCCAGTGCTCTGCAAGCTCTCCAGGACAACATAGAATCTGGGGCTCTGTGCTTTCTTTCCTTCTGAACAAGTGTTAGTGTTTTCTGCACAAAAGCGATTCTGCGAAGCAATGTGAACACTTCTGCTTCCCAGGCACAGAGAAGGTGCTAGCAGGGAATTCTCTGCCTGCCTTTCCCCAGTGCTCTGCAAGCTCTCCAGGACAACATAGAATCTGGGGCTCTGTGCTTTCTTTCCTTCTGAACAAGTGTTACTGTTTTCTGCACAAAAGCGATTCTGCGAAGCCATGTGAACAGGCACAGAGAAGGTGCTAGCAGGGAATTCTCTGCCTGCCTTTCCCCAGTGCTCTGCAAGCTCTCCAGGACAACATAGAATCTGGGGCTCTGTGCTTTCTTTCGTTCTGAACAAGTGTTACTGTTTTCTGCACAAAAGCGATTCTGCGAAGCCATGTGAACAGGCACAGAGAAGGTGCTAGCAGGGAATTCTCTGCCTGCCTTTCCCCAGTGCTCTGCAAGCTCTCCAGGACAACATAGAATCTGGGGCTCTGTGCTTTCTTTCCTTCTGAACAAGTGTTACTGTTTTCTGCACAAAAGCGATTCTGCGAAGCAATGTGAACACTTCTGCTTCCCAGGCACAGAGAAGGTGCTAGCAGGGAATTCTCTGCCTGCCTTTCCCCAGTGCTCTGCAAGCTCTCCAGGACAACATAGAATCTGGGGCTCTGTGCTTTCTTTCCTTCTGAACAAGTGTTACTGTTTTCTGCACAAAAGCGATTCTGCGAAGCAATGTGAACAGGCACAGAGAAGGTGCTAGCAGGGAATTCTCTGCCTGCCTTTCCCCAGTGCTCTGCAAGCTCTCCAGGACAACAGCAAATCTGGGGCTCTGTGCTTTGTTTCGTTCTGAACAAGTGTTACTGTTTTCTGCACAAAAGCGATTCTGCGAAGCAATGTGAACACTTCTGCTTCCCAGGCACAGAGAAGGTGCTAGCAGGGAATTCTCTGCCTGCCTTTCCCCAGTGCTCTGCAAGCTCTCCAGGACAACATAGAATCTGGGGCTCTGTGCTTTCTTTCCTTCTGAACAAGTGTTACTGTTTTCTGCACAAAAGCGATTCTGCGAAGCAATGTGAACAGGCACAGAGAAGGTGCTAGCAGGGAATTCTCTGCCTGCCTTTCCCCAGTGCTCTGCAAGCTCTCCAGGACAACATAAAATCTGGGGCTCTGTGCTTTCTTTCCTTCTGAACAAGTGTTAGTGTTTTCTGCACAAAAGCGATTCTGCGAAGCAATGTGAACACTTCTGCTTCCCAGGCACAGAGAAGGTGCTAGCAGGGAATTCTCTGCCTGCCTTTCCCCAGTGCTCTGCAAGCTCTCCAGGACAACATAGAATCTGGGGCTCTGTGCTTTCTTTCGTTCTGAACAAGTGTTACAGTTTTCTGCACAAAAGCGATTCTGCGAAGCAATGTGAACAGGCACAGAGAAGGTGCTATCAGGGAATTCTCTGCCTGCCTTTCCCCAGTGCTCTGCAAGCTCTCCAGGACAACATAAAATCTGGGGCTCTGTGCTTTCTTTCCTTCTGAACAAGTGTTAGTGTTTTCTGCACAAAAGCGATTCTGCGAAGCAATGTGAACACTTCTGCTTCCCAGGCACAGAGAAGGTGCTAGCAGGGAATTCTCTGCCTGCCTTTCCCCAGTGCTCTGCAAGCTCTCCAGGACAACATAGAATCTGGGGCTCTGTGCTTTCTTTCCTTCTGAACAAGTGTTACTGTTTTCTGCACAAAAGCGATTCTGCGAAGCAATGTGAACAGGCACAGAGAAGGTGCTAGCAGGGAATTCTCTGCCTGCCTTTCCCCAGTGCTCTGCAAGCTCTCCAGGACAACATAGAATCTGGGGCTCTGTGCTTTCTTTCCTTCTGAACAAGTGTTAGTGTTTTCTGCACAAAAGCGATTCTGCGAAGCAATGTGAACACTTCTGCTTCCCAGGCACAGAGAAGGTGCTAGCAGGGAATTCTCTGCCTGCCTTTCCCCAGTGCTCTGCAAGCTCTCCAGGACAACATAGAATCTGGGGCTCTGTGCTTTCTTTCCTTCTGAACAAGTGTTACTGTTTTCTGCACAAAAGCGATTCTGCGAAGCCATGTGAACAGGCACAGAGAAGGTGCTAGCAGGGAATTCTCTGCCTGCCTTTCCCCAGTGCTCTGCAAGCTCTCCAGGACAACATAGAATCTGGGGCTCTGTGCTTTCTTTCCTTCTGAACAAGTGTTACTGTTTTCTGCACAAAAGCGATTCTGCGAAGCAATGTGAACACTTCTGCTTCCCAGGCACAGAGAAGGTGCTAGCAGGGAATTCTCTGCCTGCCTTTCCCCAGTGCTCTGCAAGCTCTCCAGGACAACATAGAATCTGGGGCTCTGTGCTTTCTTTCCTTCTGAACAAGTGTTACTGTTTTCTGCACAAAAGCGATTCTGCGAAGCAATGTGAACAGGCACAGAGAAGGTGCTAGCAGGGAATTCTCTGCCTGCCTTTCCCCAGTGCTCTGCAAGCTCTCCAGGACAACATAGAATCTGGGGCTCTGTGCTTTCTTTCCTTCTGAACAAGTGTTAGTGTTTTCTGCACAAAAGCGATTCTGCGAAGCAATGTGAACACTTCTGCTTCCCAGGCACAGAGAAGGTGCTAGCAGGGAATTCTCTGCCTGCCTTTCCCCAGTGCTCTGCAAGCTCTCCAGGACAACATAGAATCTGGGGCTCTGTGCTTTCTTTCCTTCTGAACAAGTGTTACTGTTTTCTGCACAAAAGCGATTCTGCGAAGCAATGTGAACAGGCACAGAGAAGGTGCTAGCAGGGAATTCTCTGCCTGCCTTTCCCCAGTGCTCTGCAAGCTCTCCAGGACAACATAAAATCTGGGGCTCTGTGCTTTCTTTCCTTCTGAACAAGTGTTAGTGTTTTCTGCACAAAAGCGATTCTGCGAAGCAATGTGAACACTTCTGCTTCCCAGGCACAGAGAAGGTGCTAGCAGGGAATTCTCTGCCTGCCTTTCCCCAGTGCTCTGCAAGCTCTCCAGGACAACATAGAATCTGGGGCTCTGTGCTTTCTTTCGTTCTGAACAAGTGTTACAGTTTTCTGCACAAAAGCGATTCTGCGAAGCAATGTGAACAGGCACAGAGAAGGTGCTAGCAGGGAATTCTCTGCCTGCCTTTCCCCAGTGCTCTGCAAGCTCTCCAGGACAACATAAAATCTGGGGCTCTGTGCTTTCTTTCGTTCTGAACAAGTGTTACTGTTTTCTGCACAAAAGCGATTCTTGCGAAGCAATGTGAACACTTCTGCTTCCCAGGCACAGAGAAGGTGCTAGCAAGGAATTCTCTGCCTGCCTTTCCCCAGTGCTCTGCAAGCTCTCCAGGACAACATAAAATCTGGGGCTCTGTGCTTTCTTTCCTTCTGAACAAGTGTTACTGTTCTCTGCACAAAAGCGATTCTGCGAAACAATGTGAACAGGCACAGAGAAGGTGCTATCAGGGAATTCTCTGCCTGCCTTTCCCCAGTGCTCTGCAAGCTCTCCAGGACAACATAAAATCTGGGGCTCTGTACTTTCTTTCCTTCTGAACAAGTGTTACTGTTTTCTGCACAAAAGCGTTTCTTGCGAAGCAATGTGAACACTTCTGCTTCCCAGGCACAGAGAAGGTGCTATCAGGGAATTCTCTGCCTGCCTTTCCCCAGTGCTCTGCAAGCTCTCCAGGACAACATAGAATCTGGGGCTCTGTGCTTTCTTTCCTTCTGAACAAGTGTTACTGTTTTCTGCACAAAAGCGATTCTGCGAAGCAATGTGAACAGGCACAGAGAAGGTGCTAGCAGGGAATTCTCTGCCTGCCTTTCCCCAGTGCTCTGCAAGCTCTCCAGGACAACATAGAATCTGGGGCTCTGTGCTTTCTTTCCTTCTGAACAAGTGTTAGTGTTTTCTGCACAAAAGCGATTCTGCGAAGCAATGTGAACACTTCTGCTTCCCAGGCACAGAGAAGGTGCTAGCAGGGAATTCTCTGCCTGCCTTTCCCCAGTGCTCTGCAAGCTCTCCAGGACAACATAGAATCTGGGGCTCTGTGCTTTCTTTCGTTCTGAACAAGTGTTACTGTTTTCTGCACAAAAGCGATTCTGCGAAGCAATGTGAACAGGCACAGAGAAGGTGCTAGCAGGGAATTCTCTGCCTGCCTTTCCCCAGTGCTCTGCAAGCTCTCCAGGACAACATAGAATCTGGGGCTCTGTGCTTTCTTTCCTTCTGAACAAGTGTTACTGTTTTCTGCACAAAAGCGATTCTGCGAAGCAATGTGAACAGGCACAGAGAAGGTGCTAGCAGGGAATTCTCTGCCTGCCTTTCCCCAGTGCTCTGCAAGCTCTCCAGGACAACATAGAATCTGGGGCTCTGTGCTTTCTTTCCTTCTGAACAAGTGTTAGTGTTTTCTGCACAAAAGCGATTCTGCGAAGCAATGTGAACACTTCTGCTTCCCAGGCACAGAGAAGGTGCTAGCAGGGAATTCTCTGCCTGCCTTTCCCCAGTGCTCTGCAAGCTCTCCAGGACAACATAGAATCTGGGGCTCTGTGCTTTCTTTCGTTCTGAACAAGTGTTACTGTTTTCTGCACAAAAGCGATTCTGCGAAGCAATGTGAACAGGCACAGAGAAGGTGCTAGCAGGGAATTCTCTGCCTGCCTTTCCCCAGTGCTCTGCAAGCTCTCCAGGGCAACAGCAAATCTGGGGCTCTGTGCTTTCTTTCGTTCTGAACAAGTGTTACTGTTTTCTGCACAAAAGCGATTCTGCGAAGCAATGTGAACACTTCTGCTTCCCAGGCACAGAGAAGGTGCTAGCAGGGAATTCTCTGCCTGCCTTTCCCCAGTGCTCTGCAAGCTCTCCAGGACAACATAGAATCTGGGGCTCTGTGCTTTCTTTCCTTCTGAACAAGTGTTAGTGTTTTCTGCACAAAAGCGATTCTGCGAAGCAATGTGAACACTTCTGCTTCCCAGGCACAGAGAAGGTGCTAGCAGGGAATTCTCTGCCTGCCTTTCCCCAGTGCTCTGCAAGCTCTCCAGGACAACATAAAATCTGGGGCTCTGTGCTTTCTTTCGTTCTGAACAAGTGTTACTGTTTTCTGCACAAAAGCGATTCTTGCGAAGCAATGTGAACACTTCTGCTTCCCAGGCACAGAGAAGGTGCTATCAGGGAATTCTCTGCCTGCCTTTCCCCAGTGCTCTGCAAGCTCTCCAGGACAACATAGAATCTGGGGCTCTGTGCTTTCTTTCCTTCTGAACAAGTGTTACTGTTTTCTGCACAAAAGCGATTCTGCGAAGCAATGTGAACACTTCTGCTTCCCAGGCACAGAGAAGGTGCTAGCAGGGAATTCTCTGCCTGCCTTTCCCCAGTGCTCTGCAAGCTCTCCAGGACAACATAGAATCTGGGGCTCTGTGCTTTCTTTCGTTCTGAACAAGTGTTACTGTTTTCTGCACAAAAGCGATTCTGCGAAACAATGTGAACAGGCACAGAGAAGGTGCTATCAGGGAATTCTCTGCCTGCCTTTCCCCAGTGCTCTGCAAGCTCTCCAGGACAACATAAAATCTGGGGCTCTGTGCTTTCTTTCCTTCTGAACAAGTGTTACGGTTTTCTGCACAAAAGCGATTCTTGCGAAGCAATGTGAACACTTCTGCTTCCCAGGCACAGAGAAGGTGCTATCAGGGAATTCTCTGCCTGCCTTTCCCCAGTGCTCTGCAAGCTCTCCAGGACAACATAAAATCTGGGGCTCTGTGCTTTCTTTCCTTCTGAACAAGTGTTACGGTTTTCTGCACAAAAGCGATTCTGCGAAGCAATGTGAACACTTCTGCTTCCCAGGCACAGAGAAGGTGCTAGCAGGGAATTCTCTGCCTGCCTTTCCCCAGTGCTCTGCAAGCTCTCCAGGACAACATAGAATCTGGGGCTCTGTGCTTTCTTTCCTTCTGAACAAGTGTTAGTGTTTTCTGCACAAAAGCGATTCTGCGAAGCAATGTGAACACTTCTGCTTCCCAGGCACAGAGAAGGTGCTAGCAGGGAATTCTCTGCCTGCCTTTCCCCAGTGCTCTGCAAGCTCTCCAGGACAACAGCAAATCTGGGGCTCTGTGCTTTCTTTCCTTCTGAACAAGTGTTACTGTTTTCTGCACAAAAGCGATTCTTGCGAAGCAATGTGAACACTTCTGCTTCCCAGGCACAGAGAAGGTGCTAGCAGGGAATTCTCTGCCTGCCTTTCCCCAGTGCTCTGCAAGCTCTCCAGGACAACATAGAATCTGGGGCTCTGTACTTTCTTTCCTTCTGAACAAGTGTTAGTGTTTTCTGCACAAAAGCGATTCTGCGAAGCAATGTGAACACTTCTGCTTCCCAGGCACAGAGAAGGTGCTATCAGGGAATTCTCTGCCTGCCTTTCCCCAGTGCTCTGCAAGCTCTCCAGGACAACATAGAATCTGGGGCTCTGTGCTTTCTTTCGTTCTGAACAAGTGTTACTGTTTTCTGCACAAAAGCGATTCTGCGAAGCAATGTGAACAGGCACAGAGAAGGTGCTATCAGGGAATTCTCTGCCTGCCTTTCCCCAGTGCTCTGCAAGCTCTCCAGGACAACATAAAATCTGGGGCTCTGTGCTTTCTTTCCTTCTGAACAAGTGTTAGTGTTTTCTGCACAAAAGCGATTCTGCGAAGCAATGTGAACACTTCTGCTTCCCAGGCACAGAGAAGGTGCTAGCAGGGAATTCTCTGCCTGCCTTTCCCCAGTGCTCTGCAAGCTCTCCAGGACAACATAGAATCTGGGGCTCTGTGCTTTCTTTCCTTCTGAACAAGTGTTACTGTTTTCTGCACAAAAGCAATTCTGCGAAGCAATGTGAACAGGCACAGAGAAGGTGCTAGCAGGGAATTCTCTGCCTGCCTTTCCCCAGTGCTCTGCAAGCTCTCCAGGACAACATAGAATCTGGGGCTCTGTGCTTTCTTTCCTTCTGAACAAGTGTTACTGTTTTCTGCACAAAAGCGATTCTGCGAAGCAATGTGAACAGGCACAGAGAAGGTGCTAGCAGGGAATTCTCTGCCTGCCTTTCCCCAGTGCTCTGCAAGCTCTCCAGGACAACATAGAATCTGGGGCTCTGTGCTTTCTTTCGTTCTGAACAAGTGTTACTGTTTTCTGCACAAAAGCGATTCTTGCGAAGCAATGTGAACACTTCTGCTTCCCAGGCACAGAGAAGGTGCTAGCAAGGAATTCTCTGCCTGCCTTTCCCCAGTGCTCTGCAAGCTCTCCAGGACAACATAAAATCTGGGGCTCTGTGCTTTCTTTCCTTCTGAACAAGTGTTACTGTTTTCTGCACAAAAGCGATTCTGCGAAGCCATGTGAACAGGCACAGAGAAGGTGCTATCAGGGAATTCTCTGCCTGCCTTTCCGCAGTGCTCTGCAAGCTCTCCAGGACAACATAGAATCTGGGGCTCTGTGCTTTCTTTCGTTCTGAACAAGTGTTAGTGTTTTCTGCACAAAAGCGATTCTGCGAAGCAATGTGAACAGGCACAGAGAAGGTGCTAGCAGGGAATTCTCTGCCTGCCTTTCCCCAGTGCTCTGCAAGCTCTCCAGGACAACATAGAATCTGGGGCTCTGTGCTTTCTTTCCTTCTGAACAAGTGTTAGTGTTTTCTGCACAAAAGCGATTCTGCGAAGCAATGTGAACACTTCTGCTTCCCAGGCACAGAGAAGGTGCTAGCAGGGAATTCTCTGCCTGCCTTTCCCCAGTGCTCTGCAAGCTCTCCAGGACAACATAGAATCTGGGGCTCTGTGCTTTCTTTCGTTCTGAACAAGTGTTACTGTTTTCTGCACAAAAGCGATTCTTGCGAAGCAATGTGAACACTTCTGGTTCCCAGGCACAGAGAAGGTGCTAGCAGGGAATTCTCTGCCTGCCTTTCCCCAGTGCTCTGCAAGCTCTCCAGGACAACATAGAATCTGGGGCTCTGTGCTTTCTTTCCTTCTGAACAAGTGTTAGTGTTTTCTGCACAAAAGCGATTCTGCGAAGCAATGTGAACACTTCTGCTTCCCAGGCACAGAGAAGGTGCTAGCAAGGAATTCTCTGCCTGCCTTTCCCCAGTGCTCTGCAAGCTCTCCAGGACAACATAAAATCTGGGGCTCTGTGCTTTCTTTCCTTCTGAACAAGTGTTACTGTTTTCTGCACAAAAGCGATTCTGCGAAGCAATGTGAACAGGCACAGAGAAGGTGCTAGCAGGGAATTCTCTGCCTGCCTTTCCCCAGTGCTCTGCAAGCTCTCCAGGACAACATAGAATCTGGGGCTCTGTGCTTTCTTTCCTTCTGAACAAGTGTTAGTGTTTTCTGCACAAAAGCGATTCTGCGAAGCAATGTGAACACTTCTGCTTCCCAGGCACAGAGAAGGTGCTAGCAGGGAATTCTCTGCCTGCCTTTCCCCAGTGCTCTGCAAGCTCTCCAGGACAACATAGAATCTGGGGCTCTGTGCTTTCTTTCGTTCTGAACAAGTGTTACTGTTTTCTGCACAAAAGCGATTCTGCGAAGCAATGTGAACAGGCACAGAGAAGGTGCTAGCAGGGAATTCTCTGCCTGCCTTTCCCCAGTGCTCTGCAAGCTCTCCAGGACAACATAAAATCTGGGGCTCTGTGCTTTCTTTCCTTCTGAACAAGTGTTACTGTTTTCTGCACAAAAGCGATTCTTGCGAAGCAATGTGAACACTTCTGCTTCCCAGGCACAGAGAAGGTGCTAGCAAGGAATTCTCTGCCTGCCTTTCCCTAGTGCTCTGCAAGCTCTCCAGGACAACATAGAATCTGGGGCTCTGTGCTTTCTTTCCTTCTGAACAAGTGTTAGTGTTTTCTGCACAAAAGCGATTCTTGCGAAGCAATGTGAACACTTCTGCTTCCCAGGCACAGAGAAGGTGCTAGCAAGGAATTCTCTGCCTGCCTTTCCCCAGTGCTCTGCAAGCTCTCCAGGACAACATAAAATCTGGGGCTCTGTGCTTTCTTTCGTTCTGAACAAGTGTTACTGTTTTCTGCACAAAAGCGATTCTGCGAAGCCATGTGAACAGGCACAGAGAAGGTGCTAGCAGGGAATTCTCTGCCTGCCTTTCCCCAGTGCTCTGCAAGCTCTCCAGGACAACATAGAATCTGGGGCTCTGTGCTTTCTTTCCTTCTGAACAAGCGTTACTGTTTTCTGCACAAAAGCGATTCTGCGAAGCAATGTGAACACTTCTGCTTCCCAGGCACAGAGAAGGTGCTAGCAGGGAATTCTCTGCCTGCCTTTCCCCAGTGCTCTGCAAGCTCTCCAGGACAACATAGAATCTGGGGCTCTGTGCTTTCTTTCGTTCTGAACAAGTGTTACTGTTTTCTGCACAAAAGCGATTCTGCGAAGCAATGTGAACAGGCACAGAGAAGGTGCTAGCAGGGAATTCTCTGCCTGCCTTTCCCCAGTGCTCTGCAAGCTCTCCAGGACAACATAGAATCTGGGGCTCTGTGCTTTCTTTCGTTCTGAACAAGTGTTACTGTTTTCTGCACAAAAGCGATTCTGCGAAGCAATGTGAACAGGCACAGAGAAGGTGCTAGCAGGGAATTCTCTGCCTGCCTTTCCCCAGTGCTCTGCAAGCTCTCCAGGACAACATAGAATCTGGGGCTCTGTGCTTTCTTTCCTTCTGAACAAGTGTTAGTGTTTTCTGCACAAAAGCGATTCTGCGAAGCAATGTGAACACTTCTGCTTCCCAGGCACAGAGAAGGTGCTAGCAGGGAATTCTCTGCCTGCCTTTCCCCAGTGCTCTGCAAGCTCTCCAGGACAACATAGAATCTGGGGCTCTGTGCTTTCTTTCCTTCTGAACAAGTGTTAGTGTTTTCTGCACAAAAGCGATTCTTGCGAAGCAATGTGAACACTTCTGCTTCCCAGGCACAGAGAAGGTGCTAGCAGGGAATTCTCTGCCTGCCTTTCCCCAGTGCTCTGCAAGCTCTCCAGGACAACATAGAATCTGGGGCTCTGTGCTTTCTTTCCTTCTGAACAAGTGTTACTGTTTTCTGCACAAAAGCGATTCTGCGAAGCAATGTGAACAGGCACAGAGAAGGTGCTAGCAGGGAATTCTCTGCCTGCCTTTCCCCAGTGCTCTGCAAGCTCTCCAGGACAACATAAAATCTGGGGCTCTGTGCTTTCTTTCCTTCTGAACAAGTGTTAGTGTTTTCTGCACAAAAGCGATTCTGCGAAGCAATGTGAACACTTCTGCTTCCCAGGCACAGAGAAGGTGCTATCAGGGAATTCTCTGCCTGCCTTTCCCCAGTGCTCTGCAAGCTCTCCAGGACAACATAGAATCTGGGGCTCTGTGCTTTCTTTCGTTCTGAACAAGTGTTACTGTTTTCTGCACAAAAGCGATTCTGCAAAGCAATGTGAACAGGCACAGAGAAGGTGCTAGCAGGGAATTCTCTGCCTGCCTTTCCCCAGTGCTCTGCAAGCTCTCCAGGACAACATAAAATCTGGGGCTCTGTGCTTTCTTTCCTTCTGAACAAGTGTTAGTGTTTTCTGCACAAAAGCGATTCTTGCGAAGCAATGTGAACACTTCTGCTTCCCAGGCACAGAGAAGGTGCTAGCAAGGAATTCTCTGCCTGCCTTTCCCCAGTGCTCTGCAAGCTCTCCAGGACAACATAGAATCTGGGGCTCTGTGCTTTCTTTCCTTCTGAACAAGTGTTACTGTATTCTGCACAAAAGCGATTCTGCGAAGAAATGTGAACAGGCACAGAGAAGGTGCTAGCAGGGAATTCTCTGCCTGCCTTTCCCCAGTGCTCTGCAAGCTCTCCAGGACAACATAGAATCTGGGGCTCTGTGCTTTCTTTCGTTCTGAACAAGTGTTACTGTTTTCTGCACAAAAGCGATTCTTGCGAAGCAATGTGAACACTTCTGCTTCCCAGGCACAGAGAAGGTGCTAGCAGGGAATTCTCTGCCTGCCTTTCCCCAGTGCTCTGCAAGCTCTCCAGGACAACATAGAATCTGGGGCTCTGTGCTTTCTTTCCTTCTGAACAAGTGTTACTGTTTTCTGCACAAAAGCGATTCTGCGAAGCCATGTGAACAGGCACAGAGAAGGTGCTAGCAGGGAATTCTCTGCCTGCCTTTCCCCAGTGCTCTGCAAGCTCTCCAGGACAACAGCAAATCTGGGGCTCTGTGCTTTCTTTCGTTCTGAACAAGTGTTACTGTTTTCTGCACAAAAGCGATTCTGCGAAGCAATGTGAACAGGCACAGAGAAGGTGCTAGCAGGGAATTCTCTGCCTGCCTTTCCCCAGTGCTCTGCAAGCTCTCCAGGACAACATAGAATCTGGGGCTCTGTGCTTTCTTTCGTTCTGAACAAGTGTTACTGTTTTCTGCACAAAAGCGATTCTTGCGAAGCAATGTGAACACTTCTGCTTCCCAGGCACAGAGAAGGTGCTAGCAAGGAATTCTCTGCCTGCCTTTCCCCAGTGCTCTGCAAGCTCTCCAGGACAACATAAAATCTGGGGCTCTGTGCTTTCTTTCGTTCTGAACAAGTGTTACTGTTTTCTGCACAAAAGCGATTCTGCGAAGCCATGTGAACAGGCACAGAGAAGGTGCTAGCAGGGAATTCTCTGCCTGCCTTTCCGCAGTGCTCTGCAAGCTCTCCAGGACAACATAGAATCTGGGGCTCTGTGCTTTCTTTCCTTCTGAACAAGTGTTACTGTTTTCTGCACAAAAGCGATTCTGCGAAGCAATGTGAACACTTCTGCTTCCCAGGCACAGAGAAGGTGCTAGCAGGGAATTCTCTGCCTGCCTTTCCCCAGTGCTCTGCAAGCTCTCCAGGACAACAGCAAATCTGGGGCTCTGTGCTTTCTTTCGTTCTGAACAAGTGTTACTGTTTTCTGCACAAAAGCGATTCTGCGAAGCAATGTGAACACTTCTGCTTCCCAGGCACAGAGAAGGTGCTAGCAGGGAATTCTCTGCCTGCCTTTCCCCAGTGCTCTGCAAGCTCTCCAGGACAACATAGAATCTGGGGCTCTGTGCTTTCTTTCGTTCTGAACAAGTGTTACTGTTTTCTGCACAAAAGCGATTCTTGCGAAGCAATGTGAACACTTCTGGTTCCCAGGCACAGAGAAGGTGCTAGCAGGGAATTCTCTGCCTGCCTTTCCCCAGTGCTCTGCAAGCTCTCCAGGACAACATAGAATCTGGGGCTCTGTGCTTTCTTTCCTTCTGAACAAGTGTTAGTGTTTTCTGCACAAAAGCGATTCTGCGAAGCAATGTGAACAGGCACAGAGAAGGTGCTAGCAGGGAATTCTCTGCCTGCCTTTCCCCAGTGCTCTGCAAGCTCTCCAGGACAACATAGAATCTGGGGCTCTGTGCTTTCTTTCCTTCTGAACAAGTGTTAGTGTTTTCTGCACAAAAGCGATTCTGCGAAGCAATGTGAACACTTCTGCTTCCCAGGCACAGAGAAGGTGCTAGCAGGGAATTCTCTGCCTGCCTTTCCCCAGTGCTCTGCAAGCTCTCCAGGACAACATAGAATCTGGGGCTCTGTGCTTTCTTTCGTTCTGAACAAGTGTTACTGTTTTCTGCACAAAAGCGATTCTGCGAAGCAATGTGAACAGGCACAGAGAAGGTGCTAGCAGGGAATTCTCTGCCTGCCTTTCCCCAGTGCTCTGCAAGCTCTCCAGGACAACATAAAATCTGGGGCTCTGTGCTTTCTTTCCTTCTGAACAAGTGTTACTGTTTTCTGCACAAAAGCGATTCTTGCGAAGCAATGTGAACACTTCTGCTTCCCAGGCACAGAGAAGGTGCTAGCAAGGAATTCTCTGCCTGCCTTTCCCTAGTGCTCTGCAAGCTCTCCAGGACAACATAGAATCTGGGGCTCTGTGCTTTCTTTCCTTCTGAACAAGTGTTAGTGTTTTCTGCACAAAAGCGATTCTTGCGAAGCAATGTGAACACTTCTGCTTCCCAGGCACAGAGAAGGTGCTAGCAAGGAATTCTCTGCCTGCCTTTCCCCAGTGCTCTGCAAGCTCTCCAGGACAACATAAAATCTGGGGCTCTGTGCTTTCTTTCGTTCTGAACAAGTGTTACTGTTTTCTGCACAAAAGCGATTCTGCGAAGCCATGTGAACAGGCACAGAGAAGGTGCTAGCAGGGAATTCTCTGCCTGCCTTTCCCCAGTGCTCTGCAAGCTCTCCAGGACAACATAGAATCTGGGGCTCTGTGCTTTCTTTCCTTCTGAACAAGCGTTACTGTTTTCTGCACAAAAGCGATTCTGCGAAGCAATGTGAACACTTCTGCTTCCCAGGCACAGAGAAGGTGCTAGCAGGGAATTCTCTGCCTGCCTTTCCCCAGTGCTCTGCAAGCTCTCCAGGACAACATAGAATCTGGGGCTCTGTGCTTTCTTTCGTTCTGAACAAGTGTTACTGTTTTCTGCACAAAAGCGATTCTGCGAAGCAATGTGAACAGGCACAGAGAAGGTGCTAGCAGGGAATTCTCTGCCTGCCTTTCCCCAGTGCTCTGCAAGCTCTCCAGGACAACATAGAATCTGGGGCTCTGTGCTTTCTTTCGTTCTGAACAAGTGTTACTGTTTTCTGCACAAAAGCGATTCTGCGAAGCAATGTGAACAGGCACAGAGAAGGTGCTAGCAGGGAATTCTCTGCCTGCCTTTCCCCAGTGCTCTGCAAGCTCTCCAGGACAACATAGAATCTGGGGCTCTGTGCTTTCTTTCCTTCTGAACAAGTGTTAGTGTTTTCTGCACAAAAGCGATTCTGCGAAGCAATGTGAACACTTCTGCTTCCCAGGCACAGAGAAGGTGCTAGCAGGGAATTCTCTGCCTGCCTTTCCCCAGTGCTCTGCAAGCTCTCCAGGACAACATAGAATCTGGGGCTCTGTGCTTTCTTTCCTTCTGAACAAGTGTTAGTGTTTTCTGCACAAAAGCGATTCTTGCGAAGCAATGTGAACACTTCTGCTTCCCAGGCACAGAGAAGGTGCTAGCAGGGAATTCTCTGCCTGCCTTTCACCAGTGCTCTGCAAGCTCTCCAGGACAACATAGAATCTGGGGCTCTGTGCTTTCTTTCCTTCTGAACAAGTGTTACTGTTTTCTGCACAAAAGCGATTCTGCGAAGCAATGTGAACAGGCACAGAGAAGGTGCTAGCAGGGAATTCTCTGCCTGCCTTTCCCCAGTGCTCTGCAAGCTCTCCAGGACAACATAAAATCTGGGGCTCTGTGCTTTCTTTCCTTCTGAACAAGTGTTAGTGTTTTCTGCACAAAAGCGATTCTGCGAAGCAATGTGAACACTTCTGCTTCCCAGGCACAGAGAAGGTGCTATCAGGGAATTCTCTGCCTGCCTTTCCCCAGTGCTCTGCAAGCTCTCCAGGACAACATAGAATCTGGGGCTCTGTGCTTTCTTTCGTTCTGAACAAGTGTTACTGTTTTCTGCACAAAAGCGATTCTGCAAAGCAATGTGAACAGGCACAGAGAAGGTGCTAGCAGGGAATTCTCTGCCTGCCTTTCCCCAGTGCTCTGCAAGCTCTCCAGGACAACATAAAATCTGGGGCTCTGTGCTTTCTTTCCTTCTGAACAAGTGTTAGTGTTTTCTGCACAAAAGCGATTCTTGCGAAGCAATGTGAACACTTCTGCTTCCCAGGCACAGAGAAGGTGCTAGCAAGGAATTCTCTGCCTGCCTTTCCCCAGTGCTCTGCAAGCTCTCCAGGACAACATAGAATCTGGGGCTCTGTGCTTTCTTTCCTTCTGAACAAGTGTTACTGTATTCTGCACAAAAGCGATTCTGCGAAGAAATGTGAACAGGCACAGAGAAGGTGCTAGCAGGGAATTCTCTGCCTGCCTTTCCCCAGTGCTCTGCAAGCTCTCCAGGACAACATAGAATCTGGGGCTCTGTGCTTTCTTTCGTTCTGAACAAGTGTTACTGTTTTCTGCACAAAAGCGATTCTTGCGAAGCAATGTGAACACTTCTGCTTCCCAGGCACAGAGAAGGTGCTAGCAGGGAATTCTCTGCCTGCCTTTCCCCAGTGCTCTGCAAGCTCTCCAGGACAACATAGAATCTGGGGCTCTGTGCTTTCTTTCCTTCTGAACAAGTGTTACTGTTTTCTGCACAAAAGCGATTCTGCGAAGCCATGTGAACAGGCACAGAGAAGGTGCTAGCAGGGAATTCTCTGCCTGCCTTTCCCCAGTGCTCTGCAAGCTCTCCAGGACAACAGCAAATCTGGGGCTCTGTGCTTTCTTTCGTTCTGAACAAGTGTTACTGTTTTCTGCACAAAAGCGATTCTGCGAAGCAATGTGAACAGGCACAGAGAAGGTGCTAGCAGGGAATTCTCTGCCTGCCTTTCCCCAGTGCTCTGCAAGCTCTCCAGGACAACATAGAATCTGGGGCTCTGTGCTTTCTTTCGTTCTGAACAAGTGTTACTGTTTTCTGCACAAAAGCGATTCTTGCGAAGCAATGTGAACACTTCTGCTTCCCAGGCACAGAGAAGGTGCTAGCAAGGAATTCTCTGCCTGCCTTTCCCCAGTGCTCTGCAAGCTCTCCAGGACAACATAAAATCTGGGGCTCTGTGCTTTCTTTCGTTCTGAACAAGTGTTACTGTTTTCTGCACAAAAGCGATTCTGCGAAGCCATGTGAACAGGCACAGAGAAGGTGCTAGCAGGGAATTCTCTGCCTGCCTTTCCGCAGTGCTCTGCAAGCTCTCCAGGACAACATAGAATCTGGGGCTCTGTGCTTTCTTTCCTTCTGAACAAGTGTTACTGTTTCATGCACAAAAGCGATTCTGCGAAGCAATGTGAACACTTCTGCTTCCCAGGCACAGAGAAGGTGCTAGCAGGGAATTCTCTGCCTGCCTTTCCCCAGTGCTCTGCAAGCTCTCCAGGACAACAGCAAATCTGGGGCTCTGTGCTTTCTTTCGTTCTGAACAAGTGTTACTGTTTTCTGCACAAAAGCGATTCTGCGAAGCAATGTGAACACTTCTGCTTCCCAGGCACAGAGAAGGTGCTAGCAGGGAATTCTCTGCCTGCCTTTCCCCAGTGCTCTGCAAGCTCTCCAGGACAACATAGAATCTGGGGCTCTGTGCTTTCTTTCCTTCTGAACAAGTGTTACTGTTTTCTGCACAAAAGCGATTCTGCGAAGCAATGTGAACAGGCACAGAGAAGGTGCTATCAGGGAATTCTCTGCCTGCCTTTCCCCAGTGCTCTGCAAGCTCTCCAGGACAACATAGAATCTGGGGCTCTGTGCTTTCTTTCCTTCTGAACAAGTGTTACTGTTTTCTGCACAAAAGCGATTCTTGCGAAGCAATGTGAACACTTCTGCTTCCCAGGCACAGAGAAGGTGCTAGCAAGGAATTCTCTGCCTGCCTTTCCCCAGTGCTCTGCAAGCTCTCCAGGACAACATAAAATCTGGGGCTCTGTGCTTTCTTTCCTTCTGAACAAGTGTTACTGTTCTCTGCACAAAAGCGATTCTGCGAAACAATGTGAACAGGCACAGAGAAGGTGCTATCAGGGAATTCTCTGCCTGCCTTTCCCCAGTGCTCTGCAAGCTCTCCAGGACAACATAAAATCTGGGGCTCTGTACTTTCTTTCCTTCTGTACAAGTGTTACTGTTTTCTGCACAAAAGCGATTCTTGCGAAGCAATGTGAACACTTCTGCTTCCCAGGCACAGAGAAGGTGCTAGCAGGGAATTCTCTGCCTGCCTTTCCCCAGTGCTCTGCAAGCTCTCCAGGACAACATAGAATCTGGGGCTCTGTGCTTTCTTTCCTTCTGAACAAGTGTTACTGTTTTCTGCACAAAAGCGATTCTGCGAAGCAATGTGAACAGGCACAGAGAAGGTGCTATCAGGGAATTCTCTGCCTGCCTTTCCCCAGTGCTCTGCAAGCTCTCCAGGACAACATAGAATCTGGGGCTCTGTGCTTTCTTTCCTTCTGAACAAGTGTTAGTGTTTTCTGCACAAAAGCGATTCTGCGAAGCAATGTGAACACTTCTGCTTCCCAGGCACAGAGAAGGTGCTAGCAGGGAATTCTCTGCCTGCCTTTCCCCAGTGCTCTGCAAGCTCTCCAGGACAACATAGAATCTGGGGCTCTGTGCTTTCTTTCCTTCTGAACAAGTGTTACTGTTTTCTGCACAAAAGCGATTCTGCGAAGCAATGTGAACAGGCACAGAGAAGGTGCTAGCAGGGAATTCTCTGCCTGCCTTTCCCCAGTGCTCTGCAAGCTCTCCAGGACAACATAGAATCTGGGGCTCTGTGCTTTCTTTCCTTCTGAACAAGTGTTACTGTTTTCTGCACAAAAGCGATTCTGCGAAGCCATGTGAACAGGCACAGAGAAGGTGCTAGCAGGGAATTCTCTGCCTGCCTTTCCCCAGTGCTCTGCAAGCTCTCCAGGACAACATAGAATCTGGGGCTCTGTGCTTTCTTTCCTTCTGAACAAGTGTTAGTGTTTTCTGCACAAAAGCGATTCTGCGAAGCAATGTGAACACTTCTGCTTCCCAGGCACAGAGAAGGTGCTAGCAGGGAATTCTCTGCCTGCCTTTCCCCAGTGCTCTGCAAGCTCTCCAGGACAACATAGAATCTGGGGCTCTGTGCTTTCTTTCGTTCTGAACAAGTGTTACTGTTTTCTGCACAAAAGCGATTCTTGCGAAGCAATGTGAACACTTCTGCTTCCCAGGCACAGAGAAGGTGCTAGCAGGGAATTCTCTGCCTGCCTTTCCCCAGTGCTCTGCAAGCTCTCCAGGACAACATAGAATCTGGGGCTCTGTGCTTTCTTTCCTTCTGAACAAGTGTTACTGTTTTCTGCACAAAAGCGATTCTGCGAAGCCATGTGAACAGGCACAGAGAAGGTGCTAGCAGGGAATTCTCTGCCTGCCTTTCCCCAGTGCTCTGCAAGCTCTCCAGGACAACATAGAATCTGGGGCTCTGTGCTTTCTTTCGTTCTGAACAAGTGTTACTGTTTTCTGCACAAAAGCGATTCTGCGAAGCAATGTGAACAGGCACAGAGAAGGTGCTAGCAGGGAATTCTCTGCCTGCCTTTCCCCAGTGCTCTGCAAGCTCTCCAGGACAACATAGAATCTGGGGCTCTGTGCTTTCTTTTGTTCTGAACAAGTGTTACTGTTTTCTGCACAAAAGCGATTCTTGCGAAGCAATGTGAACACTTCTGCTTCCCAGGCACAGAGAAGGTGCTAGCAAGGAATTCTCTGCCTGCCTTTCCCCAGTGCTCTGCAAGCTCTCCAGGACAACATAAAATCTGGGGCTCTGTGCTTTCTTTCGTTCTGAACAAGTGTTACTGTTTTCTGCACAAAAGCGATTCTGCGAAGCCATGTGAACAGGCACAGAGAAGGTGCTAGCAGGGAATTCTCTGCCTGCCTTTCCGCAGTGCTCTGCAAGCTCTCCAGGACAACATAGAATCTGGGGCTCTGTGCTTTCTTTCCTTCTGAACAAGTGTTACTGTTTTCTGCACAAAAGCGATTCTGCGAAGCAATGTGAACACTTCTGCTTCCCAGGCACAGAGAAGGTGCTAGCAGGGAATTCTCTGCCTGCCTTTCCCCAGTGCTCTGCAAGCTCTCCAGGACAACAGCAAATCTGGGGCTCTGTGCTTTCTTTCGTTCTGAACAAGTGTTACTGTTTTCTGCACAAAAGCGATTCTGCGAAGCAATGTGAACACTTCTGCTTCCCAGGCACAGAGAAGGTGCTAGCAGGGAATTCTCTGCCTGCCTTTCCGCAGTGCTCTGCAAGCTCTCCAGGACAACATAGAATCTGGGGCTCTGTGCTTTCTTTCCTTCTGAACAAGTGTTACTGTTTTCTGCACAAAAGCGATTCTGCGAAGCAATGTGAACAGGCACAGAGAAGGTGCTATCAGGGAATTCTCTGCCTGCCTTTCCCCAGTGCTCTGCAAGCTCTCCAGGACAACATAGAATCTGGGGCTCTGTGCTTTCTTTCCTTCTGAACAAGTGTTAGTGTTTTCTGCACAAAAGCGATTCTGCGAAGCAATGTGAACACTTCTGCTTCCCAGGCACAGAGAAGGTGCTAGCAGGGAATTCTCTGCCTGCCTTTCCCCAGTGCTCTGCAAGCTCTCCAGGACAACATAGAATCTGGGGCTCTGTGCTTTCTTTCGTTCTGAACAAGTGTTACAGTTTTCTGCACAAAAGCGATTCTGCGAAGCAATGTGAACAGGCACAGAGAAGGTGCTAGCAGGGAATTCTCTGCCTGCCTTTCCCCAGTGCTCTGCAAGCTCTCCAGGACAACATAAAATCTGGGGCTCTGTGCTTTCTTTCGTTCTGAACAAGTGTTACTGTTTTCTGCACAAAAGCGATTCTTGCGAAGCAATGTGAACACTTCTGCTTCCCAGGCACAGAGAAGGTGCTAGCAAGGAATTCTCTGCCTGCCTTTCCCCAGTGCTCTGCAAGCTCTCCAGGACAACATAAAATCTGGGGCTCTGTGCTTTCTTTCCTTCTGAACAAGTGTTACTGTTCTCTGCACAAAAGCGATTCTGCGAAACAATGTGAACAGGCACAGAGAAGGTGCTATCAGGGAATTCTCTGCCTGCCTTTCCCCAGTGCTCTGCAAGCTCTACAGGACAACATAAAATCTGGGGCTCTGTACTTTCTTTCCTTCTGTACAAGTGTTACTGTTTTCTGCACAAAAGCGATTCTTGCGAAGCAATGTGAACACTTCTGCTTCCCAGGCACAGAGAAGGTGCTAGCAGGGAATTCTCTGCCTGCCTTTCCCCAGTGCTCTGCAAGCTCTCCAGGACAACATAGAATCTGGGGCTCTGTGCTTTCTTTCCTTCTGAACAAGTGTTACTGTTTTCTGCACAAAAGCGATTCTGCGAAGCAATGTGAACAGGCACAGAGAAGGTGCTATCAGGGAATTCTCTGCCTGCCTTTCCCCAGTGCTCTGCAAGCTCTCCAGGACAACATAGAATCTGGGGCTCTGTGCTTTCTTTCCTTCTGAACAAGTGTTAGTGTTTTCTGCACAAAAGCGATTCTGCGAAGCAATGTGAACACTTCTGCTTCCCAGGCACAGAGAAGGTGCTAGCAGGGAATTCTCTGCCTGCCTTTCCCCAGTGCTCTGCAAGCTCTCCAGGACAACATAGAATCTGGGGCTCTGTGCTTTCTTTCCTTCTGAACAAGTGTTACTGTTTTCTGCACAAAAGCGATTCTGCGAAGCAATGTGAACAGGCACAGAGAAGGTGCTAGCAGGGAATTCTCTGCCTGCCTTTCCCCAGTGCTCTGCAAGCTCTCCAGGACAACATAGAATCTGGGGCTCTGTGCTTTCTTTCCTTCTGAACAAGTGTTACTGTTTTCTGCACAAAAGCGATTCTGCGAAGCAATGTGAACAGGCACAGAGAAGGTGCTAGCAGGGAATTCTCTGCCTGCCTTTCCCCAGTGCTCTGCAAGCTCTCCAGGACAACATAGAATCTGGGGCTCTGTGCTTTCTTTCCTTCTGAACAAGTGTTAGTGTTTTCTGCACAAAAGCGATTCTGCGAAGCAATGTGAACACTTCTGCTTCCCAGGCACAGAGAAGGTGCTAGCAGGGAATTCTCTGCCTGCCTTTCCCCAGTGCTCTGCAAGCTCTCCAGGACAACATAGAATCTGGGGCTCTGTGCTTTCTTTCCTTCTGAACAAGTGTTAGTGTTTTCTGCACAAAAGCGATTCTGCGAAGCAATGTGAACACTTCTGCTTCCCAGGCACAGAGAAGGTGCTAGCAGGGAATTCTCTGCCTGCCTTTCCCCAGTGCTCTGCAAGCTCTCCAGGACAACATAGAATCTGGGGCTCTGTGCTTTCTTTCCTTCTGAACAAGTGTTACTGTTCTCTGCACAAAAGCGATTCTGCGAAGCAATGTGAACAGGCACAGAGAAGGTGCTAGCAGGGAATTCTCTGCCTGCCTTTCCCCAGTGCTCTGCAAGCTCTCCAGGACAACATAGAATCTGGGGCTCTGTGCTTTCTTTCCTTCTGAACAAGTGTTAGTGTTTTCGGCACAAAAGCGATTCTGCGAAGCAATGTGAACACTTCTGCTTCCCAGGCACAGAGAAGGTGCTAGCAGGGAATTCTCTGCCTGCCTTTCCCCAGTGCTCTGCAAGCTCTCCAGGACAACATAGAATCTGGGGCTCTGTGCTTTCTTTCGTTCTGAACAAGTGTTACTGTTTTCTGCACAAAAGCGATTCTGCGAAGCAATGTGAACAGGCACAGAGAAGGTGCTATCAAGGAATTCTCTGCCTGCCTTTCCCCAGTGCTCTGCAAGCTCTCCAGGACAACATAGAATCTGGGGCTCTGTGCTTTCTTTCCTTCTGAACAAGCGTTACTGTTTTCTGCACAAAAGCGATTCTGCGAAGCAATGTGAACACTTCTGCTTCCCAGGCACAGAGAAGGTGCTAGCAGGGAATTCTCTGCCTGCCTTTCCCCAGTGCTCTGCAAGCTCTCCAGGACAACATAGAATCTGGGGCTCTGTGCTTTCTTTCGTTCTGAACAAGTGTTACTGTTTTCTGCACAAAAGCGATTCTGCGAAGCAATGTGAACAGGCACAGAGAAGGTGCTAGCAGGGAATTCTCTGCCTGCCTTTCCCCAGTGCTCTGCAAGCTCTCCAGGACAACATAGAATCTGGGGCTCTGTGCTTTCTTTCGTTCTGAACAAGTGTTACTGTTTTCTGCACAAAAGCGATTCTGCGAAGCAATGTGAACAGGCACAGAGAAGGTGCTAGCAGGGAATTCTCTGCCTGCCTTTCCCCAGTGCTCTGCAAGCTCTCCAGGACAACATAGAATCTGGGGCTCTGTGCTTTCTTTCCTTCTGAACAAGTGTTACTGTTTTCTGCACAAAAGCGATTCTGCGAAGCAATGTGAACACTTCTGCTTCCCAGGCACAGAGAAGGTGCTAGCAGGGAATTCTCTGCCTGCCTTTCCCCAGTGCTCTGCAAGCTCTCCAGGACAACATCAAATTTGGGGCTCTGTGCTTTCTTTCGTTCTGAACAAGTGTTACTGTTTTCTGCACAAAAGCGATTCTTGCGAAGCAATGTGAACACTTCTGCTTCCCAGGCACAGAGAAGGTGCTAGCAAGGAATTCTCTGCCTGCCTTTCCCCAGTGCTCTGCAAGCTCTCCAGGACAACATAGAATCTGGGGCTCTGTGCTTTCTTTCCTTCTGAACAAGTGTTACTGTTTTCTGCACAAAAGCGATTCTGCGAAGCAATGTGAACAGGCACAGAGAAGGTGCTAGCAGGGAATTCTCTGCCTGCCTTTCCCCAGTGCTCTGCAAGCTCTCCAGGACAACATAGAATCTGGGGCTCTGTGCTTTCTTTCCTTCTGAACAAGTGTTACTGTTTTCTGCACAAAAGCGATTCTGCGAAGCAATGTGAACACTTCTGCTTCCCAGGCACAGAGAAGGTGCTAGCAGGGAATTCTCTGCCTGCCTTTCCCCAGTGCTCTGCAAGCTCTCCAGGACAACATAGAATCTGGGGCTCTGTGCTTTCTTTCGTTCTGAACAAGTGTTACTGTTTTCTGCACAAAAGCGATTCTGCGAAGCAATGTGAACAGGCACAGAGAAGGTGCTAGCAGGGAATTCTCTGCCTGCCTTTCCCCAGTGCTCTGCAAGCTCTCCAGGACAACATAGAATCTGGGGCTCTGTGCTTTCTTTCCTTCTGAACAAGTGTTAGTGTTTTCTGCACAAAAGCGATTCTTGCGAAGCAATGTGAACACTTCTGCTTCCCAGGCACAGAGAAGGTGCTATCAGGGAATTCTCTGCCTGCCTTTCCCCAGTGCTCTGCAAGCTCTCCAGGACAACATAGAATCTGGGGCTCTGTGCTTTCTTTCCTTCTGAACAAGTGTTACTGTTTTCTGCACAAAAGCGATTCTGCGAAGCAATGTGAACAGGCACAGAGAAGGTGCTATCAGGGAATTCTCTGCCTGCCTTTCCCCAGTGCTCTGCAAGCTCTCCAGGACAACATAAAATCTGGGGCTCTGTGCTTTCTTTCCTTCTGAACAAGTGTTACTGTTTTCTGCACAAAAGCGATTCTGCGAAGCAATGTGAACAGGCACAGAGAAGGTGCTAGCAGGGAATTCTCTGCCTGCCTTTCCCCAGTGCTCTGCAAGCTCTCCAGGACAACATAGAATCTGGGGCTCTGTGCTTTCTTTCGTTCTGAACAAGTGTTAGTGTTTTCTGCACAAAAGCGATTCTGCGAAGCAATGTGAACAGGCACAGAGAAGGTGCTAGCAGGGAATTCTCTGCCTGCCTTTCCCCAGTGCTCTGCAAGCTCTCCAGGACAACATAGAATCTGGGGCTCTGTGCTTTCTTTCCTTCTGAACAAGTGTTAGTGTTTTCTGCACAAAAGCGATTCTGCGAAGCAATGTGAACACTTCTGCTTCCCAGGCACAGAGAAGGTGCTAGCAGGGAATTCTCTGCCTGCCTTTCCCCAGTGCTCTGCAAGCTCTCCAGGACAACATAGAATCTGGGGCTCTGTGCTTTCTTTCCTTCTGAACAAGTGTTACTGTTTTCTGCACAAAAGCGATTCTTGCGAAGCAATGTGAACACTTCTGGTTCCCAGGCACAGAGAAGGTGCTAGCAGGGAATTCTCTGCCTGCCTTTCCCCAGTGCTCTGCAAGCTCTCCAGGACAACATAGAATCTGGGGCTCTGTGCTTTCTTTCCTTCTGAACAAGTGTTACTGTTTTCTGCACAAAAGCGATTCTGCGAAGCAATGTGAACAGGCACAGAGAAGGTGCTAGCAGGGAATTCTCTGCCTGCCTTTCCCCAGTGCTCTGCAAGCTCTCCAGGACAACATAGAATCTGGGGCTCTGTGCTTTCTTTCCTTCTGAACAAGTGTTAGTGTTTTCTGCACAAAAGCGATTCTGCGAAGCAATGTGAACACTTCTGCTTCCCAGGCACAGAGAAGGTGCTAGCAGGGAATTCTCTGCCTGCCTTTCCCCAGTGCTCTGCAAGCTCTCCAGGACAACAGCAAATCTGGGGCTCTGTGCTTTCTTTCGTTCTGAACAAGTGTTACTGTTTTCTGCACAAAAGCGATTCTGCGAAGCAATGTGAACAGGCACAGAGAAGGTGCTAGCAGGGAATTCTCTGCCTGCCTTTCCCCAGTGCTCTGCAAGCTCTCCAGGACAACATAGAATCTGGGGCTCTGTGCTTTCTTTCGTTCTGAACAAGTGTTACTGTTTTCTGCACAAAAGCGATTCTTGCGAAGCAATGTGAACACTTCTGCTTCCCAGGCACAGAGAAGGTGCTAGCAGGGAATTCTCTGCCTGCCTTTCCCCAGTGCTCTGCAAGCTCTCCAGGACAACATAGAATCTGGGGCTCTGTGCTTTCTTTCGTTCTGAACAAGTGTTACTGTTTTCTGCACAAAAGCGATTCTGCGAAGCCATGTGAACAGGCACAGAGAAGGTGCTAGCAGGGAATTCTCTGCCTGCCTTTCCCCAGTGCTCTGCAAGCTCTCCAGGACAACATAGAATCTGGGGCTCTGTGCTTTCTTTCCTTCTGAACAAGCGTTACTGTTTTCTGCACAAAAGCGATTCTGCGAAGCAATGTGAACACTTCTGCTTCCCAGGCACAGAGAAGGTGCTAGCAGGGAATTCTCTGCCTGCCTTTCCCCAGTGCTCTGCAAGCTCTCCAGGACAACATAGAATCTGGGGCTCTGTGCTTTCTTTCGTTCTGAACAAGTGTTACTGTTTTCTGCACAAAAGCGATTCTGCGAAGCAATGTGAACAGGCACAGAGAAGGTGCTAGCAGGGAATTCTCTGCCTGCCTTTCCCCAGTGCTCTGCAAGCTCTCCAGGACAACATAGAATCTGGGGCTCTGTGCTTTCTTTCGTTCTGAACAAGTGTTACTGTTTTCTGCACAAAAGCGATTCTGCGAAGCAATGTGAACAGGCACAGAGAAGGTGCTAGCAGGGAATTCTCTGCCTGCCTTTCCCCAGTGCTCTGCAAGCTCTCCAGGACAACATAGAATCTGGGGCTCTGTGCTTTCTTTCCTTCTGAACAAGTGTTAGTGTTTTCTGCACAAAAGCGATTCTGCGAAGCAATGTGAACACTTCTGCTTCCCAGGCACAGAGAAGGTGCTAGCAGGGAATTCTCTGCCTGCCTTTCCCCAGTGCTCTGCAAGCTCTCCAGGACAACATAGAATCTGGGGCTCTGTGCTTTCTTTCCTTCTGAACAAGTGTTAGTGTTTTCTGCACAAAAGCGATTCTTGCGAAGCAATGTGAACACTTCTGCTTCCCAGGCACAGAGAAGGTGCTAGCAGGGAATTCTCTGCCTGCCTTTCCCCAGTGCTCTGCAAGCTCTCCAGGACAACATAGAATCTGGGGCTCTGTGCTTTCTTTCCTTCTGAACAAGTGTTACTGTTTTCTGCACAAAAGCGATTCTGCGAAGCAATGTGAACAGGCACAGAGAAGGTGCTAGCAGGGAATTCTCTGCCTGCCTTTCCCCAGTGCTCTGCAAGCTCTCCAGGACAACATAAAATCTGGGGCTCTGTGCTTTCTTTCCTTCTGACCAAGTGTTAGTGTTTTCTGCACAAAAGCGATTCTGCGAAGCAATGTGAACACTTCTGCTTCCCAGGCACAGAGAAGGTGCTATCAGGGAATTCTCTGCCTGCCTTTCCCCAGTGCTCTGCAAGCTCTCCAGGACAACATAGAATCTGGGGCTCTGTGCTTTCTTTCGTTCTGAACAAGTGTTACTGTTTTCTGCACAAAAGCGATTCTGCAAAGCAATGTGAACAGGCACAGAGAAGGTGCTAGCAGGGAATTCTCTGCCTGCCTTTCCCCAGTGCTCTGCAAGCTCTCCAGGACAACATAAAATCTGGGGCTCTGTGCTTTCTTTCCTTCTGAACAAGTGTTACTGTTTTCTGCACAAAAGCGATTCTTGCGAAGCAATGTGAACACTTCTGCTTCCCAGGCACAGAGAAGGTGCTAGCAAGGAATTCTCTGCCTGCCTTTCCCCAGTGCTCTGCAAGCTCTCCAGGACAACATAGAATCTGGGGCTCTGTGCTTTCTTTCCTTCTGAACAAGTGTTACTGTTTTCTGCACAAAAGCGATTCTGCGAAGCAATGTGAACAGGCACAGAGAAGGTGCTATCAGGGAATTCTCTGCCTGCCTTTCCCCAGTGCTCTGCAAGCTCTCCAGGACAACATAGAATCTGGGGCTCTGTGCTTTCTTTCCTTCTGAACAAGTGTTAGTGTTTTCTGCACAAAAGCGATTCTGCGAAGCAATGTGAACACTTCTGCTTCCCAGGCACAGAGAAGGTGCTAGCAGGGAATTCTCTGCCTGCCTTTCCCCAGTGCTCTGCAAGCTCTCCAGGACAACATAGAATCTGGGGCTCTGTGCTTTCTTTCCTTCTGAACAAGTGTTACTGTTTTCTGCACAAAAGCGATTCTGCGAAGAAATGTGAACAGGCACAGAGAAGGTGCTAGCAGGGAATTCTCTGCCTGCCTTTCCCCAGTGCTCTGCAAGCTCTCCAGGACAACATAGAATCTGGGGCTCTGTGCTTTCTTTCCTTCTGAACAAGTGTTAGTGTTTTCTGCACAAATGCGATTCTGCGAAGCAATGTGAACACTTCTGCTTCCCAGGCACAGAGAAGGTGCTAGCAGGGAATTCTCTGCCTGCCTTTCCCCAGTGCTCTGCAAGCTCTCCAGGACAACATAGAATCTGGGGCTCTGTGCTTTCTTTCCTTCTGAACAAGTGTTACTGTTTTCTGCACAAAAGCGATTCTGCGAAGCCATGTGAACAGGCACAGAGAAGGTGCTAGCAGGGAATTCTCTGCCTGCCTTTCCCCAGTGCTCTGCAAGCTCTCCAGGACAACATAGAATCTGGGGCTCTGTGCTTTCTTTCGTTCTGAACAAGTGTTACTGTTTTCTGCACAAAAGCGATTCTGCGAAGCAATGTGAACAGGCACAGAGAAGGTGCTAGCAGGGAATTCTCTGCCTGCCTTTCCCCAGTGCTCTGCAAGCTCTCCAGGACAACATAAAATCTGGGGCTCTGTGCTTTCTTTCCTTCTGAACAAGTGTTACTGTTTTCTGCACAAAAGCGATTCTTGCGAAGCAATGTGAACACTTCTGCTTCCCAGGCACAGAGAAGGTGCTAGCAAGGAATTCTCTGCCTGCCTTTCCCCAGTGCTCTGCAAGCTCTCCAGGACAACATAAAATCTGGGGCTCTGTGCTTTCTTTCGTTCTGAACAAGTGTTACTGTTTTCTGCACAAAAGCGATTCTGCGAAGCCATGTGAACAGGCACAGAGAAGGTGCTAGCAGGGAATTCTCTGCCTGCCTTTCCGCAGTGCTCTGCAAGCTCTCCAGGACAACATAGAATCTGGGGCTCTGTGCTTTCTTTCCTTCTGAACAAGTGTTACTGTTTTCTGCACAAAAGCGATTCTGCGAAGCAATGTGAACACTTCTGCTTCCCAGGCACAGAGAAGGTGCTAGCAGGGAATTCTCTGCCTGCCTTTCCCCAGTGCTCTGCAAGCTCTCCAGGACAACATAAAATCTGGGGCTCTGTGCTTTCTTTCCTTCTGAACAAGTGTTACTGTTTTCTGCACAAAAGCGATTCTGCGAAGCAATGTGAACAGGCACAGAGAAGGTGCTATCAGGGAATTCTCTGCCTGCCTTTCCCCAGTGCTCTGCAAGCTCTCCAGGACAACAGCAAATCTGGGGCTCTGTGCTTTCTTTCGTTCTGAACAAGTGTTACTGTTTTCTGCACAAAAGCGATTCTGCGAAGCAATGTGAACACTTCTGCTTCCCAGGCACAGAGAAGGTGCTAGCAGGGAATTCTCTGCCTGCCTTTCCCCAGTGCTCTGCAAGCTCTCCAGGACAACATAGAATCTGGGGCTCTGTGCTTTCTTTCCTTCTGAACAAGTGTTACTGTTTTCTGCACAAAAGCGATTCTGCGAAGCCATGTGAACAGGCACAGAGAAGGTGCTAGCAGGGAATTCTCTGCCTGCCTTTCCGCAGTGCTCTGCAAGCTCTCCAGGACAACATAGAATCTGGGGCTCTGTGCTTTCTTTCCTTCTGAACAAGTGTTACTGTTTTCTGCACAAAAGCGATTCTGCGAAGCAATGTGAACACTTCTGCTTCCCAGGCACAGAGAAGGTGCTAGCAGGGAATTCTCTGCCTGCCTTTCCCCAGTGCTCTGCAAGCTCTCCAGGACAACATAAAATCTGGGGCTCTGTGCTTTCTTTCCTTCTGAACAAGTGTTACTGTTTTCTGCACAAAAGCGATTCTGCGAAGCAATGTGAACAGGCACAGAGAAGGTGCTATCAGGGAATTCTCTGCCTGCCTTTCCCCAGTGCTCTGCAAGCTCTCCAGGACAACAGCAAATCTGGGGCTCTGTGCTTTCTTTCGTTCTGAACAAGTGTTACTGTTTTCTGCACAAAAGCGATTCTGCGAAGCAATGTGAACACTTCTGCTTCCCAGGCACAGAGAAGGTGCTAGCAGGGAATTCTCTGCCTGCCTTTCCCCAGTGCTCTGCAAGCTCTCCAGGACAACATAGAATCTGGGGCTCTGTGCTTTCTTTCCTTCTGAACAAGTGTTACTGTTTTCTGCACAAAAGCGATTCTGCGAAGCAATGTGAACAGGCACAGAGAAGGTGCTATCAGGGAATTCTCTGCCTGCCTTTCCCCAGTGCTCTGCAAGCTCTCCAGGACAACATAGAATCTGGGGCTCTGTGCTTTCTTTCCTTCTGAACAAGTGTTAGTGTTTTCTGCACAAAAGCGATTCTGCGAAGCAATGTGAACACTTCTGCTTCCCAGGCACAGAGAAGGTGCTAGCAGGGAATTCTCTGCCTGCCTTTCCCCAGTGCTCTGCAAGCTCTCCAGGACAACATAGAATCTGGGGCTCTGTGCTTTCTTTCGTTCTGAACAAGTGTTACAGTTTTCTGCACAAAAGCGATTCTGCGAAGCAATGTGAACAGGCACAGAGAAGGTGCTAGCAGGGAATTCTCTGCCTGCCTTTCCCCAGTGCTCTGCAAGCTCTCCAGGACAACATAAAATCTGGGGCTCTGTGCTTTCTTTCGTTCTGAACAAGTGTTACTGTTTTCTGCACAAAAGCGATTCTTGCGAAGCAATGTGAACACTTCTGCTTCCCAGGCACAGAGAAGGTGCTAGCAAGGAATTCTCTGCCTGCCTTTCCCCAGTGCTCTGCAAGCTCTCCAGGACAACATAAAATCTGGGGCTCTGTGCTTTCTTTCCTTCTGACCAAGTGTTAGTGTTTTCTGCACAAAAGCGATTCTGCGAAGCAATGTGAACACTTCTGCTTCCCAGGCACAGAGAAGGTGCTATCAGGGAATTCTCTGCCTGCCTTTCCCCAGTGCTCTGCAAGCTCTCCAGGACAACATAGAATCTGGGGCTCTGTGCTTTCTTTCGTTCTGAACAAGTGTTACTGTTTTCTGCACAAAAGCGATTCTGCAAAGCAATGTGAACAGGCACAGAGAAGGTGCTAGCAGGGAATTCTCTGCCTGCCTTTCCCCAGTGCTCTGCAAGCTCTCCAGGACAACATAAAATCTGGGGCTCTGTGCTTTCTTTCCTTCTGAACAAGTGTTACTGTTTTCTGCACAAAAGCGATTCTTGCGAAGCAATGTGAACACTTCTGCTTCCCAGGCACAGAGAAGGTGCTAGCAAGGAATTCTCTGCCTGCCTTTCCCCAGTGCTCTGCAAGCTCTCCAGGACAACATAGAATCTGGGGCTCTGTGCTTTCTTTCGTTCTGAACAAGTGTTACTGTTTTCTGCACAAAAGCGATTCTGCGAAGCAATGTGAACAGGCACAGAGAAGGTGCTAGCAGGGAATTCTCTGCCTGCCTTTCCCCAGTGCTCTGCAAGCTCTCCAGGACAACATAGAATCTGGGGCTCTGTGCTTTCTTTCCTTCTGAACAAGTGTTAGTGTTTTCTGCACAAAAGCGATTCTGCGAAGCAATGTGAACACTTCTGCTTCCCAGGCACAGAGAAGGTGCTAGCAGGGAATTCTCTGCCTGCCTTTCCCCAGTGCTCTGCAAGCTCTCCAGGACAACATAGAATCTGGGGCTCTGTGCTTTCTTTCCTTCTGAACAAGTGTTACTGTTTTCTGCACAAAAGCGATTCTGCGAAGAAATGTGAACAGGCACAGAGAAGGTGCTATCAGGGAATTCTCTGCCTGCCTTTCCCCAGTGCTCTGCAAGCTCTCCAGGACAACATAGAATCTGGGGCTCTGTGCTTTCTTTCCTTCTGAACAAGTGTTAGTGTTTTCTGCACAAATGCGATTCTGCGAAGCAATGTGAACACTTCTGCTTCCCAGGCACAGAGAAGGTGCTAGCAGGGAATTCTCTGCCTGCCTTTCCCCAGTGCTCTGCAAGCTCTCCAGGACAACATAGAATCTGGGGCTCTGTGCTTTCTTTCCTTCTGAACAAGTGTTACTGTTTTCTGCACAAAAGCGATTCTGCGAAGCCATGTGAACAGGCACAGAGAAGGTGCTAGCAGGGAATTCTCTGCCTGCCTTTCCCCAGTGCTCTGCAAGCTCTCCAGGACAACATAGAATCTGGGGCTCTGTGCTTTCTTTCGTTCTGAACAAGTGTTACTGTTTTCTGCACAAAAGCGATTCTGCGAAGCAATGTGAACAGGCACAGAGAAGGTGCTAGCAGGGAATTCTCTGCCTGCCTTTCCCCAGTGCTCTGCAAGCTCTCCAGGACAACATAAAATCTGGGGCTCTGTGCTTTCTTTCCTTCTGAACAAGTGTTACTGTTTTCTGCACAAAAGCGATTCTTGCGAAGCAATGTGAACACTTCTGCTTCCCAGGCACAGAGAAGGTGCTAGCAAGGAATTCTCTGCCTGCCTTTCCCCAGTGCTCTGCAAGCTCTCCAGGACAACATAAAATCTGGGGCTCTGTGCTTTCTTTCGTTCTGAACAAGTGTTACTGTTTTCTGCACAAAAGCGATTCTGTGAAGCCATGTGAACAGGCACAGAGAAGGTGCTAGCAGGGAATTCTCTGCCTGCCTTTCCGCAGTGCTCTGCAAGCTCTCCAGGACAACATAGAATCTGGGGCTCTGTGCTTTCTTTCCTTCTGAACAAGTGTTACTGTTTTCTGCACAAAAGCGATTCTGCGAAGCAATGTGAACACTTCTGCTTCCCAGGCACAGAGAAGGTGCTAGCAGGGAATTCTCTGCCTGCCTTTCCCCAGTGCTCTGCAAGCTCTCCAGGACAACATAAAATCTGGGGCTCTGTGCTTTCTTTCCTTCTGAACAAGTGTTACTGTTTTCTGCACAAAAGCGATTCTGCGAAGCAATGTGAACAGGCACAGAGAAGGTGCTAGCAGGGAATTCTCTGCCTGCCTTTCCCCAGTGCTCTGCAAGCTCTCCAGGACAACAGCAAATCTGGGGCTCTGTGCTTTCTTTCGTTCTGAACAAGTGTTACTGTTTTCTGCACAAAAGCGATTCTGCGAAGCAATGTGAACACTTCTGCTTCCCAGGCACAGAGAAGGTGCTAGCAGGGAATTCTCTGCCTGCCTTTCCCCAGTGCTCTGCAAGCTCTCCAGGACAACATAGAATCTGGGGCTCTGTGCTTTCTTTCCTTCTGAACAAGTGTTACTGTTTTCTGCACAAAAGCGATTCTGCGAAGCAATGTGAACAGGCACAGAGAAGGTGCTAGCAGGGAATTCTCTGCCTGCCTTTCCCCAGTGCTCTGCAAGCTCTCCAGGACAACATAGAATCTGGGGCTCTGTGCTTTCTTTCCTTCTGAACAAGTGTTAGTGTTTTCTGCACAAAAGCGATTCTGCGAAGCAATGTGAACACTTCTGCTTCCCAGGCACAGAGAAGGTGCTAGCAGGGAATTCTCTGCCTGCCTTTCCCCAGTGCTCTGCAAGCTCTCCAGGACAACATAGAATCTGGGGCTCTGTGCTTTCTTTCGTTCTGAACAAGTGTTACAGTTTTCTGCACAAAAGCGATTCTGCGAAGCAATGTGAACAGGCACAGAGAAGGTGCTAGCAGGGAATTCTCTGCCTGCCTTTCCCCAGTGCTCTGCAAGCTCTCCAGGACAACATAAAATCTGGGGCTCTGTGCTTTCTTTCGTTCTGAACAAGTGTTACTGTTTTCTGCACAAAAGCGATTCTTGCGAAGCAATGTGAACACTTCTGCTTCCCAGGCACAGAGAAGGTGCTAGCAAGGAATTCTCTGCCTGCCTTTCCCCAGTGCTCTGCAAGCTCTCCAGGACAACATAAAATCTGGGGCTCTGTGCTTTCTTTCCTTCTGAACAAGTGTTACTGTTCTCTGCACAAAAGCGATTCTGCGAAACAATGTGAACAGGCACAGAGAAGGTGCTATCAGGGAATTCTCTGCCTGCCTTTCCCCAGTGCTCTGCAAGCTCTCCAGGACAACATAAAATCTGGGGCTCTGTACTTTCTTTCCTTCTGAACAAGTGTTACTGTTTTCTGCACAAAAGCGATTCTTGCGAAGCAATGTGAACACTTCTGCTTCCCAGGCACAGAGAAGGTGCTAGCAGGGAATTCTCTGCCTGCCTTTCCCCAGTGCTCTGCAAGCTCTCCAGGACAACATAGAATCTGGGGCTCTGTGCTTTCTTTCCTTCTGAACAAGTGTTACTGTTTTCTGCACAAAAGCGATTCTGCGAAGCAATGTGAACAGGCACAGAGAAGGTGCTATCAGGGAATTCTCTGCCTGCCTTTCCCCAGTGCTCTGCAAGCTCTCCAGGACAACATAGAATCTGGGGCTCTGTGCTTTCTTTCCTTCTGAACAAGTGTTAGTGTTTTCTGCACAAAAGCGATTCTGCGAAGCAATGTGAACACTTCTGCTTCCCAGGCACAGAGAAGGTGCTAGCAGGGAATTCTCTGCCTGCCTTTCCCCAGTGCTCTGCAAGCTCTCCAGGACAACATAGAATCTGGGGCTCTGTGCTTTCTTTCCTTCTGAACAAGTGTTACTGTTTTCTGCACAAAAGCGATTCTGCGAAGCAATGTGAACAGGCACAGAGAAGGTGCTAGCAGGGAATTCTCTGCCTGCCTTTCCCCAGTGCTCTGCAAGCTCTCCAGGACAACATAGAATCTGGGGCTCTGTGCTTTCTTTCCTTCTGAACAAGTGTTACTGTTTTCTGCACAAAAGCGATTCTGCGAAGCAATGTGAACAGGCACAGAGAAGGTGCTAGCAGGGAATTCTCTGCCTGCCTTTCCCCAGTGCTCTGCAAGCTCTCCAGGACAACATAGAATCTGGGGCTCTGTGCTTTCTTTCCTTCTGAACAAGTGTTAGTGTTTTCTGCACAAAAGCGATTCTGCGAAGCAATGTGAACACTTCTGCTTCCCAGGCACAGAGAAGGTGCTAGCAGGGAATTCTCTGCCTGCCTTTCCCCAGTGCTCTGCAAGCTCTCCAGGACAACATAGAATCTGGGGCTCTGTGCTTTCTTTCCTTCTGAACAAGTGTTAGTGTTTTCTGCACAAAAGCGATTCTGCGAAGCAATGTGAACACTTCTGCTTCCCAGGCACAGAGAAGGTGCTAGCAGGGAATTCTCTGCCTGCCTTTCCCCAGTGCTCTGCAAGCTCTCCAGGACAACATAGAATCTGGGGCTCTGTGCTTTCTTTCCTTCTGAACAAGTGTTACTGTTCTCTGCACAAAAGCGATTCTGCGAAGCAATGTGAACAGGCACAGAGAAGGTGCTAGCAGGGAATTCTCTGCCTGCCTTTCCCCAGTGCTCTGCAAGCTCTCCAGGACAACAGCAAATCTGGGGCTCTGTGCTTTCTTTCGTTCTGAACAAGTGTTACTGTTTTCTGCACAAAAGCGATTCTGCGAAGCAATGTGAACACTTCTGCTTCCCAGGCACAGAGAAGGTGCTAGCAGGGAATTCTCTGCCTGCCTTTCCCCAGTGCTCTGCAAGCTCTCCAGGACAACATAGAATCTGGGGCTCTGTGCTTTCTTTCCTTCTGAACAAGTGTTAGAGTTTTCTGCACAAAAGCGATTCTGCGAAGCAATGTGAACACTTCTGCTTCCCAGGCACAGAGAAGGTGCTAGCAGGGAATTCTCTGCCTGCCTTTCCCCAGTGCTCTGCAAGCTCTCCAGGACAACATAAAATCTGGGGCTCTGTGCTTTCTTTCCTTCTGAACAAGTGTTAGTGTTTTCTGCACAAGAGCGATTCTTGCGAAGCAATGTGAACACTTCTGCTTCCCAGGCACAGAGAAGGTGCTAGCAGGGAATTCTCTGCCTGCCTTTCCCCAGTGCTCTGCAAGCTCTCCAGGACAACAGCAAATCTGGGGCTCTGTGCTTTCTTTCGTTATGAACAAGTGTTACTGTTTTCTGCACAAAAGCGATTCTGCGAAGCAATGTGAACAGGCACAGAGAAGGTGCTAGCAGGGAATTCTCTGCCTGCCTTTCCCCAGTGCTCTGCAAGCTCTCCAGGACAACATAGAATCTGGGGCTCTGTGCTTTCTTTCCTTCTGAACAAGTGTTAGTGTTTTCGGCACAAAAGCGATTCTGCGAAGCAATGTGAACACTTCTGCTTCCCAGGCACAGAGAAGGTGCTATCAGGGAATTCTCTGCCTGCCTTTCCCCAGTGCTCTGCAAGCTCTCCAGGACAACATAGAATCTGGGGCTCTGTGCTTTCTTTCGTTCTGAACAAGTGTTACTGTTTTCTGCACAAAAGCGATTCTGCGAAGCAATGTGAACAGGCACAGAGAAGGTGCTATCAGGGTATTCTCTGCCTGCCTTTCCCCAGTGCTCTGCAAGCTCTCCAGGACAACATAAAATCTGGGGCTCTGTGCTTTCTTTCCTTCTGAACAAGTGTTACGGTTTTCTGCACAAAAGCGATTCTTGCGAAGCAATGTGAACACTTCTGCTTCCCAGGCACAGAGAAGGTGCTAGCAAGGAATTCTCTGCCTGCCTTTCCCCAGTGCTCTGCAAGCTCTCCAGGACAACATAGAATCTGGGGCTCTGTGCTTTCTTTCGTTCTGAACAAGTGTTACTGTTTTCTGCACAAAAGCGATTCTGCGAAGCAATGTGAACACTTCTGCTTCCCAGGCACAGAGAAGGTGCTAGCAGGGAATTCTCTGCCTGCCTTTCCCCAGTGCTCTGCAAGCTCTCCAGGACAACATAGAATCTGGGGCTCTGTGCTTTCTTTCCTTCTGAACAAGTGTTACTGTTTTCTGCACAAAAGCGATTCTGCGAAGCAATGTGAACAGGCACAGAGAAGGTGCTAGCAGGGAATTCTCTGCCTGCCTTTCCCCAGTGCTCTGCAAGCTCTCCAGGACAACATAGAATCTGGGGCTCTGTGCTTTCTTTCCTTCTGAACAAGTGTTACTGTTTTCTGCACAAAAGCGATTCTGCGAAGCAATGTGAATAGGCACAGAGAAGGTGCTATCAGGGAATTCTCTGCCTGCCTTTCCCCAGTGCTCTGCAAGCTCTCCAGGACAACATAGAATCTGGGGCTCTGTGCTTTCTTTCGTTCTGAACAAGTGTTAGTGTTTTCTGCACAAAAGCGATTCTTGCGAAGCAATGTGAACACTTCTGCTTCCCAGGCACAGAGAAGGTGCTAGCAAGGAATTCTCTGCCTGCCTTTCCCCAGTGCTCTGCAAGCTCTCCAGGACAACATAAAATCTGGGGCTCTGTGCTTTCTTTCCTTCTGAACAAGTGTTACTGTTTTCTGCACAAAAGCGATTCTGCGAAGCAATGTGAACAGGCACAGAGAAGGTGCTAGCAGGGAATTCTCTGCCTGCCTTTCCCCAGTGCTCTGCAAGCTCTCCAGGACAACATAGAATCTGGGGCTCTGTGCTTTCTTTCCTTCTGAACAAGTGTTAGTGTTTTCTGCACAAAAGCGATTCTGCGAAGCAATGTGAACACTTCTGCTTCCCAGGCACAGAGAAGGTGCTAGCAGGGAATTCTCTGCCTGCCTTTCCCCAGTGCTCTGCAAGCTCTCCAGGACAACATAGAATCTGGGGCTCTGTGCTTTCTTTCCTTCTGAACAAGTGTTACTGTTTTCTGCACAAAAGCGATTCTGCGAAGCAATGTGAACAGGCACAGAGAAGGTGCTAGCAGGGAATTCTCTGCCTGCCTTTCCCCAGTGCTCTGCAAGCTCTCCAGGACAACATAGAATCTGGGGCTCTGTGCTTTCTTTCCTTCTGAACAAGTGTTAGTGTTTTCTGCACAAAAGCGATTCTTGCGAAGCAATGTGAACACTTCTGCTTCCCAGGCACAGAGAAGGTGCTATCAGGGAATTCTCTGCCTGCCTTTCCCCAGTGCTCTGCAAGCTCTCCAGGACAACATAGAATCTGGGGCTCTGTGCTTTCTTTCCTTCTGAACAAGTGTTACTGTTTTCTGCACAAAAGCGATTCTGCGAAGCAATGTGAACAGGCACAGAGAAGGTGCTAGCAGGGAATTCTCTGCCTGCCTTTCCCCAGTGCTCTGCAAGCTCTCCAGGACAACATAAAATCTGGGGCTCTGTGCTTTCTTTCCTTCTGAACAAGTGTTACTGTTTTCTGCACAAAAGTGATTCTTGCGAAGCAATGTGAACACTTCTGCTTCCCAGGCACAGAGAAGGTGCTATCAGGGAATACTCTGCCTGCCTTTCCCCAGTGCTCTGCAAGCTCTCCAGGACAACATAGAATCTGGGGCTCTGTGCTTTCTTTCGTTCTGAACAAGTGTTACTGTTTTCTGCACAAAAGCGATTCTGCGAAGCAATGTGAACACTTCTGCTTCCCAGGCACAGAGAAGGTGCTAGCAAGGAATTCTCTGCCTGCCTTTCCCCAGTGCTCTGCAAGCTCTCCAGGACAACATAGAATCTGGGGCTCTGTGCTTTCTTTCGTTCTGAACAAGTGTTACTGTTTTCTGCACAAAAGCGATTCTGCGAAGCAATGTGAACAGGCACAGAGAAGGTGCTATCAGGGAATTCTCTGCCTGCCTTTCCCCAGTGCTCTGCAAGCTCTCCAGGACAACATAGAATCTGGGGCTCTGTGCTTTCTTTCCTTCTGAACAAGTGTTACTCTTTTCTGCACAAAAGCGATTCTGCGAAGCAATGTGAACACTTCTGCTTCCCAGGCACAGAGAAGGTGCTAGCAGGGAATTCTCTGCCTGCCTTTCCCCAGTGCTCTGCAAGCTCTCCAGGACAACATAGAATCTGGGGCTCTGTGCTTTCTTTCCTTCTGAACAAGTGTTACTGTTTTCTGCACAAAAGCGATTCTGCGAAGCAATGTGAACAGGCACAGAGAAGGTGCTAGCAGGGAATTCTCTGCCTGCCTTTCCCCAGTGCTCTGCAAGCTCTCCAGGACAACATAAAATCTGGGGCTCTGTGCTTTCTTTCGTTCTGAACAAGTGTTACTGTTTTCTGCACAAAAGCGATTCTGCGAAGCAATGTGAACAGGCACAGAGAAGGTGCTAGCAGGGAATTCTCTGCCTGCCTTTCCCCAGTGCTCTGCAAGCTCTCCAGGACAACATAGAATCTGGGGCTCTGTGCTTTCTTTCGTTCTGAACAAGTGTTACTGTTTTCTGCACAAAAGCGATTCTTGCGAAGCAATGTGAACACTTCTGCTTCCCAGGCACAGAGAAGGTGCTAGCAGGGAATTCTCTGCCTGCCTTTCCCCAGTGCTCTGCAAGCTCTCCAGGACAACATAAAATCTGGGGCTCTGTGCTTTCTTTCCTTCTGAACAAGTGTTACTGTTTTCTGCACAAAAGCGATTCTGCGAAGCCATGTGAACAGGCACAGAGAAGGTGCTAGCAGGGAATTCTCTGCCTGCCTTTCCCCAGTGCTCTGCAAGCTCTCCAGGACAACATAGAATCTGGGGCTCTGTGCTTTCTTTCCTTCTGAACAAGCGTTACTGTTTTCTGCACAAAAGCGATTCTGCGAAGCAATGTGAACACTTCTGCTTCCCAGGCACAGAGAAGGTGCTAGCAGGGAATTCTCTGCCTGCCTTTCCCCAGTGCTCTGCAAGCTCTCCAGGACAACATAGAATCTGGGGCTCTGTGCTTTCTTTCGTTCTGAACAAGTGTTACTGTTTTCTGCACAAAAGCGATTCTGCGAAGCAATGTGAACAGGCACAGAGAAGGTGCTAGCAGGGAATTCTCTGCCTGCCTTTCCCCAGTGCTCTGCAAGCTCTCCAGGACAACATAGAATCTGGGGCTCTGTGCTTTCTTTCCTTCTGAACAAGTGTTACTGTTTTCTGCACAAAAGCGATTCTGCAAAGCAATGTGAACACTTCTGCTTCCCAGGCACAGAGAAGGTGCTAGCAAGGAATTCTCTGCCTGCCTTTCCCCAGTGCTCTGCAAGCTCTCCAGGACAACATAGAATCTGGGGCTCTGTGCTTTCTTTCCTTCTGAACAAGTGTTAGTGTTTTCTGCACAAAAGCGATTCTTGCGAAGCAATGTGAACACTTCTGGTTCCCAGGCACAGAGAAGGTGCTAGCAGGGAATTCTCTGCCTGCCTTTCCCCAGTGCTCTGCAAGCTCTCCAGGACAACATAGAATCTGGGGCTCTGTGCTTTCTTTCCTTCTGAACAAGTGTTACTGTTTTCTGCACAAAAGCGATTCTTGCGAAGCAATGTGAACACTTCTGGTTCCCAGGCACAGAGAAGGTGCTAGCAGGGAATTCTCTGCCTGCCTTTCCCCAGTGCTCTGCAAGCTCTCCAGGACAACATAGAATCTGGGGCTCTGTGCTTTCTTTCCTTCTGAACAAGTGTTACTGTTTTCTGCACAAAAGCGATTCTTGCGAAGCAATGTGAACACTTCTGCTTCCCAGGCACAGAGAAGGTGCTAGCAAGGAATTCTCTGCCTGCCTTTCCCCAGTGCTCTGCAAGCTCTCCAGGACAACATAGAATCTGGGGCTCTGTGCTTTCTTTCCTTCTGAACAAGTGTTAGTGTTTTCTGCACAAAAGCGATTCTTGCGAAGCAATGTGAACACTTCTGGTTCCCAGGCACAGAGAAGGTGCTAGCAGGGAATTCTCTGCCTGCCTTTCCCCAGTGCTCTGCAAGCTCTCCAGGACAACATAGAATCTGGGGCTCTGTGCTTTCTTTCCTTCTGAACAAGTGTTAGTGTTTTCTGCACAAAAGCGATTCTTGCGAAGCAATGTGAACACTTCTGGTTCCCAGGCACAGAGAAGGTGCTAGCAGGGAATTCTCTGCCTGCCTTTCCCCAGTGCTCTGCAAGCTCTCCAGGACAACATAGAATCTGGGGCTCTGTGCTTTCTTTCGTTCTGAACAAGTGTTACTGTTTTCTGCACAAAAGCGATTCTGCGAAGCAATGTGAACACTTCTGCTTCCCAGGCACAGAGAAGGTGCTAGCAAGGAATTCTCTGCCTGCCTTTCCCCAGTGCTCTGCAAGCTCTCCAGGACAACATAGAATCTGGGGCTCTGTGCTTTCTTTCGTTCTGAACAAGTGTTACTGTTTTCTGCACAAAAGCGATTCTGCGAAGCCATGTGAACAGGCACAGAGAAGGTGCTAGCAGGGAATTCTCTGCCTGCCTTTCCCCAGTGCTCTGCAAGCTCTCCAGGACAACATAGAATCTGGGGCTCTGTGCTTTCTTTCCTTCTGAACAAGTGTTACTCTTTTCTGCACAAAAGCGATTCTGCGAAGCAATGTGAACACTTCTGCTTCCCAGGCACAGAGAAGGTGCTAGCAGGGAATTCTCTGCCTGCCTTTCCCCAGTGCTCTGCAAGCTCTCCAGGACAACATAGAATCTGGGGCTCTGTGCTTTCTTTCCTTCTGAACAAGTGTTACTGTTTTCTGCACAAAAGCGATTCTGCGAAGCAATGTGAACAGGCACAGAGAAGGTGCTAGCAGGGAATTCTCTGCCTGCCTTTCCCCAGTGCTCTGCAAGCTCTCCAGGACAACAGCAAATCTGGGGCTCTGTGCTTTCTTTCGTTCTGAACAAGTGTTACTGTTTTCTGCACAAAAGCGATTCTGCGAAGCAATGTGAACAGGCACAGAGAAGGTGCTAGCAGGGAATTCTCTGCCTGCCTTTCCCCAGTGCTCTGCAAGCTCTCCAGGACAACATAGAATCTGGGGCTCTGTGCTTTCTTTCGTTCTGAACAAGTGTTACTGTTTTCTGCACAAAAGCGATTCTTGCGAAGCAATGTGAACACTTCTGCTTCCCAGGCACAGAGAAGGTGCTAGCAAGGAATTCTCTGCCTGCCTTTCCCCAGTGCTCTGCAAGCTCTCCAGGACAACATAAAATCTGGGGCTCTGTGCTTTCTTTCCTTCTGAACAAGTGTTACTGTTTTCTGCACAAAAGCGATTCTGCGAAGCCATGTGAACAGGCACAGAGAAGGTGCTAGCAGGGAATTCTCTGCCTGCCTTTCCCCAGTGCTCTGCAAGCTCTCCAGGACAACATAGAATCTGGGGCTCTGTGCTTTCTTTCCTTCTGAACAAGCGTTACTGTTTTCTGCACAAAAGCGATTCTGCGAAGCAATGTGAACACTTCTGCTTCCCAGGCACAGAGAAGGTGCTAGCAGGGAATTCTCTGCCTGCCTTTCCCCAGTGCTCTGCAAGCTCTCCAGGACAACATAGAATCTGGGGCTCTGTGCTTTCTTTCGTTCTGAACAAGTGTTACTGTTTTCTGCACAAAAGCGATTCTGCGAAGCAATGTGAACAGGCACAGAGAAGGTGCTAGCAGGGAATTCTCTGCCTGCCTTTCCCCAGTGCTCTGCAAGCTCTCCAGGACAACATAGAATCTGGGGCTCTGTGCTTTCTTTCCTTCTGAACAAGTGTTACTGTTTTCTGCACAAAAGCGATTCTTGCGAAGCAATGTGAACACTTCTGCTTCCCAGGCACAGAGAAGGTGCTAGCAGGGAATTCTCTGCCTGCCTTTCCCCAGTGCTCTGCAAGCTCTCCAGGACAACATAGAATCTGGGGCTCTGTGCTTTCTTTCCTTCTGAACAAGTGTTAGTGTTTTCTGCACAAAAGCGATTCTGCGAAGCAATGTGAACACTTCTGCTTCCCAGGCACAGAGAAGGTGCTAGCAGGGAATTCTCTGCCTGCCTTTCCCCAGTGCTCTGCAAGCTCTCCAGGACAACATAGAATCTGGGGCTCTGTGCTTTCTTTCCTTCTGAACAAGTGTTACTGTTTTCTGCACAAAAGCGATTCTGCGAAGCAATGTGAACAGGCACAGAGAAGGTGCTAGCAGGGAATTCTCTGCCTGCCTTTCCCCAGTGCTCTGCAAGCTCTCCAGGACAACATAAAATCTGGGGCTCTGTGCTTTCTTTCCTTCTGAACAAGTGTTACTGTTTTCTGCACAAAAGCGATTCTTGCGAAGCAATGTGAACACTTCTGCTTCCCAGGCACAGAGAAGGTGCTAGCAAGGAATTCTCTGCCTGCCTTTCCCCAGTGCTCTGCAAGCTCTCCAGGACAACATAGAATCTGGGGCTCTGTGCTTTCTTTCCTTCTGAACAAGTGTTAGTGTTTTCTGCACAAAAGCGATTCTTGCGAAGCAATGTGAACACTTCTGCTTCCCAGGCACAGAGAAGGTGCTATCAGGGAATTCTCTGCCTGCCTTTCCCCAGTGCTCTGCAAGCTCTCCAGGACAACATAAAATCTGGGGCTCTGTGCTTTCTTTCGTTCTGAACAAGTGTTACTGTTTTCTGCACAAAAGTGATTCTTGCGAAGCAATGTGAACACTTCTGCTTCCCAGGCACAGAGAAGGTGCTATCAGGGAATTCTCTGCCTGCCTTTCCCCAGTGCTCTGCAAGCTCTCCAGGACAACATAGAATCTGGGGCTCTGTGCTTTCTTTCGTTCTGAACAAGTGTTACTGTTTTCTGCACAAAAGCGATTCTGCGAAGCAATGTGAACAGGCACAGAGAAGGTGCTAGCAGGGAATTCTCTGCCTGCCTTTCCCCAGTGCTCTGCAAGCTCTCCAGTACAACATAGAATCTGGGGCTCTGTGCTTTCTTTCGTTCTGAACAAGTGTTACTGTTTTCTGCACAAAAGCGATTCTGCGAAGCAATGTGAACACTTCTGCTTCCCAGGCACAGAGAAGGTGCTAGCAAGGAATTCTCTGCCTGCCTTTCCCCAGTGCTCTGCAAGCTCTCCAGGACAACAGCAAATCTGGGGCTCTGTGCTTTCTTTCGTTCTGAACAAGTGTTACTGTTTTCTGCACAAAAGCGATTCTGCGAAGCAATATGAACACTTCTGCTTCCCAGGCACAGAGAAGGTGCTAGCAGGGAATTCTCTGCCTGCCTTTCCCCAGTGCTCTGCAAGCTCTCCAGGACAACATAGAATCTGGGGCTCTGTGCTTTCTTTCGTTCTGAACAAGTGTTACTGTTTTCTGCACAAAAGCGATTCTGCGAAGCAATGTGAACACTTCTGCTTCCCAGGCACAGAGAAGGTGCTAGCAGGGAATTCTCTGCCTGCCTTTCCCCAGTGCTCTGCAAGCTCTCCAGGACAACATAGAATCTGGGGCTCTGTGCTTTCTTTCCTTCTGAACAAGTGTTAGTGTTTTCTGCACAAAAGCGATTCTGCGAAGCAATGTGAACACTTCTGCTTCCCAGGCACAGAGAAGGTGCTAGCAGGGAATTCTCTGCCTGCCTTTCCCCAGTGCTCTGCAAGCTCTCCAGGACAACAGCAAATCTGGGGCTCTGTGCTTTCTTTCGTTCTGAACAAGTGTTAGTGTTTTCTGCACAAAAGCGATTCTTGCGAAGCAATGTGAACACTTCTGCTTCCCAGGCACAGAGAAGGTGCTAGCAGGGAATTCTCTGCCTGCCTTTCCCCAGTGCTCTGCAAGCTCTCCAGGACAACATAGAATCTGGGGCTCTGTGCTTTCTTTCCTTCTGAACAAGTGTTACTGTTTTCTGCACAAAAGCGATTCTGCGAAGCAATGTGAACACTTCTGATTCCCAGGCACAGAGAAGGTGCTAGCAGGGAATTCTCTGCCTGCCTTTCCCCAGTGCTCTGCAAGCTCTCCAGGACAACATAGAATCTGGGGCTCTGTGCTTTCTTTCATTCTGAACAAGTGTTAGTGTTTTCTGCACAAAAGCGATTCTGCGAAGCAATGTGAACACTTCTGATTCCCAGGCACAGAGAAGGTGCTAGCAGGGAATTCTCTGCCTGCCTTTCCCCAGTGCTCTGCAAGCTCTCCAGGACAACATAGAATCTGGGGCTCTGTGCTTTCTTTCGTTCTGAACAAGTGTTAGTGTTTTCTGCACAAAAGCGATTCTGCGAAGCAATGTGAACACTTCTGCTTCCCAGGCACAGAGAAGGTGCTAGCAGGGAATTCTCTGCCTGCCTTTCCCCAGTGCTCTGCAAGCTCTCCAGGACAACATAGAATCTGGGGCTCTGTGCTTTCTTTCCTTCTGAACAAGTGTTACTGTTTTCTGCACAAAAGCGATTCTTGCGAAGCAATGTGAACACTTCTGCTTCCCAGGCACAGAGAAGGTGCTAGCAGGGAATTCTCTGCCTGCCTTTCCCCAGTGCTCTGCAAGCTCTCCAGGACAACATAGAATCTGGGGCTCTGTGCTTTCTTTCGTTCTGAACAAGTGTTAGTGTTTTCTGCACAAAAGCGATTCTGCGAAGCAATGTGAACACTTCTGCTTCCCAGGCACAGAGAAGGTGCTAGCAAGGAATTCTCTGCCTGCCTTTCCCCAGTGCTCTGCAAGCTCTCCAGGACAACATAGAATCTGGTGCTCTCTGCTTTCTTTCATTCTGAACAAGTGTTACTGTTTTCTGCACAAAAGCGATTCTGCGAAGCAATGTGAACACTTCTGCTTCCTAGGCACAGAGAAGGTGCTAGCAGGGAATTCTCTGCCTGCCTTTCCCCAGTGCTCTGCGAGCTCTCCAGGACAACAGCAAATCTGGGGCTCTGTGCTTTCTTTCGTTCTGAACAAGTGTTAGTGTTTTCTGCACAAAAGCGATTCTGCGAAGCAATGTGAACACTTCTGCTTCCCAGGCATAGAGAAGGTGCTAGCAGGGAATTCTTTGCCTGCCTTTCCCCAGTGCTCTGCAAGCTCTCCAGGAAAACATAGAATCTGGGGCTCTGTGCTTTCTTTCATTCTGAACAAGTGTTAGTGTTTTCTGCACAAAAGCGATTCTGCGAAGCAATGTGAACACTCTGCTTCCCAGGCACAGAGAAGGTGCTAGCAGGGAATTCTCTGCTTGCCTTTCCCCAGTGGTCTGCAAGCTCTCCAGGACAACATAGAATCTGGGGCTCTGTGCTTTCTTTCGTTCTAACAACTGTTAGTGTTTTCTGCACAAAAGCTATTCTTGCGAAGCAATGTGAACACTTCTGCTTCCCAGGCACAGAGAAGGTGCTAGCAGGGAATTCTCTGCCTGCCTTTCCCCAGTGCTCTGCAAGCTCTCCAGGACAATAGCAAATCTGGGGCTCTGTGCTTTCTTTCGTTCTGAACAAGTGTTACTGTTTTCTGCACAAAAGCGATTCTGCGAAGCAATGTGAACACTTCTGCTTCCCAGGCACAGAGAAGGTGCTAGCAGGGAATTCTCTGCCTGCCTTTCCCCAGTGCTCTGCAAGCTCTCCAGGACAACATAGAATCTGGGGCTCTGTGCTTTCTTTCGTTCTGAACAAGTGTTAGTGTTTTCTGCACAAAAGCGATTCTGCGAAGCAATGTGAACACTTCTGCTTCCCAGGCACAGAGAAGGTGCTAGCAAGGAATTGTCTGCCTGCCTTTCCCCAGTGCTCTGCAAGCTCTCCAGGAAAACATAGAATCTGGGGCTCTCTGCTTTCTTTCATTCTGAACAAGTGTTAGTGTTTTCTGCACAAAAGCGATTCTGCGAAGCAATGTGAACACTTCTGCTTCCTAGGCACAGAGAAGGTGCTAGCAGGGAATTCTCTGCCTGCCTTTCCCCAGTGCTCTGCGAGCTCTCCAGGACAACAGCAAATCTGGGGCTCTGTGCTTTCTTTCGTTCTGAACAAGTGTTAGTGTTTTCTGCACAAAAGCGATTCTGCGAAGCAATGTGAACACTTCTGCTTCCCAGGCATAGAGAAGGTGCTAGCAGGGAATTCTTTGCCTGCCATTCCCCAGTGCTCTGCAAGCTCTCCAGGAAAACATAGAATCTGGGGCTCTGTGCTTTCTTTCATTCTGAACAAGTGTTAGTGTTTTCTGCACAAAAGCGATTCTGCGAAGCAATGTGAACACTCTGCTTCCCAGGCACAGAGAAGGTGCTAGCAGGGAATTCTCTGCCTGCCTTTCCCCAGTGCTCTGCAAACTCTCCAGGACAACAGCAAATCTGGGGCTCTGTGCTTTCTTTCATTCTGAACAAGTGTTACTGTTTTCTGCACAAAAGCGATTCTGAGAAGCAAAATGAACACTTCTGCTTCCCAGGCACAGAGAAGGTGCTAGCAGGGAATTCTCTGCCTGCCTTTCCCCAGTGCTCTGCAAGCTCTCCAGGAAAACATAAAATCTGGGGCTCTGTGCTTTCTTTCCTTCTGAACAAGTGTTACTGTTTTCTGCACAAAAGCGATTCTTGCGAAGCAATGTGAACACTCTGCTTCCCAGGCACAGAGAAGGTGCTAGCAGGGAATTCTCTGCCTGCCTTTCTCCAGTGCTCTGCAAGCTCTCCAGGACAACATAGAATCTGGGGCTCTGTGCTTTCTTTCGTTCTGAACAAGTGTTACTGTTTTCTGCACAAAAGCGATTCTGCAAAGCGATGTGAACACTTCTGTTTCCCAGGCACAGAGAAGGTGCTAGCAGGGAATTCTCTGCCTGCCTTTCCCCAGTGCTCTGCAAGCTCTCCAGGACAACATAAAATCTGGGGCTCTGTGCTTCTTTCGTTCTGAACAAGTGTTAGTGTTTTCTGCACAAAAGCGATTCTGCGAAGCAATGTGAACACTTCTGCTTCCCAGGCACAGAGAAGGTGCTAGCAGGGAATTCTCTGCCTGCCTTTCCCCAGTGCTCTGCAAGCTCTCCAGGACAACATCAAATCTGGGGCTCTGTGCTTTCTTTCGTTCTGAACAAGTGTTACTGTTTTCTGCACAAAAGCGATTCTGCAAAGCGATGTGAACACTTCTGTTTCCCAGGCACAGAGAAGGTGCTAGCAGGGAATTCTCTGCCTGCCTTTCCCCAGTGCTCTGCAAGCTCTCCAGGACAACATAAAATCTGGGGCTCTGTGCTTCTTTCGTTCTGAACAAGTGTTAGTGTTTTCTGCACAAAAGCGATTCTGCGAAGCTATGTGAACACTTCTGCTTCCCAGGCACAGAGAAGGTGCTAGCAGGCAATTCTCTGCCTGCCTTTCCACAGTGCTCTGCAAGCTCTCCAGGGCAACATAAAATCTGGGGCTCTGTGCTTTCTTTCATTCTGAACAAGTGTTACTGTTTTCTGCACAAAAGCGATTCTGCGAAGCAATGTGAACACTTCTGCTTCCCAGGCACAGAGAAGGTGCTAGCAGGGAATTTTCTGCCTGCCTTTCCCCAGTGCTCTGCAAGCTCTCCAGGGCAAGAGCGAATCTGAGACTCTGTGCTTTATTTCCGCCCGTATGTGCATTAATGTCCTCTGCTTTAAGGTGCGATGGTGGATCCTGGGATGCTGAGTGGTGGATGTGGATTGGTGGATGTTGGTAAGCTTCATTGTCGATCGTGGATTGTCGGGTGTTGGATGGTAAATGATGGATTGTTGATGATGGATGGTACATGTTGGATGGTGGATGGTGGAAATTGGGATGGTGGATGGTGGATAGTTTTTTGTATGATATTGGAAGGTGGATGGGTGGTGGTGGATGTTGAATGGAGGATGGTGTATGGTGTATTGTGGTATGGTATATGTTGGATGGTTGATGGTGGGAAGTTGGAGGGTGGATAGTGGATTGCTGATTGTGGGATGGTGGATGGTGGATTGTGGGATGGTGGATTGTGGGATGGTAAATTGTGGATGGTGTGAAGGTTGTTGGTGGGAAGGTGGATGGTCGATGGCTGATGTTTAATTGTGGGAACGTGGATGTTGGATGTTGGATGCTGGATTGTGGGATGGTGGATGTTGGACGGTGTGAAGGTGTTTGGTTGTTGGTGGATTGTGGGATGGTGGATGGTTGATGGTTGATGATGGATCGTGGAAGGTGGATGGTGGATGGTGGATAGTGGATTGTGGGATGGTGTATGTTGATGGTGGATGGTGGGAATCTGGATGGGGGATGGTGTTTTGTGGGATGGTGCATTGTGGGGATTTGTAAGGACCTCCTGGGGGAAATGGGCATGTGAGCAGTCCTGCATATGAGTAAGGCTGGTAAAGCCTCAGTGTTGGCAAGGATGTGATGAAATGACCCTGGAAGAATGAGGAAGAACCCAGGAAGTTAAACAACTTCAGGGTGTGGGTTTGGACGGAGGAAGAAGTTTGTACAATGTCGATGTGGCAGTTCTCATTCAATCAGAAGAGAGCTTAAGGAGCATGTGCAAAGCTAACTGTCCAATCAGAGAGAATTCTACCACGTGGTTGTATCATGTGATTTTCACCTGCATTATAAAAGGCTTGTTTCACCATAATAAAATTGGCATTGCTTAATCAATCTGGTTGTCCGCATGTCCATCTCTCCCGCATATGGCTCCCTCTGCAGGGACCCTCAGATTCGTACAAGTCTGATGAGGACTTGGTGATGTGCAATCACGGGTGGAAAGCTGGTCGAAACTGTTCCAGACGCTGCCCTGGTGTCTGAAGGAGAGAATCAATGCGCTGTAACTTTAAGGCTCCGTGAGAGGCGGTAGCCAGGGATCTGCCTCTGGCGGCAGCCAGGGAGGAATGGGGTCCACACTTACTAGAGATGAGCAAGCAGTGGTGAAACTACTCCAACATATCCTCTCCGTGAGAGGGATAAAATATGACAAGTCCAACTTAGAAGGCTTATTAAAGTGGAGCCGAGAGAAAGGACTTATCCCCAGTCCAGGGCTTGTATTTGAAGCCGCTACCTGGGAAGCCATAGGGAAACAGCTATGGGACCCAGTTAGTGATGGAGGAAAGTCGGCAAAAGAAGTGACCGGTTACACCACGCTGTGGAAATTAATCCGAGAGACACTACAGGAGATGAGTAGTGAGTGTGCGGCTGCGGCTTCTGCCTCTGCAGCTCTCGGAGCATCTTCTAACTTTGATATATCAGCCACACCGCCGCTGCCGCTGCTACCGCACTGCCCCAGCCACAGCCAGAGGGATGGTCCGGCCCCTTCCCCCACCTCGGCCTCCTCGCCCCGGGGCGACGAGGGAGGGGGCTACTCTCTGCTGCTTGTGGCTCCCGCCACGCTGGGTCAGCCAAAAACTCTGTTTGCCTTATCAATTGTGCCGCCGGGACTGCAGCGAGCAGTGGGGGCTAAATCCAAAACTGCGTAATCAGGGGCTGGAAACAGCGGAAGTGTATCTGATGCGAACCGGAAAGGGACTGAGGAGAAACCGAAAGAGGCTAAAGACTCCAATAGTGGGCGGGACACAGATGAGGGTGTGGGTAGCAGGTACTTGTGCCCGCCTCTCCCTCCCTCACAAGTCAACGCCACAGAAGAACACACCCCCGCTTCACAAGTTGGCTCTTCAAACACTGAAACTTTACTCCTGCAGCTTGTAAACAGCCTTCAGAAACTGACTGTATCACAGGGAGAGAAGATGAAGCAGAAACCATATACGTTTTCGTCAAATACGGAACCACAACCATCTGCTCCTTCTGATCCATCGCTCGAATATTCAGCTCCCGTGCCTGCTACTAATTCCTTCTTCTCGTCATTACCAGAGACGGTGACTGCATCCCCGCCATCTCACCCTGCAACTTCACATCTTTTCTCTTCACAGGTGCAGAGTGCTGATGGAAAGGAATTATTAGAGATGCTATAGTAGAAGGATCTTTTATCCCAGAAAGCATACAAGCATTTCCAGTTTCTTTTAATACTGTTACTGGTGCCAATGAGTGGGATCCCTTAGATTGGAAGCTGCTTGAAAAGGTTAGGGCCTCAGTAGTACAAAATGGTCTCCACCATCAATTAACTATATCTTCTCATCATCATTGTTAATTCCAAAAGATATCGATCAAATAGCGGCAGTTATTTTAACTCCATCTCAAAAAATTATTTGAAAGCACGTGGGTGAAGTTAGCTAACAAACAGGTTCGTCCACGACCAGAGGGTGATCCCCTCTATCTTGTCCAAGCACAAATGCTATTGGGTACAGGGCCTTTCGCCACAGTAGATCTACAGGCCAATTTTTCTAACGAAGTGTTAAGGTTATCACAGTCAATAGCCAGTCAGGCCCTAATGTCTGTACCTGATACAGAAGGAAAGAAACAGGACAAGTTTGTAACAGTAAAACAAGGACTTAATGAACCTTTTTCAAAATTTGTAGATCATCTTTATGACTCTCTAGAACAACAACCTGACATGACCCAAGAGATGAAGGAAAATAAATTTAAGTTAATGGCCTTCAAAAATGCTAATCCATCTACCAAACGGCTGTTAGTGACCCTCCCACATGGAGCATCTGTAGCTGACATGATTGAATTAACCAACAGAGGAATGCAACAGGCTAATGTTGCAGCCTATGCCGCTGCAGTGCGTGAAGCGGTTGCACCATTTTTTAACAATTTATTATGAGCCTAGTTATTAATAAGGAGCCCAGCTAGCTCAGTCGGTAGAGCATGGGGCAGAACAAGCCCGCAGAGGAGACGGCCACTGTCAGACTCCTGCTGCATATACTCTCTATGAGAGGGATAACTTATAATGAAACTTCTTTACGAAGGTTATTTAAATGGTGCAGAAACCACGGCTATCCTGCTGATACCCTCACCGCCTTTGAGCCAGCAAAATGGGCTGAAATAGGTGAATGGTATAAAACAAAGAAGGGGGAATTTTCTGGACGCACCACATAATCAACTAGCAATGACTTTATATATTCTTAATGGTGTTTTGATGTTTGTAGTGTTTGTCATTTTATGTTGTGTGAGTGATAAGTGTAAGAGGCCTCTTTGTGTGATTGTTTTCTGTGTGTGAGATGCAGCCCAGCTGCAGCTGCGGAGTGTGGAGCGCTCTGACAGAGCACCCAAGTGCCTGCTGGGTCATCGGTGCAGCCTGTTTCTTCGAACTAAGTGTTTCAAGTGTCATAAGGCTCAAGTGTTAGCAAAAAACCTGGAAAGTGCTAACTGGGAAGGACCATATCCCTTGATAACCGGGGGAAGAGGTTATGCTTGTGTCTCCACAAGTCACAGTCCCCACAGGTGATTACCAGCAAGTTGTGTGCAACGACACCTGAGGCGTGAGAGGCAGCTTTTGGTAGACACTCAGGAGCCAGCTGTGGGTGCTGTGGATGCCCCTGTGCCAACAGTTCGCGATCTCTTCAACTGATCATTTAAGCAGAATGTATGGGTAATGCTTGCTATTGCAATAGGACAAAATACACTATCTCAGTCTTTAATCACACCACAGTTGCCAACTCTTTTAAGAGAAAATGCTGACAGTAATTGCAACTCCTTGATGAAATAGATAGGCTTACTAGTCACTAGTGAAAGAAGTAGGTTAGACAAAATGTAGTTATTAATAAGGATGAAATGCTATAAGAATGTGTGTATTCACCTTTCTTTGTTTAGCAATATTAAGAATTAAGAAGTCAAGTGTTTAACCTTATTAGAAACTCCCTTGGTTTTCCCCCCTGAGTGGTGGCCAGGCTCTGGGTGGAACCCAACAGGAGGGTGAAATCAGATGTTTCCGCTCAAAGGAAATTGCCAGTTATTTTGGCCTGCTGATTTGGAGGTTGGACCTGCTTGCAGCAATTTTGGATGCCTCACCTACGGATGGACACATCATGTAGGACTTTCCAGTTTGTGAGGAAGGGCACTCTAAATTCTCGCTGCATCCAGGGTTCCCCAGCAATTGCGGATCTGAATGTTAGCACCCCATTAAGTAAGTGTGCTATTTCATATTTTTCCTTACTGTTTACTTTTGTAGTATTTCATCATATCCCTTAGTTGTGGATACTGCAATTATCTTACTCTAGTAACTGTAACTGCTGTGTTGTTTCTAGCGTTCTGTGAAACTATTTTAAGTATGCTGTGTTTTGAAGCTTGCCTAACCCTTAATTGATGAAGTCTCGAAATAAGTCTTGCAGGTGCAGCTTTACACATCTGAGCAATAGCTAGGAAGAACAGGCCTTGGAAGATAGATAAGAAACTGCTGAGTTATGCCAAGGTAGCGGGCAAAACCAGCAGACAGCTACAACACTGAACTGCGAAAAAGCACTAAGCTGTGAGAAGTTACCATCGTTGTAGGGCGGAATGCGCCAGAGAATATGGAAAATTAGTTCAATTGACCCGTGAAACTAATAATGGACCAGCCTATACCTCTCAAAATTTTTTTTTTTTTTTTGTCAACTCTGGGGTATACATCACATCACAGGTATACCACATTCCCCCACGGGGCAAGCCATAGTGGAGAGAGCGCATCAAAACTTGAAAGGCGCTTTTGCAAAAACAAAAAGGGGGAGAGGTCTTGGCTGCTGCAGAACCACTTGCAAAAGCGGTGTATGTGTTAAATTACTTATGGCTCACAGGTGATAGGGCGGAACCACCAGTAGTAATACATAAGTATGGGTCTGAAATCCAGTATAAGCCAGTGTGGAGATAGTGCTTTTGCTCAGTACAAAGATGTTGCTATAGGAGAGTGGAAAGGACCTGTGGAACTAACAATGACGGGTCGAGGCTATGCCTGCGTTATTACCGATACCGGCACTAGATGGGCTCCATCTCGTTGGGTGCGGCTTGGAAAGGAGATCAATTTTGTGATTCTAAGCCTTGTGATGGTTCTGACAGTGACTAATGCTCATCCAGCAAAAGTAGTGTTTCCCCAACCAAACATATGGGTAACTATAGCTAAAGAGACAGGTCAAGAATCCACAAGAATTCATTGGGTTTGTGTCAGACGATAGTTGGGCAAAAATGAAACTTTCACAGGCCAATGACATTGCTCAAATTACCCAGGCCGGCACCAACACCACAACCTTTCGGCAAGGTCAACTTATTATGAGCAAAGTATTGTTAAAAGGAGTAATCATTGTAATTATTGTGCTTGCTATTATTTTGCCATGCTTAATTTCTTGTATTAGACAATTGTTGCAGAAAAGCTTGCAAGGAGTTTGGATTGCTCAAAAACAAAAAGAGGGATATGTGGGGATTCTAAAGGATTTCCTGCTAGGAAATCAGCATGTGAGCAATCCTGCATATGAGCAAGACTGGCAAAGCCTCAGCGTCGGCAAGGATGTGATGAGGAGATGACCCTGGAAGAATGAGGAAGAACCCAGGAAGTTAAACAACTTCAGGGTGTTGGTCTGGGCAGAGAAGAAGTTTGTACAATGTCGATGTGGCAGTTCTCATCCAATCAGAAGAGAGCTTAAGGAGCATGTGCGAAGCTAACTGTCCAATCAGAAAGAATTGTACCATGTGATTGTATCTTGTGATTTTCACCTGCATTATAAAAGGCTTGTCCACCATAATAAAGTAGGCATTGCTTAATCACTGTGTGATCATGTGCATAGCTCCCACAGGGAAGTATTTCAGGAGGGGAGTGATTCAGGAGTATTTCAGGGGGTACTATTTTGGTGGGAGCATTTTGGGGGGAGTTTTTCAGGGGGGACTGTTTGTGGGGGAGTATTTCGGGGTGGGAGTATTTTGGGGGGTTGGGGGTGGGTCTTTCAAGTGGACTCTTTCAGGGGAAACTGTTTCAGAGGGGGACTAATTCGGGGGGAGTATTTTGGGGAGACTATTTAGGGGAGAGAATTTCATGGGGAGTCTCACAGTGGAGCAGTTTGAGGGGGAGTATTCCAGGAGCAGTATGTTGGGGGGAGTGTTTTGGGGGGAGTATTTCGGGGGGCAGTGTTACAGGAGCATTATTTTGGGGGGAGCATTTTGGGAGGAAGTATTTCAGGTGAGTGTTTCAGAGAAGGAGTAATTCGAGGGGAGTATTCCAGGCGGGAGTTTTTCAGAGGTGGGGTGTGTGTGTGGTATTTCAGGGGGGAGTGTTATGGGTGGGGACTATTTTGGGGGGGAGAGTATTTTGGTGGGACTATTTTGGGTGGGGAGTATTTCAGGGGGGAGTATTTCCAGGGGAGTATTTTGGGAGGGGTGGGGCTGGGAGACGACTGTTTCAGGGGGATTATGTTGGGGGGGAGAATTTCAGAGGGGGAGTATTCTGGGAAGAGAGTTTTGGGGGGAGTAATTCAGCGGGAGTGTTTTTGGGGGAGTATTCCAGGGTAGTATTTTGGGGGACAGTGGTTCAGGAGCATTATTTCAGGGGGAGTATTTCAGGTGAGTGTTTTGGGGGAGGAGTATTTTGGGGGGAATATTTTGGAGGGGAGTATTTGGAGGAGAGTATTTTGGGAGGGACTGTTTTGAGGGGTAATATTTCGGGGGGACTATGTTGGGGTGTTAGTGTTTCAGGGGGGAGTATTTTGGGGTTTGGATATTCCCTGAGCATGCTTTTAGCACCGTAAGCCCCTTTGGACTCCTTTTGTCGCAGTCACACTGCTCCCAATATCTCCATTCCCAAAAAGGAGCCTTGTTTTTCTTGTCTCTGCTATCTAGGATGCCTCTCGAGACCTTCCTTGTGCTCCACAGAATTTTGGTAGCATGTTGCCTCTCTTTTTATCTCTCTTATTGCTACGAGACTTTTGTGACCCCCCCCTGCTCCCAGTCACCATGTGTCATGAGATGGTCTCTGTGTACCACAGCCCGGTTTTAGCTCTGCAGCGGACGTTGATCCTGTCTCATTTCCTCAGAAACCCATCTGCGGGTTTATGTCTCGGAGGGAGCGTTGTTATCGTCATCCTCTCTGCCGTCTAGAGTGTCTCCACTTGGTCCCCGGCCTCCTGAGGACATCTGTACTGTACTGGAATCCCCTCCAGGCTTCTTCCTTGTGTCTCTGAGACTTCTGTGGTGTCTTGGGCCCAGTCAGGACCCCTCTAGTGGCACAGTGATGCCTATCGGTGTCTTTGAGGTTGCCCTTAGCAGACTTCTAGCTTTGTCGTGGGCCTCAGACCCTTCTCGTTCCCTTAGAGAGTTTCCCCCGTCCATGTCTGTGACCCAGGCCGGTCATTCTGTCCTCTCTTCCCTCTAGCCGTGCCTCTATTACTGCCCTGGGCCTGTGATGACACATTTACCCAGTTGGGATCCTCTCAGGATTTCATGGTCATGTCCCCAGTCCTTTGGATGACTCCCTGGCTCCCTTGGGACAGTTCTGGTCACGATGCCTTCCCGAGACCTTCCTGGTTCTCCGGTTCCATCTTGTAGTGCTTTAGGTGGGGCCATCTTTGAACCACAGAACACTCCTTTGTTCCTCTCTGCTATCTGGGATTCCAGCATTCAGTTCCCGGCCACCCGAGACCACCCCTGCTCTGCTCAGATGATCACCCGAATTCCTCCTTGTCATCTCTGAGCCTTCTTTTGTCCATCGGCCCCCTCAACACCCCTCTCCTCGCAGTCACAATGCCGGCTCGGATCTTCCTCGATCTCCACTGCAGCTTTTAGCACTCCAGCTCCTTTTCTCTCGTTCTGTCAGAGCCCCCCTTCTTTCTTTGTTACTCAGCGCTCCTTTATCCCTCTCTCTACCATCCAGCGTGTCTCCGTTTGCTTGTTCTCTCGCTCGTCTGTAGTTTGCCTCGATGTCCTCGCTGTGTCTCCGAGCCCTCTTTTCTTACCCTGCCCCTTCCTGATTACTCTCTAGAACAACGTCTTCCATGTCCTTTCACATACTCCACCGCACTCTTGTAGCACCTTGGCTCCCTTTCAATTTTATTATTTTGTGCTCTCCAGAGCTCTCTTCTCTTACTTTTAAGTATTAGGCATGCCTTCATTCAGCCCCCGGCCCCCTGAGGACGTCTGGACTTTGTTCAATTCCCTTTTGAGTTTGTTGCATCCCTAAGACTTCTTTGGTCTCTCTAATCCCTGTGATAATGCTTCTTGTTTTGCCAGAACCTTTTCTGAAGCCATCTTTGTGTTCCAGAACTGTCTTTTGGTTTTCCACCCTATCACATGTTTTTATTTGGTGTCTGGTATCCCAAAGATGTGTACTGTCAGCTCAGATGTGTTCTGGAGTTTTTCCAGAGAAGACGATCACCTTCATCTATGATCGATGCATCTCCCGTGGTGTTTTCTGTCATGTTTTGCAATTTCTTTTTGTTCTGGCTACTTAAGTGTTAACTAGGCTGCTTCATACAGCTTCTGATACATTTCTTGCAATTCCATGTTTTTTTGGTCTTTTCTGTCCTCTGGGACTCTTCAGGGCATTAATTGGAGAGACTGTCAAGGTCACTCTGAGTTGTTGGCCATGAACAGTCAATAATTTATATTGCAACCGGTGGTGTTTTTGAGATGGGATTCTTACAGGATCTAATTCTGCTCTGGTCTTCACTCCTATCCAGAACACGTTCTGTTAGAAGTTAGGCAGCATGTGGGGTCTTGCTAGAAAAGAAGCGTAACCCCGTAGCATTCTGGTTTTTTTTCATAGGAAAATAAAGTGTATTGTTTTGGTTAATGATATTCTTATGGCATTTAGCCAACTACTTTCCTACATAGCTTAGTATGATACCTGTCTTTATCTATACTCCAGAAAAGCTCAGTTTAATTCCCTACCCAGTCCCATCACTGAATCAATAGAAGTAGTGAAAGAACAGACATTGTTGTTTCCAGGAAGGGTTGTTTTCTTTATTCAGCCTTTTGCGTGCTGTAACCTTAAGGCAGAGGAGAAAACTTGCTGCTGCTCCCCTGGCTGCCTGGATGCCTCTGGGGGTTCGCCCCTCCCCTACCCCAGGTGATTGTGGTCAGGGTGGTGGGTGGGTCCCAGGGTATATGAGCCCCAGGCTCTGGTCAGGGAGCTCCTTCTGCTTCTGGGCTTCTCTGAGGTCAGTGCTCTAGAGGTCCTTGAGTGGGTGGCAGCTTTAGAGCTGTGGAAGCTCTTTGGGCAGGAGTGTTTGGATATTCACAGCAACAGAGGTACCTGTGGGGAGAGTGTCAGGACCCGTCAAGGTTCAGCAGCGTATGGAATACGAGGTGCACTGGCATGTAGGGGTTTATTTTCAGGTGAGTAATTTTGTATCAAGAGGTGGTTGGGTGTGTGTGTGTTTAAGATGGCTTAATAGCATTGTGTTGCGTTTTCCTGGCTTTTCTGACTCGATGGAAGATGCACCGTTGTTTTTTTCCCCTAGTTTTGCTGCATACTGTGTCAGTTGTTGATCTCCTCTGTCTCAGTAGGCCCAATGGTGAGAAGATGGAGCACGGGTTGAAGTGAGCGTCCTGCATGCACCTGTAGGTGCAGTTTGGGCGTTTCTCAAAAAAGCAGCAGGAATGTAAGGAGCAGTGTCCTTTGGGATATGGGATGGCTCATTGTGTTTTCCTATTGTGCACAGAGCACCGTGTAGTTTTGTACAGGTGGGCACCTTTGAAGTAGGATGAGTGTTTGAGGTGAGATGGGGTAGTAGAGAGTAGGAGCACGGGCTTGGTGTTTTCACACAAGCACCACCATAATGTTTTTTCTTTTGCTATCATAGGTGCCACAAGCGACGACAGCCATAGCGTCCAATACTGGCAACGGTGTGAAGCAGGTGAGCGGAAAGCAAGATGCTTTTGAGGAGGAGGGTGTTGTGGAAGGGGCTGTGTCGGCTGACACATGCAGTTGTTGTGCAGCTGATGACGAGGAGCCTGGTGTCTGCAGGAATATCCTGGTTAGCTGGTGTGGTTTTTGTGGAAGATGGCTTCAGACTCCCAGCCCCCAGCTCAGTCGAGGGACTGGTGTTTGGGAGAGGGCTCTGGGGGGAGCCCAAGGTTGGGAATTGCAGGGAGGGGTTCTCCAGTCAGCGTAGGGCAGAGGCCTGTCCAGGAGCAGCATCCTTTGGGCTGGGAAAGGGAGCAGGGTACCCTTCTGCATGCAACTGCCCAGTGCTGGGCAGGGCAGTTCCAGCCTATGGCTGTGGTGTTGTGTGGCTTGTGTCTTCTGTTTTCTGTGTCCTAGAGCTTCCTCAGGTCTCGATGTCCCTGTTGCTCTTTGTGCTCAAGTAGCACAGCATGTGCCTCGGGTGCCATCCCTGGGGTCAGGCGTGCCCGTAGTCATTGCAGAATGGTGGCCGGGTGCTTCTTTTATTGCATTACAAGCCTAAAGCATGGATAGGTCTCGGAAGTTTCAGGAGATCAGTCTGCTTTGGCAGCGTTGTTCCAGGCTATGTTAACCTCTCTGACCCTGGGCGGTCCATTTCTGCAAAGAGCTTTTCTGGGAGTTCTTCCCTGCATCCTTACATTCTTAGTTCTTGCAGTGAGGCTTCTTGCACATGCCTCATCCTGGCTGCTCCCACCTGTTTTTGTCTCGGGCCACAACGTTTGTCTCTTCTCAGCCTGCCATGGATTCTTCCTTTTGGCCCCCGAGGTCTTCTCATCCGGCAGCGTCTCTGGCCTGAGGGGTCACTCCTGGAGAGCTTGTTTTAATGTCTCAGTCACAGCATTTGGCTTGTCTGTGTGCAGCGCTGGTCTGTGCCTGTTTGTGTCTGGGTGGGAGCTGTTCTGCCTGGGGGCACAGCAGTGATGGGCAACAAACGAATAGTCTAAGAATCGAAGGCTGACGTGGTGATAAGCCCAGACTTTGTAGGCAGAGGGTGTGCGGCCTGTTTCAGAGCAAGTAGCCTCATATGCAGCAGGCAAGAGTCTTTCTGTAGTGCTGTGCAGAGACACTGGGGATGGCTGGGTTGTGTTTAGTGGCAGGCTGCAGGGAGGATCTAGGTGGTGTACCTCCATGGAAATGAGACCTCTGGAATTGTTCAGCCATCGCTCAGCATCCATGTGACTTGTTTGACACCGTTTCTGCAGGTGCAGTGGGGAGACCTGGGCGCCAAAGGGCGACGGAGGAGGCGAGCGGAGCGCTGTGAGAAGGTCAGTTGATGTACGGCGTCGGAGGGAAGATGAGAGTGGTGGCTCTATGACCACCCTATAAACGTGTTTTATTTTGGAGGTGTAAGCAGGATAGCGGCAGCCGAGGGCAGTTGAGCGAGGTGAGCTGGGACTAGCTTAGCAGTTATTTTTCAGGTTCTGTATTGTTGGTGCCATTAGAAGCATCCCTTGCAGTTTGTGTCTTACAGGTGGTACCCAAGCCTCCACAGGACAAGCTGTGACCAGCAGAGGTGGGGTGGGTGAGCACGCAAGGTAAAGGAGTGGGAGAGGGTTATGGGTGTGGGCAGGCTGTAGTTTTGGGCAGTATCCCAGCAAGCGGTACTTTGGTTTTTGCAGGTGACGCACGTGGCGTCAGAAGGGTGAAGCCGCTGCGTCATCATAGCTTTTAGTCTTTCCCAGCATTTTGTCTCCATCGGTCACTGGGGTGTTATTACCCATCTTTCATCCAGAGTTCTGGCATTATTGTACAGCAGGCCACACCGGGGCATCTGTGTCAGGTGGCCTTGGCATCATTGCACGTACTGTCAGGCTGTGTCTTTTGATCTGGCGTTAACTCTAGCCTGTGTGGTAGTCCTGCATCCTTAGGTCCTGTTTGTGGAGCATGTAGATGTGTGTGTTTGAGGTGGAGCTGCTTTGTGTGTTTGTAGCCATTCCAGATGGGGTGGAATGGTCCAAGCAGGGGATGGTAGTGTGGTGGTGAGCGTGGCCTGTTTGGGTGGAGGTTGTGTAGGCTGGTTTTGGGGATAGACAGTAGTTATCACCAAGCAGGCTCTAGAGTTCCTTCTTCTGTCTGCTGCTGGTGCCATAAGGCCACTGGCATCCCAGAAGCGAATCCTTCCAGGAGATTTGATGGAGTGTACAAATGGAAGCAAAGAAGGAGTGGTGGACGTATTCCTCTGCTCCCAACTGTGGGGGCCTGTGGTGTGGAATCATGTGGAGTGGTAGCGATGGCTTCAGGTGTGTGATGATGCAGTTCCAGGGATGGTTATGGAATTGGGTTGCTCTGCCACTCTGGGAGGTGAAGGTTGGATAGAGTAGATGTTGAATGAGTGTTAGTTTTAGAAGGTATCTATCCTTGTATGTGAGGCTGTCTTTCATTTCAGGGTCTATGGAATGTAGAGGTAGCTCCTCCTGTCTTTCAAAAATAGTAGAGAAACTCTCAAGCAGGGCAATTTCTGTTTCTCCTTGACCTGGTTGATGGTCACCTGGTGCTGGCTGCTCTGTCAGGTGATGTTCATGGCCAGTGTTTGGGTGGAGGTTGGGCTCAGGCTGTGGTGTTTGCAGGCAGGGGGATTTTGGAGGCCTCTGGGAGCTGTGTTGTGAGGAGTGCTGCAGCTGTGGGGCAGAGAACTGTTGTGGTGGTCAGGTGGCCAGGTGGGTGAGCTGAGAGTGAGGGGGGTTTGTGGGGTAACTGAAGGAGTGCTGTGCTTGGAATGGGTCTCCCTGGGTGTGATTGCTTTATGCATTGGCTTTGTGTTGCAGGTGGAGTTGAGGTTTTTGAGTATTTAGAAAAAAATAATTTAAAAATGCCAGGTGGGGGAGCGAGGGATTTTTTTTTTGTTTCCCCTGGCTGGGTGTTTTTTCCCTGGTCCCGGCCGCTCTGCGAGGCGATGATCAGCGCCAGTGTTTGGACGCAGAGTGGGTAGGGCTGGGGTTTCTGCAGGCCGGGCAATGTTGGAGGCCTCCCGGGAGCGGTGTTCCTGGTCTCCTGTGTGTCACAGTGGTATTTAAATAGTGATGAATCCAGGTAGGAGAGACATGATGCCAATAGGAGTGTGTGAAATGAGCATCAGTGCTGGGAGAGGTCATGGGGGTAGGGAAATCTCTCCTTAGGGCTTTAGGGTTTGTGAAGTGCATCAGTCTTGGTGTCAAGTAGGTTTAATCAAGGTGTATTTGCTTTTGGTTCCAAGGTGTATCAAATAGGTAAAAGGTGTTTTGTAATATAGCTTTAGTAAAAGTGTCTTTGCTCTGGTTCTAAGATTTCTTAAGCAAATGAAAGTTATGCTTTAAGGTAGCTTCAATAAAGGTATATTTGCTCCTGGTTCTACTGTTATCAAATAAGTAAAAGCTGTTTTGTAATGTAGCTTTAAAAAAAGTGTATTAGTTAGGGTTGGTTCCTGTGTGGCTTTTTGGATGTCTGACTTTGACCCTCTTTCTCTCTGTGCATCTCACTTTGTTCCTGTGTCTCCACCTTGCACCCCTTTTTGGCATCTACCTTTTTCTGGCCCATATTTGCCCTCTGGCCTCCAAATTCTCTGACCTCTACTTGCTTTTGGCCTCCCACCACCTCTTGGCCTCCAATTTTTCCTAGCCTTTACTTTCTTCCCAGCTCTTTTCAGCCTCCCACCCCTTTTTGGCTTCCACATTTTTCTGGCCTCTATTTCCCTTCCACCCTCCCTTTCTGACCTCTGGCAGCTTTTCAGCCCCCTCCTTTATTCTGGCCTTTATGTGCTCTTTGAACTTTGGACCCTTTTTTGCCCACCCAGCCCTTTCCAGTCTCCCACCCCATTTCGTACTCCACAAGTTTCTGCCCTTTACCTGCCCTTTGGTCTCCACTATTTGCTGGCCTCTGTGTCCCCTTGCCACTCCTGGCATGCAAGGCCAAGGGTTCAGTGCAAACCGGGCTCAAATGTTTGGAGAGGAGCTGTCACAGCTGAAGCTGGAGAGGCCTGAGAAACAGGAAGAAAGTCAAGGCCGCCTGGGCAGCAGCTGCCTCCACTGTGGGAAGAGAGACCCTGCCTCTCTGGGTGAGGAAGGAGCCCTCTTCATAGTCCACAGTGGGCCAGGCCGCCACCGTGCACCCGGGGTCTGCGTGCGTCACGCCAAGCACGGTACGGCTGCATAGTGTGTGAGCAAGCGAGGCTGCATGTGTAGGACGCCTCGTCTTGTAAGAGCTGAGTGACACCCGCCTATTCGCTGAGGCGGGGGACAGCTAAGGGACTGGAGCTACAGAAGAGGAAGGGAGGAGAGAAGGAGCAAGTAGGATCTGAAGTGGCAAATGTCCCTGGCAGTGCGGAGAGCTGTGGTGAGTCCCGGGCCCTCGGGGCCCCATCATCTCTCCTGTGCTTTTTGGGCTCTCCCCTGTCCCCCTCTCTATCCCACACTGCTGTGATATGCTTGGCTTCCCTTTACCTCTGCTCTCCTCTCTCTTCTCTCCTGTTCCCTCTCCCTCTCGCTCTCTGTTCTTCTAGCCCTCCCTGTTACTTTTTCTCTAGATGCCTTTGTCCTGCTCCCTCTCCTACCTTTTTTTTTCTTCCTGTCTTGCTCCTGCAGCCTAGTGCTCTTTATTCCCTTCTCCAGTTCTTTGTCCTGATGGGCATTGGTCTCTTTTCCCCCACAAGTACTCTGGTCTGTTCCCTGGGGTTCTTTATTGTGGGAGTGTCAGCTCTGTGCAGCTGTGGGACATTCAATATGTCAAGAGCCAAATCATGTGTTACTGGTAAATGATTAAGAGGCAAGTCAGCATTGGTCTGTCAGCCTGCACAGCTGTGGGAGATTCAATACTTAAGAGCCAAGTGGACATGGGCCAGTCAGTTCAGCCAGAGAGCTCAGTTTGGGGAGCTTGGGGAAGGGGGAGAACTCTGCCCAGAAGAACTCCGCTTGGCCAGCCAGGCAGGAACTCTGTCCTGCGCTGGTTTGGAGAAGCGCCAGCTCTGCTCTGCGCCAGCCTGGAGAAGCAGCAAGGCTTGGAGGAGAAACAGGCTGTTGAAGAGAGATACCAGGCTGTGTTAGTGTGGTGAAGAAAATGGCAGCACCGAGACTGCCTGTGTGGTATGGAACTGTTTGTGGGATAAGAGTGTTGATGACCATCTAGCTGCTGCTTTGCTTATCATGAAGGAAGAGCTAAGGAAGCGAGAGCATAGCGAGAGCGTAAGTATGTATCATTGTAATAATAAAGGATTTTCCTTCTGCACTTCAATTGAGAGTCCGTGCCTCAGTTGCCACACTTTCCCTCTCAGTGCCTGTCTGTGCCGCTCCATGTCCTGGCCTTCCTCTCTCCCTGCCTCCTTCTCTTCCTCCCTCCATCCTGTAATCTCACAGACTGCTGCCCCCCCCCAACCTGTTGCTCGCTGTCCCTGTCCTCCACCCTCTTCACTTTGTCCTCTCTCAGACACTTTGCACTGTTCCCTGTCTCAACTCTTGATTGCTTCGCCTCTTGTTCTCTGTCCCTGTCTCTTCTTGTGTCCCTCCTCTCTGTCATTCTCTCTGTTGCTCTTGTTGGTTCCAGACCAGCATCCTGCTCTGTGTCCCTCTCCCTTCCGCAGTGGTCTCCTGCTCTCTGGCTCCCTGTCCCTCCCCTACCTTCTACATCCCTCTGGCCTGCCTCCTCTCTTTCCCAATCCCTCTGGCCTGTTTCCCGTTGCTGGCTTGCTGTCCTTTCTCCACCTCCCTGCCTTGCTTCTGTCCCTCTCCTCATCTCTTGGTGGCTGCTGTTTCTTTCTCCATCACTGCCTTGCTCTCTGTCCCTTTTCTCTTCTTCTCTCTGTCCTCCATCCTCTCCTGAACACTTTGCCTCTAGAGCCCCACACCACACTCTGTCGCGTTGTTTCCCGCTATCACCCCGTGCCCAGCTCCCTGTCCCATGATTATCATTACACTCTGTGCTGCTCCGTGGCCTTTCCCCTTCACCCTCCAGCCCATCATGGTCTTTTCTTTCTCCCTCTCTCTGTCCTGTTCCCTCTCCCTTTCTCCCTCTCGCCCTTTCTCATCCTCTCCAATCCCTCTGGATTTCACGGTCTCTTGCTCTCCCTCCCACCTTCCTTTCCCCCCACATCTCATTTCTCTCTCTCTCTGTTCTTTCTACTCCCCACTCATCATTATCTCTCTCCCTTGGTCTCGCTCCCTGACCCAGTTTTTCTTCTGCCCTGTCCCTGCAGGACTCCTCATTCCTTTTCTAGAGATTTCTCCATCTCTACTTCACCCACCTCCTCCCACCCCTTTTTGGCTTCCAGCCCTTTTCACACTCACATGCCCGTCACACCTCACACTCCTTTTTGACATCTACACTTTTCTCCCTAGATTTGCCCTCCAGCCTCCAATTTCTGTGGCCTCTACTGACCTCTGGCCTCCCACCGCATTTGAGGAGGACGGCGAGGCTGACAACGATGCCGAGGAGGCCGGTGGCGAGGGTGGCGGCAAGGAGGCTGAGAGAGACAGCGGCGGTGAGGGAGGCGAGGGCGGCGAGAGTGGCGGCGGCGGCAAGGAGGACTTGATTGTTTTGCCTCTTGCTCTCTGTCCCCATCTCCTCGGCTCACATGCCTCTCACACCTCACACCCCTTTTCTGCATTGACTTTTTTGTGGTGTATAATTTCCCTAGCGCCTTCATTTTTTTCTCGCATTTTTTGGCCCCCATTTTTGGCTTCCAGAGTTTTCTGGTCTCTATGTCCCTTCTAGCCTTCCATTCTGAGTTTCTGTAGCCTTTTTGGCCTCTACTTTTTTTTGTCCTTTATGTGGTCTTTGAACTTTATGACCCTTTTTTTATGCACCCATCCCTTTTATGTCTCTCACCCCTTTTAGTCCTCAATAAATTTCTGTTTTCCTTGTGCTGTCTTTTTTTTAATCACAATATTTCATTCAAACATCCTTGCGTTGCACAGCCATCCTTTAGGTCCGTAGCAGGCTTTGTATATTTATTGTTCTGAGGCAAGTCTCTGCCTGGCTTTCCCTGTGCTCAGAGCACTATTACCATTTCATGTGCTATAGCTGGTGCTTTCATTTTTTTCCCTATAAACTGAGAACATCTGTATATCATTCAGATCCCCTCTCAAGTACCTCATTTTGTTTGCAGTGTTTTGTTTGCCTCTAAGTCCAACTTTCTTCCAACTCTTAGAGAGCACTTGTTACAGTAACTGCCCTTACTGAGGCCATTGTTACGCCACACAGTGCCCTTTGTGGTCTGTAGCCCTCTTTGTGGGACTCGTACTCAGAGAAAACCATTGCTCTTGGGTTTTTCTGTGGGCTGGAACACTCTTGCTGTATTCAATGCCATGTCAAGTGTCTCCATGCAGTCGTTCATCCTCTGAGCTGTGTACATTGCTGTGACACCTGCTTGGGTTTTGCATTGTGTCCCAGAGTTGCCTTCTGTCTCTGTGTTACTCTCAGCATCATTCTAGTGTTAATGCCTCCTGAGGCCTCCTAATGCTCTGAAGCCCTGTTTTGGTTCTGTAGTGCACTTTGCACCCTATTTGCTCAGTGGGAATATTTCCTGATGCCATATTTCATTTGCAGAACGCTTATGTTGTTTTATATGGTAGGTAGCATCTATGTGTTCAGTTCCTGATCTAGTGAGGACATCTGTAGTATGTTCAAATTGTATCTGGATGACTTGATCATGTTCTTGAGCAGTCTTTTGGATGTTCTGCTGCTCAGAACACGTGTGCAGATGTCATGATGCTTGAAGTCTTCGACATTTCAGGCAGCATGCTTTTAGCAACGTAAGCCCTCTTTGGGTTTGCTTTGTCGCAATTGTGTGCTGTTAATATCTCCATTCCAAAAAGGGAGTGTTGTTGTGTTTTTTTGTCTATGCCATCTAGGATGCGTCTTGAGAACTTCTTTGTGCTCCAGTGAGTTTTGGTAGCATGTTGAGTCTGTTTTGATCTCTGTTTTTCCTATGAAGATTTTGTGCCCCCTGTGGTCCCAGTCACTGTGTGTCCCGAGATGTTCTTTGAGTACTACCATCCCATTTTAGCTCTCTAGGGGATGTTGATCCTGTCTTGTTTTGTCACAAACCTGTCTGTGGGTTTATGTTTTGGAGGAAGCGGTCTTATTGTCATCTTCTCTGTCGTCTAGGGTGTCTCCATCTGGTCCCAGGCCTCCCAAGGACATCTGTACTCTTCTGAAATCTCCTCCAGAGTTCTTCCTTGTGTCCATGAGCATTCTTTGGAGTCTTTGGCCTAGACAACTTGAGAGACAGCCCTATGGAGTACAGAGAGAACTGGTTCACGGATGGAAACAGCTATGTCCTAAGTGGTAAAAGATATGCTGGGTATGCTGTTACTACCAGACAGGAAATAATAGAATCAGGGCATTTGCCCATGAATACCTCTGCGCAAAAGGCAGAAATAATTGCCCTGACCCGCACTTTGGAGTTGGCCCAAGGCAAGGCTGTGAATATCTATATGGACTCAAAATACGCCTTTGGAGTCGTACACGTGCATGGAGAAATTTGGAAAGAGAGAGGACTATTGAACTCCCAGGGTAAAAACATCAGACATGCAGAGGAAATTTTGAGACTGTTGGAAGCAGTCCAGCTTCTTAAAAAAGTAGCAATCATGCACATCAAGGCACAGCGAAAGGTGAACTTAGATTTGGAGAAGGGAAATGAGCTGGCCGACAGAGGCAAAATGAGCAGCCAAAGGAGAGGTAAAAGTAGAAGGAGCTTTAATCCCTGATGGGCGAAGTTCCCTAGAGGGTAAGCCTAATTATATTAAAGAAGATCAAAAACTTATCACAGATCTGGAAGGATCATATAATGAGGAAGGTTGGGCCCTCACCCTGCAAGGAAAGATAGTCATTCCCTCTTACTTAATATGGTCCCCGGTAAGGGAGGAACCTCAGAAAGGACACTGGGGAGCAGAGGCCCTATATAAACACTTAATTAAAGATATCAGAGCTAGAAATTTATATACTACGGTAAGACAAGAGACTCAACAGTGTGATCTTTGCCTCCAGACTAATCCTAAAAATACCCCCAGATTGGAAATGGGCTCAATTGGGAAAGGCAATGCACCTGGGCAACAATGGCAGATTTCTTGGAAGTTCTGAAAAATCAAAGGGGGGTATAGATACCTATTGGTATTAACAGATACCTTTTCAGGCTGGCTAGAAGCGTTCCCTACCAGAACCGCCAAATCTCGGGAGGTGACCAGAATATTAATACAAGAAATAATATTACACTTTGGGGTTCCAGCAACAATATCTTCTGACAGAGGGCCATGTTTCATTTCAAAGGTGGTGCAACAAATCAGCTGCCATTTAGATATAGATTGGCAGCTTCATACCCCATATCATCCCCAGTCAAGTGGCCAAGTAGAAAAGATGAATCATTTAGTCAAACAGCAGATTGTGAAACTTGGACAGGAGACTAATTTGGCTTGGCTTCAGTCTCTTCCTGTGGCCCTTCTGCGCATATGAACTAAGCCAAGGGCAAGAGAGGGGTTCAGTCCTTTTGAAATTCTGTACGGACGACCCTATAGCATACAAAAGGGCATATCCATGCAGGCAGGGGATGAGACTGTAACTTCATATCTGCTGGCATTGGGTAAACAGCTCAATAAAATTGGAAAACATGTGTTTGGAACTCGAAGTAGAGGGTTAGATGGACCTGTGCATAATATACAGCCTGGGGATTACGTGTATGTTAAGTCTCTTGCAGAAAAGCCTCTGGAACCGCAATGGGAAGGACCATTCCAAGTACTCCTCACCTCCTTTATGGCAATTAAGATCAAGGAGCAGAGCGCCTGGATCCATCATACCGGAGTGAAGAAGGTCCATAGATCTCCATGGAAGGTTACACAAATTCGGCCAGGAAAATTGAATTTTTCACGATAATCTTGGTCAACATCTATGGTGTTGTGGTAGCATGGAATTAGAATTTCTTTGTAGGCCTTCTTCACGGGATGGCTCAAGGAAATAATTTGTCAGATTGCTGGGTATGCACAGAATTACCAAAATCAGGTCAATTTCCTTTTTCTAGGTATTCCCAAATTTAACATTCCATGGTTTACAAATATGACAGGTTGGGTAGGGGGACCTACCCCTCATGATCTGACAGGAGTATGGAGACCACCTGATGGCAATTATGACAGAACACTGGAGATGCTTATGTCACATGGAAGAAGAATCAGCTTAGGTTTAGGCTGGAATCAAACAAGTACTTTTCTAAGGTGTTAGATCAGGAGTCAGTTTATTAAAGGTAGTAAAAGAATTTGTTAATGTCTTAGAAAAGGGGGGGAATTGAGATGAGGAGCTAGGAAATTAAAATAGGATATAGAAATTAGGCACTCAAGAAATGAAGGTGTAACTTAGTTTAGAGATAAAGATGGAAGACTTAGAGATCAAGCTAGAGGCCCATTAGTTAAAAGATAACTAAGATTGAATAGGATAATAGATCATAGTCAATGGGCCAGAGAGCAGAACAATATGGAAACCTTGATTAATGGAAGCTGTGAGGGAACGCTTCCTGATGGAATAGGAAGACAGCCCTAAAAAATGGTCAAAACCAACTCTATGGTCCGGCCTGAGTCCAGGAGGCTACAGAGACTGAGCAAGGAACGGAGGTAAAAAGTTCAACAGTGAGGAAGAGGAGCTACTTCATCTCTGCGATCCCAGCCCACAACCACCGGGACATGCTGCACAGATGCAACTAGGAGGAGACTGGGGCGGAACACATGAAAGACTTTCAGGCTCATTATAATATGAAACAGGGATAGTCATGCATAGGTATAGGCGTATTATGAATCTGTGATGCTTTGTAGCATAAAGCCAAGACAAGGTGTCATGAGAGGTGCACATGTTTCTGGTGGAGTGATCCCCCGTGTGCCTCAGTGCTGAATAAACATACCTACTTTATAACCTTATAGGTTGTGGAGTCATGTTTCCACAAGTCACCCCCCCCCTCTCTATCTTCTTTCACGTCCCCCCCCCCTCCTTGTTCTCCCTTTCTCTCTCTTTCTCTCTCTCTTTGCTTTCCTCTCCCCGCCTCCTGGTTCCCCCTCTCCCCCCTTGTCACGGTCCACTTGGTGGACACGTGATGGTTCGTTTGCTATGATCTTGGAAGTGCAAATTTAAGGGGACCAACACCAAAGGGGATAGCAGTAATCAAAGAGTGAAACTTTATTGTGTTGCCTGTGAAGCAGCATGCGATAGTTAGAGATGGATGAAAGAAAGGAGAAAAGTAAAGTTTAGAGAGAGGAGGGAGAGAGGTTATAGTTACCACTGCTGATCTCACAACGTCCTAACGGTCCAGGGTCCAGCTGATGCTGCGTCGTCGATCATCGTGGTCCTTGGTGGGGAAGTTTCCCGTTTTCATTGTCCAGAAGTCATCTTTTATGCTCAGTAATACACCTTGTTCCTCCTCTGCCTCAGGGGTCTCCGCCCTTCTCAGAATTCAGTTATCATATCTCCGCCCTCCTCAAGCGAGGCCATCACGCGTGCGCAGGGGGGAGTGTCCGAGGTGTGGTCAGTCTTGGAGGCGGGTAGCCTTCGACCAGGAGGTGTGTTCTAATGAAGCAAAGTGTATTATAATGAAGCAAAGTTCATCTAAGGTTCATGATTTCTTCATCGATGTTATGGCAACAGTTGCGATCCGTCTTTTTGACAATGGCTATGCAATTATATCTAACAGCTCCGGCTAGGCCCAGGTACTGAACAATAGCACAACACTCTTTGTACTACACGGCTCAGGCACCAAAGAACAGCACTGCACTGCACTGCCTGCACCACACCGTTCAGTACTCAGGAGAACAGCACAGCACTGGCTGTGCCACACAGTTCTGCATTCAGGAGCCTTTGCACCACATCCACTCCAGGGATCGGCAACTGTGTTCCAAACAGGCCATAGTCGGGTATCTCACTGTCCATGTCCCTGATGACAATGTTGAGACAATGCTGATCTTCTGACTGACTCTTACACTCCCCCCCCCCCCCATCTCTCTCATCTCTCTCCTTTATCATACTCCCCTCTGTTCCCCCTCTCTCTCTCTTCTTCTTCTTCATCCCCTGCCGGCGCTCCCCTCCCTCCCTCTCTCTCGCCCCCTCTTCCTCACCCCCCCCTTAATCACCCCACCTTCCTCTCACCCATTCATCTCCCCCACTTCCTCTCACCATCCTCTCCCCCCTACTCCTCTCCCCACCTTACTCTCTCCCCCTCTCCTCAACCCCTCCTCTCCCCACCTCCTCTCCCTCCCTCCACCCCTCCTCTCCCCTCTCCTCTCCACCCCTTCCCCTCCTCCCCACCTCTACCCCCCTTCATCTCAGCCCTTCCTCTCCCGTGCTTCCTATCCCCCCCTCACTCCCAACCTACTCTCCACGCCTCCCTCTCCCTCCCTCCCACTCCCCACCTACCTCTCTGCCCACATTCCTCTTCCCCCACCTTCCTCTCCCCACCTCCTCTTCCCCACCTCTCTCCCTCCCCTCTCCTCCTCTCCTCTCCACCTCCCCTCTCCTCCTCTCTCCCTTTTCCGCCACCTGCTTCTCGCTCCCTATCCCCCTCTCATCTCCTCTCTATTCCTCTCTCTTTCTTCCTCTCTCCGCCTCCTCTCTCCGCCTCCTCTCTCCGCCTCCTCTCTCCGCCTCCTCTCTCCGCCTCCTCTCTCCGCCTCCTCTCTCCGCCTCCTCTCTCCGCCTCCCCTCTCCGCCTCCCCTCTCCGCCTCCCCTCTCCGCCTCCCCTCTCCGCCTCCCCTCTCCGCCTCCCCTCTCCGCCTCCCCTCTCCGCCTCCCCTCTCCGCCTCCCCTCTCCGCCTCCCCTCTCCGCCTCCCCTCTCCGCCTCCCCTCTCCGCCTCCCCTCTCCGCCTCCCCTCTCCGCCTCCCCTCTCCGCCTCCCCTCTCCGCCTCCCCTCTCCGCCTCCCCTCTCCGCCTCCCCTCTCCGCCTCCCCTCTCCGCCTCCCCTCTCCGCCTCCCCTCTCCGCCTCCCCTCTCCGCCTCCCCTCTCCGCCTCCCCTCTCCGCCTCCCCTCTCCGCCTCCCCTCTCCGCCTCCCCTCTCCGCCTCCCCTCTCCGCCTCCCCTCTCCGCCTCCCCTCTCCGCCTCCCCTCTCCGCCTCCCCTCTCCGCCTCCCCTCTCCGCCTCCCCTCTCCGCCTCCCCTCTCCGCCTCCCCTCTCCGCCTCCCCTCTCCGCCTCCCCTCTCCGCCTCCCCTCTCCGCCTCCCCTCTCCGCCTCCCCTCTCCGCCTCCCCTCTCCGCCTCCCCTCTCCGCCTCCCCTCTCCGCCTCCCCTCTCCGCCTCCCCTCTCCGCCTCCCCTCTCCGCCTCCCCTCTCCGCCTCCCCTCTCCGCCTCCCCTCTCCGCCTCCCCTCTCCGCCTCCCCTCTCCGCCTCCCCTCTCCGCCTCCCCTCTCCGCCTCCCCTCTCCGCCTCCCCTCTCCGCCTCCCCTCTCCGCCTCCCCTCTCCGCCTCCCCTCTCCGCCTCCCCTCTCCGCCTCCCCTCTCCGCCTCCCCTCTCCGCCTCCCCTCTCCGCCTCCCCTCTCCGCCTCCCCTCTCCGCCTCCCCTCTCCGCCTCCCCTCTCCGCCTCCCCTCTCCGCCTCCCCTCTCCGCCTCCCCTCTCCGCCTCCCCTCTCCGCCTCCCCTCTCCGCCTCCCCTCTCCGCCTCCCCTCTCCGCCTCCCCTCTCCGCCTCCCCTCTCCGCCTCCCCTCTCCGCCTCCCCTCTCCGCCTCCCCTCTCCGCCTCCCCTCTCCGCCTCCCCTCTCCGCCTCCCCTCTCCGCCTCCCCTCTCCGCCTCCCCTCTCCGCCTCCCCTCTCCGCCTCCCCTCTCCGCCTCCCCTCTCCGCCTCCCCTCTCCGCCTCCCCTCTCCGCCTCCCCTCTCCGCCTCCCCTCTCCGCCTCCCCTCTCCGCCTCCCCTCTCCGCCTCCCCTCTCCGCCTCCCCTCTCCGCCTCCTCTCCCCTCTTCCTCCCTGCCACTAAATTCCTCTCTCCTCCGCCGCTCTCCTCCTCCTCTCCCCTCTTCCTCCCTGCCACTAAATTCCTCTCTCCTCCGCCGCTCTCCGCCTCCTCTCCCCTCTTCCTCCCTGCCACTAAATTCCTCTCTCCTCCGCCGCTCTCCTCCTCCTCTCCCCTCTTCCTCCCTGCCACTAAATTCCTCTCTCCTCCGCCGCTCTCCTCCTCCTCTCCCCTCTTCCTCCCTGCCACTAAATTCCTCTCTCCTCCTCCGCTCTCCTCCTCCTCTCCCCTCTTCCTCCCTGCCACTAAATTCCTCTCTCCTCCGCCGCTCTCCTCCTCCTCTCCCCTCTTCCTCCCTGCCACTAAATTCCTCTCTCCTCCGCCGCTCTCCTCCTCCTCTCCCCTCTTCCTCCCTGCCACTAAATTCCTCTCTCCTCCGCCGCTCTCCTCCTCCTCTCCCCTCTTCCTCCCTGCCACTAAATTCCTCTCTCCTCCGCCGCTCTCCTCCTCCGCTCCCCTCTTCCTCCCTGCCACTAAATTCCTCTCTCCTCCGCCGCTCTCCTCCTCCGCTCCCCTCTTCCTCCCTGCCACTAAATTCCTCTCTCCTCCGCCGCTCTCCTCCTCCTCCGCCGCTCTCCTCCTCCTCCGCCGCTCTCCTCCTCCTCCGCCGCTCTCCTCCTCCTCCGCCGCTCTCCTCCTCCTCCGCCGCTCTCCTCCTCCTCCGCCGCTCTCCTCCTCCTCCGCCGCTCTCCTCCTCCTCCGCCGCTCTCCTCCTCCTCCGCCGCTCTCCTCCTCCTCCGCCGCTCTCCTCCTCCTCCGCCGCTCTCCTCCTCCTCCGCCGCTCTCCTCCTCCTCCGCCGCTCTCCTCCTCCTCCGCTCTTTTCCTCCTCCCTCCGCCTCCTCCCTCCGCCTCCTCCCTCCGCCTCCTCTCTCCTTTTTCTCTCTTCCTCCTCTCTCCTTTTCCTCTCTCTACCTCCTCTCTCTTCCTTCTCTCACCTCCTTCTCTCTGCTCCCCCTCTCTCTTCCTCCTCTCTCTTCCTCCTCTCTGCTCCTCCTCTCTCCTCCTCTTCTCTCTTCCTCCTCACTCCTCCTCCTCACTCCTCCTCCTCTCTTCTTTTCCTAGCTCTTCCGCCGCGCTCTTCCGCCGCGCTCTTCCGCCGCGCTCTTCCGCCGCGCTCTTCCGCCGCGCTCTTCCGCCGTGCTCTTCCTCCGTTCTCCTCCTCCTCTCTAGTTCCCCTCGCCCTTTCCCCTCGCCCTTTCCCCTCGCCCTTTCCCCTCGCCCTTTCCCCTCGCCCTTTCCCCTCGCCCTTTCCCCTCGCCCTTTCCCCTCGCCCTTTCCCCTCGCCCTTTCCCCTCGCCCTTTCCCCTCGCCCTTCCCCCTCGCCCTTCCCCCTCGCCCTTCCCCCTCGCCCTTCCCCCTCGCCCTTCCCCCTCGCCCTTCCCCCTCGCCCTTCCCCCTCGCGCTTCCTCCTCTCTCCTTTTCCCCCCTCTTCCACCTTTCTCTTCCACCTTTCTCTTCCACCTTTCTCTTCCACCTTTCTCTTCCACCTTTCTCTTCCACCTTTCTCTTCCACCTTTCTCTTCCACCTTTCTCTTCCACCTTTCTCTTCCACCTTGCTCTTCCACCTTGCTCTTCCACCTTGCTCTTCCACCTTGCTCTTCCACCTTGCTCTTCCACCTTGCTCTTCCACCTTGCTCTTCCACCCTTCCCTTCCACCCTTCCCTTCCACCCTTCCCTTCCACCCTTCCCTTCCACCCTTCCCTTCCACCCTTCCCTTCCACCCTTCCCTTCCACCCTTCCCTTCCACCCTTCTCTTCCACCCCCTCCTCTGCTTCCCCCTCCTCTGCCCCCCCTCCTCTGCCCCCCCTCCTCTGCCCCCCCCTCCTCTGCCCCCCCCTCCTCTGCCCCCCCCTCCTCTGCCCCCCCCTCCTCTGCCCCCCCCTCCTCTGCCCCCCCCTCCTCTGCCCCCCCTCCTCTGCCCCCCCCTCCTCTGCCCCCCCCTCCTCTGCCCCCCCCTCCTCTGCCCCCCCCTCCTCTGCCCCCCCCCCTCTGCCCCCCCCTCCTCTCCCCCCCCCTCCTCTCCCCCCCCTCCTCTCCCCCCCCTCCTCTCCCCCCCCTCCTCTGCCCCCCCCCTCCTCTGCCCCCCCCCTCCTCTGCCCCCCCCTCCTCTGCCCCCCCCTCCTCTGCCCCCCCTCTCCTCTGCCCCCCCTCTCCTCTGCCTCTCCTCGTCCTCTCTAGTTCGCCGCGCTCTTCCGCCGCGCTCTTCCGCCGCGCTCTTCTTCCTCTCTCTTCCTCCTCGCTCTTCCGCCGTTCTCCTCCTCCTCTCTAGTTCTCCTCGCCCTTCCCCCTCGCCCTTCCCTCTCGCCCTTCCCCCTCGCCCTTCCCCCTCGCCCTTCCCCCTCGCCCTTCCCCCTCGCCCTTCCCCCTCGCCCTTCCCCCTCGCCCTTCCCCCTCGCCCGTCCGCCTCGCCCGTCCGCCTCTCCCGTCCGCCTCTCCCGTCCGCCTCTCCCGTCCGCCTCTCCCGTCCGCCTCTCTCGTCCGCCTCTCTCGTCCGCCTCTCTCGTCCGCCTCTCTCGTCCGCCTCTCTCGTCCGCCTCTCTCGTCCGCCTCTCTCGTCCGCCTCTCTCCTCTTCCTTTCTCTTCCTCCTATCTCTTCCTCCTCTCTTTTCTTCCTCTCTCTCTCTCCTCTCTCTCTTCCTCTCTCATTTCCTCTCTCTTCCTCCTCTCTTCCTCCTCTTCTCCTCTTTCTCTCTCCTCTTTCTCCTCTTCCTCCTCTCTCCTCCTCCTCTCTCTTCCTACTCTCTCTTCCTCCTCTCTCTTTCCTCCTCTCTTCTCTCTCTCTTCTCTCTCTTCAGTTTTCCTCTCTCCTCCTCCACTGTCTCTTCTCTCTCTTCCTCTATCTTCCTCCTGTCTCTTACTTCCTCTCTTTCCACCTCTGATCCTCATCCTCTCTCTTCTACTCTCTTTCTTCACTCTCCTCTCCTCTCTCTCTTCCTCTCAGTTCGTCTCTCTCTCTTCCTCCTCTCTCTTCCTCCTCTCTCCTCCTCCTCTCTCCTCCTCTCTCTTCCTCCTCTCTTTTCCTCATCTCTCCTCCTCCTCTCTCCTCTTCCTCTCTCTTCCTCCTCTGTCTTCCTGCTCTCTCTTCCTCCTCTCTCCTCTTCCTCTCTCTTCCTCCTCTCTCTTCCTCCTCTCTCTTCCTCCTCTCTCTTCCTCCTCTCTCTTCCTCCTCTCTCTTCCTCCTCTCTCTTCCTCCTCTCTCTTCCTCCTCTCTCTTCCTCCTCTCTCTTACTCCTCTCTCTTCCTCTTCTCTCTTCTTCCTCTCTCTTCCTCCTCTCTCTTCCTCCTCTCTTTTCCTTCTCTCTCCTCCTCCTCTCTCCTCTTCCTCTCAATTCCTCATCTCTCTTCCTCCTCTCTCTTCCTCCTCTCTTTTCCTCCCCTCTTTTCCTCCTCTCTCCTTTTCCTCTCTCTTTTCCTCTCTCTTTCTCCTCTCTCTTCCTCCTCTCTTTTTCTCCTCTCTCCTCCTCCTTTCTCCTCTTCCTCAGTCTTCCTCCTCTCTCTTCCTCATCTCTCCTCTTCCTCTCTCTTCCTCTTATCTCTTCCTACTCTCTCTTCCTCCTCTCTTTTCCTCCTCTCTCTTCCTCCTCTCTCCTCTTCCTCACTCTTCCTCCTCTCTCATTTTCCTCTCTCTTCCTCCTCTCTCTTCCTCCTCTCTCCTTTTCTTCTCTCTTCCTCCTCTCTCTTCCTCCACTCTTTTCCTCCACTCTCCTCCTCCTCTCTCCTTTTACACTCTCTTCCTCCTCTCTCTTCCTCCTCTCTCTTCCTCCTCTCTCTTCCTCCTCTCTCTTCCTCCTCTCTCTTCCTCCTCTCTCTTCCTCCTCTCTCTTCCTCCTCTCTCTTCCTCCTCTCTCTTCCTCCTCTCTCTTCCTCCTCTCTCTTCCTCCTCTCTCTTCCTCCTCTCTCTTCCTCCTCTCTCCTCCTCCTCTCTCCTCCTCCTCTCTCCTCCTCCTCTCTCCTCCTCCTCTCTCCTCTTCCTCACTCTTCCTCCTCTCTTTTCCTCCTCTGCCCTCTTCCTCTTTCTTCCTCATCTCTCTTCCTCCTCTCTCCTCCTCCTCTCTTTTCCTCCTCTCACCTTGTCCTCTCTCTTCCTTCTCTCTCTACCTCCTCTCTCTTCCTCCTCTCTCCTCTTCTCTCTTCCTCCTCTTTTTCTCCTCTCTCCTCCTCCACTGTTCTCTTCCTCTCTCTTCCTCCTCTCTCTTCCTCCTGTCTCTTCCTCCTCTCTTTTCCTCCTTTTTCCTCATCCTCTCTCCTCCTCCTCTCTCTTCCTCCTCTCTCTTCCTCATCTCTCCTCTTCCTCTCTCTTCCTTCTCTCTCTTCCTCGTCTCTTTTCCTCCTCTCTCCTCCTCCTCTCTTCCTACTCTCATTTCCTCCTCTCTTTTCCTCCTCTCTCCTTTTCCTCTCTCTTCCTCCTCTCTCCTCTTCCTATCTATTCCTCATTTCTCTTCCTCCTCTCTCTTCCACCTCTTTTTCTCCTCTCTCCTCCTCCTTTCTCCTCTTCCTCACTCTTCCTCCTGTCTCTTCCTCCTCTTTCCTCTTCCTCTCTCCTCCTCCTGTCTCTTCCTATTCTCTCTTCCTCCTCTCTTTTCCTCCTCTCTCCTCCTCCTCTCTCCTCTTCCTCACTCTTCCTCCTTTCTCATTTTCCTCTCTCTTCCTTCTCTTTCTTCCTCCTCTCTCCTCTTCCTCTCTCTTCATCCTCTCTTTTCCTCCACTCTTTTCTTCCACTCTCCTCCTCCTGTCTCCTCTTCCTCTCTCCTCTTCCTCTCTCCTCTTCCTCTCTCCTCTTCCTCTCTCCTCTTCCTCTCTCTGCCTCCACACTCTTCCTCCTCTCTTCTCTTTCTCTTTCTTCCTACAGTCTCTTCCTCCTCTGTTTTCCTCCTCTCTCATTTTCCTCTCTTACTCCTCTATCTTTTTCCTCTCTCTTCCTCCTCTCTGTTCCTCCTCTCTGTTCCTCCTCTCTGTTCCTCCTCTCTGTTCCTCCTCTCTGTTCCTCCTCTCTGTTCCTCCTCTCTGTTCCTCCTCTCTCTTCCTCCTCTCTCTTCCTCCTCTCTCTTCCTCCTCTCTCTTCCTCCTCTCTCTTCCTCCTCTCTCTTCCTCCTCTCTCTTCCTCCTCTCTCTTCCTCCTCTCTCCTCCTCCTCTCTCCTCCTCCTCTCTCCTCCTCCTCTCTCCTCTTCCTCCTCTCTCCTCCTCCTCTCTCCTCTTCCTCACTCTTCCTCCTCTCTCCTCTTCCTCTCTCTTCCTATTCTCTCTTCCTCCATTCTTTTCCTCCACTCTCCTCCTCCTCTGTCCTCTTCCTCTCTCTTTCTCCTCACTCTTCCTCCTCTCTCTTCCTCCTCTCTTCTCTTCCTCTTTCTTCCTCGTCTCTCTTCCTCCTGTCTCCTCCTCCTCTCTCTTCCTACTCTCATTTCCTCCTCTCTTTTCCTCCTCTCTCCTTTTCCTCTCTCTTCCTTCTCTCTCTTCCTCCTCTCTCTTCATCCTCTCTCCTCTTCTTCTCTCTTCCTCCTCTTTTCCTCCTCTCTCCTTCTCCACTGTTCTCTTCCTCTCTCTTCCTCCTCTCTCCTCCTCCTCTCTCTTCCTCCTCTCTTTTCCTCCTCTCTTTTCCTTTTCTTTCCTCATCCTCTCTCCTCTTCTTCTCTCTTCCTTCTCTCTCTTCCTCCTCTCTCCTCTTCCTCTCTCTTCCTCCTCTCTTTTCCTCCACTCTCCTCCTCCTCTCTCCTCTTCCTCTCTCTTTCTCCTCACTCTTCCTCCTCAGTCTTCCTCCTCTGCTTTCCTACTATCTCTTCCTACTCTCTCTTCCTCCTTTCTCTTCTTCCTCTGTCTTCCTCCTCTCTGCTCCTCCTCTCTCCTCTTCCTCACTCTTCCTCCTCTCTTTTCCTCCTCTCTTTTCCTCCTCTCTTTTCCTCCTCTCTTTTCCTCCTCTCTTTTCCTCCTCTCTTTTCCTCCTCTCTTTTCCTCCTCTCTTTTCCTCCTCTCTTTTCCTCCTCTCTCTTCCTCCTCTCTCTTCCTCCTCTCTCTTCCTCCTCTCTCTTCCTCCTCTCTCTTCCTCCTCTCTCTTCCTCCTCTCTCTTCCTCCTCTCTCTTCCTCCTCTCTCTTCCTCCTCTCTCTTCCTCCTCTCTCTTCCTCCTCTCTCTTCCTCCTCTCTCTTCCTCCTCTCTCTTCCTCCTCTCTCTTCCTCCTCTCTCTTCCTCCTCTCTCTTCCTCTTCTCTCCTCATCCTCTCTCTTCTTCATCTCTCTTCCTCGTTTCTCTTCCTCCTCTCTCATTTTTCTCTCTTTCCTCCTCTCTCTTTTTCCTCTCTCTTCCTTCAATCTCCTCTTCCTCTCCCTTCCTCCTCTCTCTTCCTCTTCTCTCTTTCTCCTCTCCCTTTCTCCTCTCTCCAACTCCTCTCTCGTATTCCTCTTTTCCTCTTCTTCCTTTTCCTCCTCTCTCTTCCTTCTCTCTCTTCTTCCTCTCTTCTTTTCTTCTCTCTTCCTCACTTCTCTTCCTCCTCTCTCTTCCTCTTCTCTCTTTCTCCTCTCTCCTCTTCCTCACTCTTCCTCCTCTCTCTTCCTCTCTCCTTTTCCTCTATCTTCCTCCTCACTCTTCCTCTTCTCTCTTACTCCTCTCTCCTTTACCTCTCTCTTCCTTCTCTCTCTTACTCATCTCTCTTCCTCCTCTCTTTTCCTCGTCTGTCCTCCTCCTCTCTCCTCTTCTCACTCTTCCTTCTCTCTCTTCCTCCTCTCTTTATCCTCTCTCCTCTTCCTCTTTCTTCCTCGTCTCTTTTCCTACTCTCTCCTCCTCCTCACTCTTCCTACTCTCACTTCCTCCTCTCTTTTCCTCCCCTCTCCTTTTCCTCTCTCTTCCTCCTCTCTCTTCCTCCTCTCTCTTCCTCCTCTCTCTTCCTCCTCTCTCCTCTTCCTCTCTCCTCTTCCTATCTATTCCTCACCTCTCTTCCTCCTCTCTCTTCCTCTTTTTTCCTCCTCTCTCCTCCTCCTCTCTCCTTTTCCTCTCTCTTCCTCCTCTCTCTTCCTCCTCTCTTACCTCGTCTCTCCTTTCTTCTCTCTTCCTCCTCTCTCTTCCACCTCTCTCTTCCACCTCTCTCTTCCACCTCTCTCTTCCACCTCTCTTTTCCTCCTCTCTCCTCTTCCTCTTTCTTCCTCCTTTCTTTTCCCCCTCTCTGCTCCTACTCTCTTCCTCCTCTCTCTTCCTCCACTCTTTTCCTCCACTCTACTCCTCCTCTCTTGTCTTCCTCTCTTCCCCCCTCTCTCTTCCTCCTCTCCCTTCCTCCTCACATTTCCTCCTCTCTCCTTTTCCTCTCTCTTCCTCTGTCTTCCTCCTCTCTCTTTCTCCTCTCTGTTCCTCCTCTCTCTTCCTCCTCTGTCCTCTTCCACTCTCTTCCTCCTCTCTCTTCCTCCTCTCTCTTCCTCCTCTCTCTTCCTCCTCTCTCTTCCTCCTCTCTCTTCCTCCTCTCTCTTCCTCCTCTCTCTTCCTGCTCTCTCTTCCTGCTCTCTCTTCCTGCTCTCACTTCCTCCACTCTTTTTCTCCTCTCTCCTCCTCATCTCTCCTCTTCGTACTCTTCTTCTCTTTCTTCCTCTGCTATCTTCCTCTTCACTTTTCTTTCTCTCTCTTCCTCCTCTATTTTCCTCCTCTCTCTTCCTCCTCTCTTTTCACCCTGTCTACTCTTCCTCTCTTTTCCTCCTCCCTTTTCCACTTCTCTCTTCCTCTTCTCTTTTCCTCCGCTCTCCTTTTCCTCTTTCCAACTACTCTCTCCTCTTCCTCTCTCTTCCTCCTCTCTCTTCCTCCTCTCTCTTTTTCCTCTCTCCTCTTCCTCTCTTTTCGTCCTCTTGCTCTTCCTCCTCTCTCTTCCTCCTCTCTCTTCCTTCTCTCTCTTCCTCCTCTATTTTTCTCCTCTCTCCTCCACCTCTCTCCTCTTCCTCGCTCTTCCTCCTCTCTTTTCCTCCTCTCTCCTCCTTGTCTCTCCTCTTCCTCTATTTCCTCTCTCTTTCTCCTCTCTCTTCCTCCTCTCTCATATTCCTCTCTCTTCCTCCTTTATCCTCTTCCTCTCTCTTCCACCTCTCTCTTCCTCCTCTCTTTTCCTACTCTCTCCTTTTCCTCTCTCTTCCTCCTCTCTCTTCCTCCTCTCTCCTCTTCCTCTCTCATCCTCCTCTCTCATCCTCCTCTCTCTTCCTCCTCTCTCTTCCTCCTCTCTTTTCCTCCTCTCTCCTCTTCCTCTCTCCTCTTCCTCTCTCTTCCTGCTCTCTCTTCCTCCTCTCTCGTCCTCCTCTCTCTTCCTTGTCTGTGTTCCTCCTCTCTCTTCCTCCTCTCTTTTCCTCATCTCTCCTCCTCCTCTCTCCTCTTCCTCTCTCTTCCTCCTCTCTATTTCTCCTGTCTCTTCCTCCTCTCTCCTCTTCCTCTCTCTTCCTCCTCTCTCCTCTTCCTCTCTTTTTCTCCTCTCTCATCTTCCTCACTCTTCCTCCTCACTCATTTTCATCTCTCTTCCTCCTCTCTCCTCTTCCTCTCTCTTCCTCCTCATGCTCTTCCTCCTCTCTCTTCCTGCTCACTCTTCCTCCTCTCTCTACCTCCTCTCTCCTCCTCCTCTCTCCTCTTCCTCACTCTTCCTCCTCTCTCCTCTTCCTCTCTCTTCCTCCTCTCTCTTCCTCCACTACTTCCTCCTCTCTCCTCTTCCTCTCTCTTTCTCCTTTCTTTTCCTCCTCGCTCCTCCTCCTCTCTGCTCTTCCTCTCTCTTCCTCCTCTGTCTACCTCCTCTCTCCTACTCCTCTCTCCTCTTCTTCTCTCTTCTTCCTCTCTCTTCGTCCTCTCTATTCCTACACTCTCTTCATCCTCTCTGTTCCTCCTCTCGTTTTCTCATCTCTCCTCCTCCTCTCTCCTCTTCCTCTCTCTTCCTCCTCTTTCTTTCTCCTCTCTCTTCCTGATTTCTCCTCTTCCTCTCTCTTCCTCCTCTCTCTTCATCTTCACTCTTCCACCTCTGTTTTCCTCCTCTCTCGTCCTCCTCTCTCCTCTTCCTCTCTCTTCCTAATCTCTCTTCCTCCTCTCGTTTTCTCCTCTCTCTTCCTCCTCTCTCCTCTTCTTCTCTATTCCTCCTCTCTCTTCCTACACTCTCTTCATCCTCTCTCTTCCTCCTCTCGTATTCTCCTCTCTCTTCCTCCTGTCTCCTCCTCCTCTCTCCTCTTCCTCTCTCTTCCTCCTCTTTCTTTCTCCTCTCTCTTCCTGATTTCTCCTCCTCCTCTCTCTTCCTCCTCTTTTCCTCCTCTCTCGTCCTCCTCTCTCCTCTACCTCCATCTTCCTCCTCTCTCTTCCTCCTCTCTCTTCCTCCTCTCTCTTCCTCCTCTCTCTTCCTCCTCTCTCTTCCTCCTCTCTCTTCCTCCTCTCTCTTCCTCCTCTCTCTTCCTCCTCTCTTTTCCTCCTTTCTCTTTCTCCTCTCTCCTCTTCCTCTCTCTTCCTCGTCTCCCTTCATCTTCTCTCTTTCTTCTCTGTTTTCCTCATCTCTCGTCCTCCTCTCTCCTCTTTCTCACTCTTCCTTCTCTCTCTTCCTCCTATCTTTTCCTGCTAACTTCCTCCTCTCTCCTCTTCCTCTCTATTCCTCTCTCTTTCTCCTCTCCCTTCCTCCTCTCTTTTCCTCCTCTCTCGTCCTCCTCTCTCCTCTTCCTCACTCTTCCTCCTCTCTCTTCCTCTCTTTCCTCCTCTCTCTTCCTTCTCTCTCCTGTTCCTCTCTCTTCCTCTCTCTTCGTCCTCTCTTTTCCTCCTCTCTCCTCCTCCTCTCTCCTCTTCTTCTCTCTTCCTCCTCTGTCTACATCCTCTCTCTTCCTCCTCTCTCCTTTTCTTCTCTCTTCCTCCTCTCTCTTCCTCCTCTCTCTTCCTACACTCTCTTCATCCTCTCTCTTCCTCCTCTCGTTTTCTCCCCTCTCCTCCTCCTCTCTCCTCTTCCTCTCTCTTCCTCCTCACTCTTCCTCCTCTCTCTTCGTCCTCTCTCTTCCTCCTCTCTCTTCCTACTCTCTCTTCTTCCTATCTCCTCTTCCTCTCTTTTTCTCCTCTCTCTTCCTCCTCTCTCTTCCTCCTCTCTCTTTCTCTTCTCTCTTCCTCCTCTCTCCTCTTCCTCTCTCTTCCTTCTTTTTCTTCTTCCTCTCTCTTCCACCTCTCTATTCCTCCACTCTTTTCCTCCTCTCTCCTCCTCCTCTCTCCTCTTCCTCTCTCTTCCTCCTTTCTTTCCTCCTCTCTCCTCCCCCTCTCACTTCCTCATCTCTCTTCCTCATCTCTCTTCCTCCTCTCTCCTCTTCCTCTCTCTTCCTCCACTCTCTTCCTCCTCTCTCTTCCACCTCTCTCTTCCACCTCTCTCTTCCACCTCTCTCTTCACCTCTCTCTTCCACCTCTCTCTTCCACCTCTCTCTTCCTCTTCTCTCTTCCTCCTCTCTCTTCCTCCTCTCTCTTCATACTTTCTCATCCTGCTCTCACTACTCCACTCTTTTCCTCCTCTCTCCTTCTCATCTCTCCTCTTCTTCTCTTCTCCTCTTCTTCCTCTTCTATCTTCCTCCTTTCTTATCTTTCTCTCTCTTCCTTCTCTATTTTCCTCCTCTCTCTTCCTCCTCTCTTTCCTCCTGTCTACTCTTCCACTCTTTACTCCTCCCTCTTCAACCTCTCTCTTCCTCCTCTCTCCTCTTCCTGTCTCTTCCTCCTCTCTCTTCCTCCTCTCTCTTCTCCTCTCTCTTCCTCCTCTCTCTTCCTCCTCTCTCTTCCTCCTCTCTCTTCCTCCTCTCTCTTCCTCCTCTCTCTTCCTCCTCTCTCTTCCTCCTCTCTCTTCCTCCTCTCTCTTCTCCTCTCTCTTCCTCCTCTCTCTTCCTCCTCTCTCTTCCTCCTCTCTCTTCCTCCTCTCTCTTCCTCCTCTCTCCTCCTCCTCTCTCTTCCTCCTCTCTCCTCCTCCTCTCTCTTCCTCCTCTCTCTTCCTCCTCTCTCTTCCTCCTCTCTCTTCCTCCTCTCTCTTCCTCCTCTCTCTTCCTCCTCTCTTCCTCCTCTCTCTTCCTCCTCTCTCTTCCTCCTCTCTCTTCCTCCTCTCTCTTCCTCCTCTCTCCTCTTCCTCTCTCCTCTTCCTCTCTCTTCCTGCTCTCTCTTCCTTCTCTCTCTCCTCCTCTCTCATCCTCGTCTCTCTTCCTCCTCTCTCTTCCTCCTCTCTTTTCCTCATCTCTCCTCCTCCTCTCTCCTCTTCCTCACTCTTCCTCCTCTCTCCTCTTCCTCTCTCTTCCTCCTCTCTCTTCCTCCACTACTTCCTCCTCTCTCCTCTTCCTCTCTCTTTCTCCTTTCTTTCCTCCTCGCTCCTCCTCCTCTCTGCTCTTCCTCTCTCTTCCTCCTCTGTCTACCTCCTCTCTCCTACTCCTCTCTCCTCTTCTTCTCTCTTCTTCCTCTCTCTTCGTCCTCTCTATTCCTACACTCTCTTCATCCTCTCTGTTCCTCCTCTCGTTTTCTCATCTCTCCTCCTCCTCTCTCCTCTTCCTCTCTCTTCCTCCTCTTTCTTTCTCCTCTCTCTTCCTGATTTATCCTCTTCCTCTCTCTTCCTCCTCTCTCTTCATCTTCACTCTTCCACCTCTGTTTTCCTCCTCCTCGTCCTCCTCTCTCCTCTTCCTCTCTCTTCTAATCTCTCTTCCTCCTCTCGTTTTCTCCTCTCTCTTCCTCCTCTCTCCTCTTCTTCTCTATTCCTCCTCTCTCTTCCTACACTCTCTTCATCCTCTCTCTTCCTCCTCTCGTATTCTCCCTCTCTCTTCCTCCTGTCTCCTCCTCCTCTCTCCTCTCTTCCTCTCTCTTCCTCCTCTTTCTTCTCCTCTCTCTTCCTGATTTCTCCTCCTCCTCTCTCTTCCTCCTCTTTTCCTCCTCTCTCGTCCTCCTCTCTCCTCTACCTCCATCTTCCTCCTCTCTCTTCCTCCTCTCTCTTCCTCCTCTCTCTTCCTCCTCTCTCTTCCTCCTCTCTCTTCCTCCTCTCTCTTCCTCCTCTCTCTTCCTCCTCTCTCTTCCTCCTCTCTCTTCCTCCTCTCTCTTCCTCCTCTCTCTTCCTCCTCTCTCTTCTCCTCTCTCTTCCTCCTCTCTCTTCCTCCTCTCTCTTCCTCCTTTCTCTTTCTCCTCTCTCCTCTTCCTCTCTCTCCTCGTCTCCCTTCATCTTCTCTCTTCTCTCTGTTTTCCTCATCTCTCGTCTCACTCTTCCTTCTCTCTCTTCCTCCTATCTTTTGCTGCTAACTTCCTCCTCTCTCCTCTTCCTCTCTATTCCTCTCTCTTTCTCCTCTCCCTTCCTCCTCTCTTTTCCTCCTCTCTCGTCCTCCTCTCTCACTCTTCCTCACTCTTCCTCCTCTCTCATCCTCCTCTCTTTCCTCCACTCTCTTCCTTCTCTCTCCTGTTCCTCTCTCTTCCTCTCTCTTCGTCCTCTCTTTTCCTCCTCTCTCCTCCTCCTCTCTCCTCTTCTTCTCTCTTCCTCCTCTGTCTACATCCTCTCTCTTCCTCCTCTCTCCTTTTCTTCTCTCTTCCTCCTCTCTCTTCCTCCTCTCTCTCCTACACTCTCTTCATCCTCTCTCTTCCTCCTCTCGTTTTCTCCCCTCTCCTCCTCCTCTCTCCTCTTCCTCTCTCTTCCTCCTCACTCTTCCTCCTCTCTCTTCGTCCTCTCTCTTCCTCCTCTCTCTTCCTACTCTCTCTTCTTCCTATCTCCTCTTCCTCTCTTTTTCTCCTCTCTCTTCCTCCTCTCTCTTCCTCCTCTCTCTTTCTCTTCTCTCTTCCTCCTCTCTCCTCTTCCTCTCTCTTCCTTCTTTTTCTTCTTCCTCTCTCTTCCACCTCTCTATTCCTCCACTCTTTTCCTCCTCTCTCCTCCTCCTCTCTCCTCTTCCTCTCTCTTCCTCCTTTCTTTTCCTCCTCTCTCCTCCCCCTCTCACTTCCTCATCTCTCTTCCTCATCTCTCTTCCTCATCTCTCTTCCTCATCTCTCTTCCTCCTCTCTCCTCTTCCTCTCTCTTCCTCCACTCTCTTCCTCCACTCTCTTCCTCCTCTCTCTTCCACCTCTCTCTTCCACCTCTCTCTTCCACCTCTCTCTTCCACCTCTCTCTTCCTCTTCTCTCTTCCTCCTCTCTCTTCCTCCTCTCTCTTCATACTTTCTCTTCCTGCTCTCACTTACTCCACTCTTTTCCTCCTCTCTCCTTCTCATCTCTCCTCTTCTTCCTCTTCTCCTCTTTCTTCCTCTTCTATCTTCCTCCTTTCTTATCTTTCTCTCTCTTCCTTCTCTATTTTCCTCCTCTCTCTTCCTCCTCTCTTTTCCTCCTGTCTACTCTTCCACTCTTTTACTCCTCCCTCTTCAACCTCTCTCTTCCTCCTCTCTCCTCTTCCTGTCTCTTCCTCCTCTCTCTTCCTCCTCTCTCTTCCTCCTCTCTCTTCCTCCTCTCTCTTCCTCCTCTCTCTTCCTCCTCTCTCTTCCTCCTCTCTCTTCCTCCTCTCTCTTCCTCCTCTCTCTTCCTCCTCTCTCTTCCTCCTCTCTCTTCCTCCTCTCTCCTCTTCCTCTCTCTTCCTCCTCTCTCTTCCTCCTCTCTCTTCCTCCTCTCTCTTCCTCCTCTCTCTTCCTCCTCTCTCTTCCTCCTCTCTCTTCCTCCTCTCTCTTCCTCCTCTCTCCTCTTCCTCTCTCCTCTTCCTCTCTCTTCCTGCTCTCTCTTCCTTCTCTCTCTCCCTCCTCTCTCATCCTCGTCTCTCTTCCTCCTCTCTCTTCCTCCTCTCTTTTCCTCATCTCTCCTCCTCCTCTCTCCTCTTCCTCACTCTTCCTCCTCTCTCCTCTTCCTCTCTCTTCCTCCTCTCTCTTCCTCCACTACTTCCTCCTCTCTCCTCTTCCTCTCTCTTTCTCCTTTCTTTTCCTCCTCGCTCCTCCTCCTCTCTGCTCTTCCTCTCTCTTCCTCCTCTGTCTACCTCCTCTCTCCTACTCCTCTCTCCTCTTCTTCTCTCTTCTTCCTCTCTCTTCGTCCTCTCTATTCCTACACTCTCTTCATCCTCTCTGTTCCTCCTCTCGTTTTCTCATCTCTCCTCCTCCTCTCTCCTCTTCCTCTCTCTTCCTCCTCTTTCTTTCTCCTCTCTCTTCCTGATTTCTCCTCTTCCTCTCTCTTCCTCCTCTCTCTTCATCTTCACTCTTCCACCTCTGTTTTCCTCCTCTCTCGTCCTCCTCTCTCCTCTCTACCTCTCTCTTCCTAATCTCTCTTCCTCCTCTCGTTTTCTCCTCTCTCTTCCTCCTCTCTCCTCTTCTTCTCTATTCCTCCTCTCTCTTCCTACACTCTCTTCATCCTCTCTCTTCCTCCTCTCGTATTCTCCTCTCTCTTCCTCCTGTCTCCTCCTCCTCTCTCCTCTTCCTCTCTCTTCCTCCTCTTTCTTTCTCCTCTCTCTTCCTGATTTCTCCTCCTCCTCTCTCTTCCTCCTCTTTTCCTCCTCTCTCGTCCTCCTCTCTCCTCTACCTCCATCTTCCTCCTCTCTCTTCCTCCTCTCTCTTCCTCCTCTCTCTTCCTCCTCTCTCTTCCTCCTCTCTCTTCCTCCTCTCTCTTCCTCCTCTCTCTTCCTCCTCTCTCTTCCTCCTCTCTTTTCCTCCTTTCTCTTTCTCCTCTCTCCTCTTCCTCTCTCTTCCTCGTCTCCCTTCATCTTCTCTCTTTCTTCTCTGTTTTCCTCATCTCTCGTCCTCCTCTCTCCTCTTTCTCACTCTTCCTTCTCTCTCTTCCTCCTATCTTTTCCTGCTAACTTCCTCCTCTCTCCTCTTCCTCTCTATTCCTCTCTCTTTCTCCTCTCCCTTCCTCCTCTCTTTTCCTCCTCTCTCGTCCTCCTCTCTCCTCTTCCTCACTCTTCCTCCTCTCTCTTCCTCCTCTCTTTCCTCCTCTCTCTTCCTTCTCTCTCCTGTTCCTCTCTCTTCCTCTCTCTTCGTCCTCTCTTTTCCTCCTCTCTCCTCCTCCTCTCTCCTCTTCTTCTCTCTTCCTCCTCTGTCTACATCCTCTCTCTTCCTCCTCTCTCCTTTTCTTCTCTCTTCCTCCTCTCTCTTCCTCCTCTCTCTTCCTACACTCTCTTCATCCTCTCTCTTCCTCCTCTCGTTTTCTCCCCTCTCCTCCTCCTCTCTCCTCTTCCTCTCTCTTCCTCCTCACTCTTCCTCCTCTCTCTTCGTCCTCTCTCTTCCTCCTCTCTCTTCCTACTCTCTCTTCTTCCTATCTCCTCTTCCTCTCTTTTTCTCCTCTCTCTTCCTCCTCTCTCTTCCTCCTCTCTCTTTCTCTTCTCTCTTCCTCCTCTCTCCTCTTCCTCTCTCTTCCTTCTTTTTCTTCTTCCTCTCTCTTCCACCTCTCTATTCCTCCACTCTTTTCCTCCTCTCTCCTCCTCCTCTCTCCTCTTCCTCTCTCTTCCTCCTTTCTTTTCCTCCTCTCTCCTCCCCCTCTCACTTCCTCATCTCTCTTCCTCATCTCTCTTCCTCCTCTCTCCTCTTCCTCTCTCTTCCTCCACTCTCTTCCTCCTCTCTCTTCCACCTCTCTCTTCCACCTCTCTCTTCCACCTCTCTCTTCCACCTCTCTCTTCCACCTCTCTCTTCCACCTCTCTCTTCCTCTTCTCTCTTCCTCCTCTCTCTTCCTCCTCTCTCTTCATACTTTCTCTTCCTGCTCTCACTTACTCCACTCTTTTCCTCCTCTCTCCTTCTCATCTCTCCTCTTCTTCCTCTTCTCCTCTTTCTTCCTCTTCTATCTTCCTCCTTTCTTATCTTTCTCTCTCTTCCTTCTCTATTTTCCTCCTCTCTCTTCCTCCTCTCTTTTCCTCCTGTCTACTCTTCCACTCTTTACTCCTCCCTCTTCAACCTCTCTCTTCCTCCTCTCTCCTCTTCCTGTCTCTTCCTCCTCTCTCTTCCTCCTCTCTCTTCCTCCTCTCTCTTCCTCCTCTCTCTTCCTCCTCTCTCTTCCTCCTCTCTCTTCCTCCTCTCTCTTCCTCCTCTCTCTTCCTCCTCTCTCTTCCTCCTCTCTCTTCCTCCTCTCTCTTCCTCCTCTCTCTTCCTCCTCTCTCTTCCTCCTCTCTCTTCCTCCTCTCTCTTCCTCCTCTCTCTTCCTCCTCTCTCCTCTTCCTCTCTCTTCCTCCTCTCTCTTCCTCCTCTCTCTTCCTCCTCTCTCTTCCTCCTCTCTCTTCCTCCTCTCTCTTCCTCCTCTCTCTTCCTCCTCTCTCCTCTTCCTCTCTCTTCCTGCTCTCTCTTCCTTCTCTCTCTCCCTCCTCTCTCATCCTCGTCTCTCTTCCTCCTCTCTCTTCCTCCTCTCTTTTCCTCATCTCTCCTCCTCCTCTCTCCTCTTCCTCTCTCTTCCTCCTCTGTCTTCCTGCTCTCTCTTCCTCCTCTCTCCTCTTCCTCTCTCTTCATCCTCTCTTTTCTTCCTGTCTTCTTCTCTTCTCTCATCTTCCTCACTCTTCCTCCTCACTCATTTTCATCTTCCTCCTCTCTCCTCTTCCTCTCTCTTCCTCCTCTCTCCTCTTCCTCTCTTTTCCTCCTCTTGCTCTTCCTCCTCTCTCCTTTTCCTCTCTCTTCCTCCTCTCTCTTCCTCCACTACTTCCTCTTCTCTCCTCTTCCTCTCTCTTCCTCTTTTCTTTTCCTCCTCTCTCCTCCTCCTCTCTTCTCTTCCTTTCTCTTCCTCCTCTGTCTACCTCCTCTCTCCTACTCCTCTCTCCTCTTCTTCTCTCTTCTTAACCTCTCTTCTTCCTCTCTCTTCCTACACTCTCTTCATCCTCTCTCTTCCTCTTCTCGTTTTCTCCTCTCTCCTCCTCCTCTCTCCCCCTCCTCTCTTTTCTTCCTCTCTCCTCCTCTTCTTTCTTTCTCCTCTCTCTTCCTGCTTTCTCCTCTTCCTCCCTCTTCCTCCTCTCTTTTCCTCCTCTCTCTTCCTCTTCTCTCCTCTTTCTCTCTCTTCCTCCTCTCTCTTCATCTTCTCTATTTCTCCTCTCTTTTCCTCCTCTCTCGTCCTCGTCTCTCCTCTTCCTCACTCTTCCTCCTCTCTCTTCCTTCTCTCTTTTCCTCCTCTCTCTTCCTCCTCTCACCTCTTCCTCTCTCTTCCTCACTCTTCCTCCTCTCTTTTCCTCCTTTCTCTTTCTCCTCTCTCCTCTTCCTCTCTCTTCCTCGTCTCTCTTCATCTTCTCTCTTCCTTCTCTGTTTTCCTCATCTCTCGTCCTCCTCTCTCCACTTTCTCACTATTCCTTCTCTCTCTTCCTCCTATCTTTTCCTTCTAACTTCGTCTCTCTCCTTTTCCTCTCTATTCCTCACTCTTTCTCCTCACTCTTCCTCCTTTCTCTTCCTCCTCTCTTTCCTCCTCTCTCCTCCTCCTCTCTCCTCTTCCTCTCTCTTCCTCCTCTGTCTACATCCTCTCTTTTCCTCCTCTCTCCTCTTCCTCTCTCTTCCTCCTCTCTCTTCCTACACTCTCTTCATCCTCTCTCTCCCTCCTCTCGTTTTCTCCCTCTCCTTCTCCTCTCTCCTCTTCCTCTCTCTTCCTCCTCACTCTACCTCCTCTCTCTTCGTCCTCTCTCTTCCTCTTCTCTCTTCCTCCTCTCTCTTTCTCCTCTCTCCAACTCCTCTCTCCTCTTCCTCTCTCTTCCTCCTCTCTCTTCCTCCTCTCTCCTCTTCCTCTCTCTTCCTCCTCTTCCTCTTCCTCCTCTCTCTTCCTTCTCTCTCTTTCTCCTCTCTTTTCCTCCTCTATCTTCCTCATCTCTCTTCCTCCTCTCTCCTCTTCATCTCTCTTCCTACTCCCTCTTCCTCCTCTCTCTTCCTCCTCTCTCCTCTTCCTCTCTCTTCCTCCTCTCTCTACATTTTCTCTCTTCCTCCTCTCTTTTCCTCCTCTCTCCTCCTCCTCTCTCCTCTTCCTCACTCTTCCTCCTCTGTCTTCCTCCTCTCTCCTCCTTGTCTCTCCTCCTCCTCTCTCCTCTTCCTCTCTCTTCCTCCTCTTCCTCGTCCTCCTCTCTCTTCCTTCTCTCTCATTCTCCTCTCTTTTCCTCCTCTCTCCTCCCCCTCTCTCCTCTTCCTCTCTCTTCCTCCTCTCTCTTCCTCATCTCTCTTCCTCCTCTCTCCTCTTTATCTCTCTTCCTCCTCTCTCTTCCTCCTCTCTCTTCCTCCTCTCTCTTCCTCCTCTCTCTTCCTCCTCTCTCTTCCTCCTCTCTCTTCCTCCTTTCTCTTCCTCCTTTCTCCTCCTCCTCTCTCTTCTTCCTCTCTCTTCCTCCTCTCTCTTCCTACATTCTCTTCCTACATTCTCTTCCTTCTCTCACTTCCTCCACTCTTTTCCTCCTCTCTCCTCCTCATCTCTCCTCTTCCTTCTCTTCTCCTCTTTCTTCCTCTTCTATCTTCCTCCTCTCTTTTCTTTCTCTCTCTTCCTGCACTACTTTCCTCCTCTCTCTTCCTCCTTTCTTTTCCTCCTCTCTACTCTTCCTCTCTTTTCCTCCTCCCTCTTCCACCTCTCTCTTCCTCCTCTCTCTTCCTCCTCTCTCTTCCTCCTCTCTCTTCCTCCTCTCTCTTCCTCCTCTCTCTTCCTCCTCTCTCTTCCTCCTCTCTCTTCCTCCTCTCTCTTCCTCCTCTCTCTTCCTCCTCTCTCTTCCTCCTCTCTCTTCCTCCTCTCTCTTCCTCCTCTCTTTTCCTCCTCTCTCCTCCTCCTCTCTCCTCTTCCTCACTCTTCCTCCTCTGTCTTCCTCCTCTCTCCTCCTTGTCTCTCCTCCTCTTCTCTCCTCTTCCTCTCTCTTCCTCCTCTTCCTCGTCCTCCTCTCTCTTCCTTCTCTCTCTTTCTCCTCTCTTTTCCTCCTCTCTCCTCCCCCTCTCTCCTCTTCCTCTCTCTTCCTCCTCTCTCTTCCTCCTCTCTCTTCCTCATCTCTCTTCCTCCTCTCTCCTCTTTATCTCTCTTCCTCCTCTCTCTTCCTCCTCTCTCTTCCTCCTCTCTCTTCCTCCTCTCTCTTCCTCCTCTCTCTTCCTCCTCTCTCTTCCTCCTCTCTTCCTCCTCTCTCTTCCTCCTTTCTCTTCCTCCTCTCTCTTCCTCCTCTCTCTTCCTCCTCTCTCTTCCTACATTCTCTTCCTACATTCTCTTCCTACATTCTCTTCCTTCTCTCACTTCCTCCACTCTTTTCCTCCTCTCTCCTCCTCATCTCTTCTCTTCCTTCTCTTCTCCTCTTTCTTCCTCTTCTATCTTCCTCCTCTCTTTTCTTTCTCTCTCTTCCTGCACTACTTTCCTCCTCTCTCTTCCTCCTTTCTTTTCCTCCTCTCTACTCTTCCTCTCTTTTCCTCCTCCCTCTTCCACCTCTCTCTTCCACCTCTCTCTTCCTCCTCTCTCTTCCTCCTCTCTCTTCCTCCTCTCTCTTCCTCCTCTCTCTTCCTCCTCTCTCTTCCTCCTCTCTCTTCCTCCTCTCTCTTCCTGCTCTCTCTTCCTCCTTTCTCTTCCTCCTCTCTCCTCCTCCTCTCTCTTCCTGCTCTCTCCTCCTTGTCTCTCCTCTTCCTCTCTCTTCCTCCTCTCTCCTCTTCCTCAATCCTCCTCCTCTCTCCTCTTCCTCTCTCCTCTTCCTCTCTCCTCTTCCTCTCTCCTCTTCCTCTCTCCTCTTCCTCTCTCCTCTTCCTCTCTCCTCTTCCTCTCTCCTCTTCCTCTCTCCTCTTCCTCTCTCCTCTTCCTCTCTCCTCTTCCTCTCTCTTCCTCCTCTCTCTTCCTCCTCTCTCATTTTCCTCTCTCTTACTCCTCTCTCTTCCTCCACTCTTTTCCTCCACTCTACTCCTCCTCTCTTGTCTTCCTCTCTCTTCCCCCTCTCTCTTCCTCCTCTCCCTCCTCTCTTTTCCTTCACTTTCCTTTTCCTCTCTATTCGTCCTCTCTTCTCTTCCTCTCTCTTCCTCCTCTCTCTTTCTTCTCTCTCTTCCTCCTCTCTCTTCCTCCTCTGTCCTCTTCCACTCTCTTCCACCTCCCTCTTTCTCCTCTCTCTTCCTCTTCTCTCTTCCTACTTTCTCTTCCTGCTCTCACTTCCTCCACTCTTTTCCTCCTCTCTCCTCCTCATCTCTCCTCTTCCTCCTCTTCTCCTTTTTCTTCCGCTTCTATCTTCCTCCTCTCTTTTCTTTCTCTCTCTTCCTCCTCTATTTTCCTCCTCTCTACTCTTCCTCTCTTTTTCTCCTCCCTCTTCCACCTCTCTCTTCCTCTTCTCTTTTCTTCCTCTCTCCTTTTTCTCTTTCCAACTACTCTCTCCTCTTGCCCTCTCTTCCTCCTCTCCCTTCCTACTCTCTCTTTCTCCTCTCCCCTCTTCCTCTCTCTTCCTCCTCTTCCTCTTCCTCCTCTCTCTTCCTTCTCTCTCTTCCTCCTCTCTTTTCCCCCTCTCTCCTCTTCCTCTCTCTTTCTCCTCTCTCTTCCTCCTCTCTCTTCCTCCTCTCTCTTCCTCCTCTCTCCTCTTCCTCTCTCTTCCTCCTCTCTCTTCATCTTCTCTCTTTCTCCTGTCTTTTCCTCCTCTCTCCTCCTTCTCTCTCCTCTTCCTCTCTCCTCTTCCTCTCTATTCTTCCTCTCTCTTCCTGCTTTCTCTTCCTGCTCTCTCATTTTCCTCTCTCTTACTCCTCTCTCATTTTCTTCTCTCTTCCTCCTCTCTCTTCCTCCTCTCTCCTCCTCCTCTCTCCTCTTCCTCACTCTTCCTCCTCTCTCCTTTTCCTCTCTCTTCATCTTTTCTCTTCCTCCTCTACTTCCTCCTCTCTAATCTTCTTCTCTGTTCCCGTTTTCTCTTACTCCTCTCTCTTCCTACACTCTCTTCATCGTCTCTCTTCCTTCTGTCGTTTTCTCCTCTCTCCTCCTCCTCTCTCCTCCTCCTCTCTCTTCCTCCTCTCTCCTCCTCCTCTCTCCTCCTCCTCTCTCCTCCTCCTCTCTCCTCCTCCTCTCTCCTCCTCCTCTCTCCTACTCCTCTCTCTTCCTCCTCTTTCTTTCTCCTCTCTCTTCATCCTTTCTCCTCTTCCTCTCTCTTCCTCCACTCTTTTCCTTCTCTCTCTTCCCCCTCTCTCTTCTTCCTCTCTCTTCCTCCTCTCTCTTTATCTTCTCTTTCTCCTGTTTTCCTCCTCTCTACTCCTCCTCTCTCCTCTTCCTCTCTGTTCCTCCTCTCTCTTCCTCCTCTCTCTTCCTCCTTTCTCCTCTTCCTCTCTCTTCCTCCTCTCGTTTCCTCCTCTCTCTTCCCCCTCTCTCTTCTTCCTCTCCCTCCTCTCTCTTTATCTTCTCTCTTCCTCCTCTCTTTTCCTCCTCTCTCTTTCTCCTCTCTCCTCTTCCTCTCTCTTCCTCCTCTCACTTCATCTTCTCTCTTCCTCCTCTATCCTCTTCCTCTCTCTTCCTCCTCTCTCTTCATCTTCTCTCTTCCTTCTCTGTTTTCCTCCTCTCTCGTCCTCCTCTCTCCTCTTCCTCACTCTTCCTCCACTCTTTTCCTCCTCTCTCTTCCTCCTCTCTCCTCTTCCTCTCTCTTCCTCACTCTTCCTCCTCTCTCTTCCTCCTCACTTTTCCTCCTTTCTCTTCCTCCTCTCTTCTCTTCCTCCTCTCTCTTCATCTTCTCTCTTCCTCCTCTGTTTTCCTCCTCTCTCGTCCTCCTTTCTCCTCTTCCTCACTCTTCCTCCTCTCTCTTCATCCTCTCTTTTCCTCCTCTCTCCTCCTCCTCTCTCCTCTTCCTCTCTCTTCCTCTCTCTATTCCTCCTCTCTTTTCCTCCTCTCTCCTCCTCCTCTCTCCTCTTCCTCTCTCCTCTCCCTCTCTCTTCCTCCTCTCTCCTCTTCCTCTCTCTTTCTCTTCTCTCTTATTCTTCTCTCTTCCTCCTCTAATTTCTTCCTCTCTCTTTCTCCTCTCTCTTCCTCCTCTATCTTCCTCCTCTATCTTCCTCCTCTCTCTTCCTCCTCCCTCTTCCTCCTCTCTTTTCCTCCTCTCTCCTCCTCCTCTCTCCTCCTCCTCTGTCCTCTTTCTCACTCTTCCTTCTCTCTCATTTTCCTCTCTCTTCCTCCTCTCTCTTCGTCCTCTCTCTTCCTCCTATATTCTCTTCCTCTCTCTTCCTCCTCTCTCTTCATCTTCTCTCTTCTTTCTCTCTATTCCTCCTCTCTCCTCCTCTCTCCTTTTCCTCTCTCTTTCTACTCTCTCTTCCTCCTCTCTCTTCCCCCTCTGTCCTCCTCTCTCTTCCTCTTCTCTCTTCCTCCTCTCTCTTTCTCCTCTCTCCCACACCACTCTCCTCTTCCTCTCTCTTCCTCCTCTCTCTTCATCTTCTCTCTTCCTCCTCTCTCTTCATCTTCTCTCTTCCTCCTCTGTTTTCCTTCTCTCTCGTCCTCCTCTCTCCTCTTCCTCACTCTTTCTCCTCTCTCTTTCTCCTCTCTCTTCCTCCTCTCTCTTCCTCCTCTCTTTTCCTCCTCTCTCCTCTTCCTCCTCTGTCTACCTCCTCTCTCTTCCTCCTCTGTCTACCTCCTCTCTCTTCCTCCTCTCTCCTCTTCCTCTCTCTTTCTCCTCTCTCTTCCTCCTCTCTCCCCTCCCTCTCTCTTCCTCCTCTCTCCTCCTCCTCTCTCCTCTTCCTGTCTCTTCCTGCTCTGTCTACCTCCTCTCTGTTCGTCCTCTCTCCTCTTCATCTCTCTTCCTCCTCTCTCTTCCTCCTCTCTCTTCCTAAACTCTCTTCATCCTCTCTCTTCTTTCTCTCGTTTTCTCTTCTTTCCTCCTCCTCTCTTCTCTTCTTCTCTCTTCCTCCTCACTCTTCCTCCTCTCTCTTCGTCCTCTCTCCTCTTCCTCTCTTCTTCCTCCTCTCTCTTCCTCCTCTCTCCCTCCTCTCTCCTCTTCCTCCTCTCTCTTTCTCCTCTCTTTTCCTCTTCTGTCCTCCCTCTCTCTCCTCTTCCTCTCTCTTCCTTCTCTCTTTTCCTCATCCCTCTTCCTCGTCTCTCCTCTTCCTTTCTCTTTCTCCTCTCTCTTCCTCCTCTCTCTTCCTCCTCTCTCTTCCTCCTCTCTCTTCCTCCTCTCTCTTCCTCCTCTCTCTTCCTCCTCTCTCTTCCTCCTCTCTCTTCCTCCTCTCTCTTCCTCCTCTCTCTTCCTCCTCTCTCTTCCTCCTCTCTCTTCCAACTCTCTCGTCCTCCTCTCTCTTCCAACTCTCTCTTCCTCCTCTCTTTTCCTCCTCTCTCCTCCTCCTCTCTTTTCCTCCTCTCTCCTGCTCCTCTCTCCTATTCCTCTCTCTTACTCCTCTCTCTCCTTCCTATCTCTTCCTTCTCTCTCTTCCTACTTTCTATTCCTATCCTCTGTTCTTCCACTCTCTTCCTACATTCTCTTCCTCATCTCTTTTCCTCCTCTCTCCTATTCCTCTCTCTTCCTCCTCTCTCTTCCTCTTCTCTCCTCTTCCTCTCTCTTCCTCCTCTCTCTTCCTCCTCTCTTTTACTCCTCTCTCCTCCTCCTCTCTCCTCTTCCTCTCTCTTCCTCCTCTCTTTTCCTCCTCTCTCGTCCTTCTCTCTCCTGTTCCTCTCTCCTCTTCCTCTCTCCTCTTCCTCTCTCTTCCTCCTCTCTCTTCCTCCTCTCTCTTCCTCCTCTCTCTTCCTCCTCTCTCTTCCTCCTCTCTCTTCCTCCTCTCTCTTCCTCCTCTCTCTTCCTCCTCTCTCTTCCTCCTCTCTCTTCCTCCTCTCTCTTCCTCCTCTCTCTTCCTTGTCTCTCTTCCTCCTCTCCCCAGTTCCTCTCTCTTCCTCGTCTCTCTTCCTCCTCTATTTTTCTCATCCTCCTCCTTCTCTCTCCTCTTCCTCTCTCTTCCTCTTCTCTCTTCCTACTCTCTCTTCATCCTTTCTCCTCTTCCTCTCTCTTCCTCCACTCTTTTCCTTCTCTCTCTTCCCCCTCGCTCTTCTTCCTCTCTCTTCCTCCTCTCTCTTTATCTTCTCTTTCTCCTGTTTTCCTCCTCTCTACTTCTCCTCTCTCCTCTTCCTGCCTGTTCCTCCTCTCTGTTCCTCCTCTCTCTTCCTCCTTTCTCCTCTTCCTCTCTCTTCCTCCTCTCGTTTCCTCCTCTCTCTTCCCCCTCTCTCTTCTTCCTCTCTCTTCCTCCTCTCTCTTTATCTTCTCTCTTCCTCCTCTCTTTTCCTCCTCTCTCTCTCTCCTCTCTCCTCTTCCTCTCTCTTCCTCCTCTCACTTCATCTTCTCTCTTCCTCCTCTATCCTCTTCCTCTCTCTTCCTCCTCTCTCTTCGTCTTCTCTCTTCCTTCTCTGTTTTCCTCCTCTCTCGTCCTCCTCTCTCCTCTTCCTCACTCTTCCTCCTCTCTTTTCCTCCTCTCTCTTCCTCCTCTCTCCTCTTCCTCTCTCTTCCTCACTGTTCCTCCTCTCTCTTCCTCCTCACTTTTCCTCCTCTCTCTTCCTCCTCTCTTCTCTTCCTCTCTCTTCCTCCTCTCTCTTCATCTTCTCTCTTCCTCCTCTGTTTTCCTCCTCTCTCGTCCTCCTTTCTCCTCTTCCTCACTCTTCCTCCTCTCTCTTCATCCTCTCTTTTCCTCCTCTCTCCTCCTCCTCTCTAATCTTCCTCTCTCTTCCTCTCTCTTCCTCTCTCTATTCCTCCTCCCTTTCCTCCTCTCTCCTCCTCCTCTCTCCTCTTCCTTTTTCCTCCTTCTCTCTCTACCTCCTCTCTCTGCCTCCTCTCTCCTCTTCCTCTCTCTTCCTCTTCTCTATTCTTCCTCTCTCTTCCTACACTCTCTTCATCCTCTCTCTTCCTCCTCTCGTTTTCTCCTCTCTCCTCCTCCTCTCTCCTCTTCCTCTCTCTTCCTCCTCTCTCTTCCTCCTCTCTCCTCCCCCTCTCTCTTCCTCCTCTCTCCTCTTCCTCTCTCTTCCTCCTCTCTCTTCCTCCTCTCTCCTCTCCCTCTTTCTTCCTCCTCTCTCCTCTTCCTCTCTCTTCCTCCTCTCTCTTCCTCCTCTCTCCTCTCCCTCTCTCTTCCTCCTCTCTCCTCTTCCTCTCTCTTCCTCCCCACTCTTCCTCCTCTCTCTTCCTCCCCTTTGCTCCTCTCTCTCGTCCTCTCTCTTCCTCTTCTCTCTTCCTCCTCTCTCTTTCTCCTCTCTCGAACTCGTCTCTCTTCTTCCTCTCACTTCCTCCTCTCTCTTCATCTTCTCTCTTCCTCCTCTGTTTTCCTTCTCTCTCGTCCTCCTCTCTCCTCTTCCTCACTCTTTCTCCTCTCTCTTCCTCCTCTCTCTTCCTCCTCTCTTTTCCTCCTCTCTCCTCTTCCTCCTCTGTCTACCTCCTCTCTCTTCCTCCTCTGTCTACCTCCTCTCTCTTCCTCCTCTCTCCTCTTGCTCTCTCTTTCTCCTCTCTCTTCCTCCTCTCTCCCCTCCCTCTCTCTTCCTCCTCTCTCCTCCTCCTCTCTCCTCTTCCTGTCTCTTCCTGCTCTGTCTACCTCCTCTCTCTTCGTCCTCTCTCCTCTTCATCTCTCTTCCTCCTCTCTCTTCCTCCTCTCTCTTCCTAAACTCTCTTCATCCTCTCTCTTCTTTCTCTCGTTTTCTCTTCTTTCCTCCTCCTCTCTTCTCTTCTTCTCTCTTCCTCCTCACTCTTCCTCCTCTCTCTTCGTCCTCTCTCCTCTTCCTCTCTCTTCCTCCTCTCTCTTCCTCCTCTCTCCCTCCTCTCTCCTCTTCCTCCTCTCTCTTTCTCCTCTCTTTTCCTCTTCTGTCCTCCCTCTCTCTCCTCTTCCTCTCTCTTCCTTCTCTCTTTTCCTCATCCCTCTTCCTCGTCTCTCCTCTTCCTTTCTCTTCCTCCTCTCTCTTCCTCCTCTCTCTTCCTCCTCTCTCTTCCTCCTCTCTCTTCCTCCTCTCTCTTCCTCCTCTCTCTTCCTCCTCTCTCTTCCTCTCTCTCTTCCTCCTCTCTCTTCTCCTCTCTCGTCCTTCTCTCTCTTCCAACTCTCTCTTCCTCCTCTCTTTTCCTCCTCTCTCCTCCTCCTCTCTTTTCCTCCTCTCTCCTGCTCCTCTCTCCTATTCCTCTCTCTTACTCCTCTCTCTCCTTCCTATCTCTTCCTTCTCTCTCTTCCTACTTTCTATTCCTATCCTCTGTTCTTCCACTCTCTTCCTACATTCTCTTCCTCATCTCTTTCCTCCTCTCTCCTATTCCTCTCTCTTCCTCCTCTCTCTTCCTCTTCTCTCCTCTTCCTCTCTCTTCCTCCTCTCTCTTCCTCCTCTCTTTTACTCCTCTCTCCTCCTCCTCCTCTCTTCCTCTCTCTCTTCCTCTTCTCTCTTCCTCCTCTCTTTTCCTCCTCTCACCTTCTCATTTCTCTTTTCTCCTCTCTCCTCTTCCTCTCTCTTCCTCCTCTCTCTCCTCCTCTCTCTTCCTCTCTCTCTTCCTTCTCTCTTTTCCTCCTCTCTCTTATTCCTCTCTATTCCTCGTCTCTTTTCCTCCTCTCTCCTCCTCCATTCTCCTCTTCCTCTCTCTTTCTTCTCTATCTTCCTCCTCTCTTTTCCTCTTCACTCCTCCTCCTCTGCCCTCTTCCTCTCTCTTCCCCCTCTCTCTTCCTCATCTCTCTTCCTCTCTGTCCCTACTTTCTCTTCATTCTCTCTCTTCCTTCTCTCCTCTCTCTTCTCTCTTTCCTTCTCTCTCCTCCTCCTCTCTCCTCTTCTCTCTTCTTTCCTCCTCTCTCTTCCCTCTCTCTCCTCTTCCTCTCTCCTCCTCCTCTCTCTTCCTCCTCTCTCTTCCTCCTCTCTTTTCCTCCTCTCTCTTCCTCCTCTCTTCTGTTCCTATCCTTTCCTCCTCACTCTTCCTCCACTCCCTTCCTTCTCTCTCCTCTTCCTCCCTCCTCTTCCTCTCTCTTCCTCCTCACTCTTCCTCCTCTCCCTTCCTCCTCTCTCCTCTTCCTCTCTCTTCCTCCACTCTCTTCCTCCACTCTCTTCCTCCTCTCTTTCCTCCTCTCTCTTCCTCCTCTCTCTTCCTCCTCTCTTTCCTCCTCTCTCTTCTCCTCTCTCATCCTCCTCTCTCCCTTCCTCTCTCTTTCTCCTCTGTTTTCCTCCTCTCTCCTTTTCCTCTCTCTTCCTCCTCTCTCTTCCTCCTCTCTCTTCCTCCTCTCTCCTCTACCTCTCTCTTCCTCCTCTCTTTTCCTCCTCTCTACTCCTCTCTGCCTTCTTCTTCTCTCTTCCTCCTCTCTCTACCTCTTCTCTCTTCCTCCTCTTTTCTGTCCCTGTCTCTTCCTCCTCTCTCTTCCTCTTCTCTCTACTCCTCTCTCTTCCTCCTCTCTCCTCTTCCTCTCTCTTCCTCCTTTCCTTCCTCCTCTCTCTTCCTACTCTCTCTTCCTCCTCTCTCTTCCTCCTCCTCTTCCTCCTTTCTTTTCCTCCTCCCTCCTCCTCGTCTCTCCTCTTCCTCTCTCTTACTCCTCTCTCTACCTCCTCTCTCTTCCTCCTCTATCTTCGTCCTCTCTCTTCCCCCACTCTCCTCTTCCTCTCTCTTCCTCCTCTCTTTTCCTCCTCCCTCATTTTTCTCTCTCTTCCTCATCTCTCTTCCTCCTCTCTCTTCCTCCTCTCGCCTCTTCCTCTCTCTTCCTCCTCTCTCTTCCTCCTCTCTCTTCCTCCTCTCTCTTCCTCCTGTCTTTTCCTCCTCTCTCTTATTCCTCTCTCTTCCTCGTCTCTTTTTCTCCTCTCTCCTCCTCCTCTCTCCTCTTCCTCTCTTCATCCTCTCTCTTCCTCCTCTCTTTCTTCCTTTCTCCTCTTCCTCTCTCTTCCTTCTCTATCTTCCTCCTCTCTCTTCCTCTCTCTTCCTACTTTCATTTCATCCTCTCTCTTCCTCCTCTCTCTCTGTCCTCTCTTTTCCTTCTCTCTCCTCCTCCTCTCTCCTCTTCCTCTCTCTTCCTCCTGCCTCTTCCCCTCTCTCCTCTTCCTCTCTCCTCCTCCTCTCTCTTCCTCCTCTCTCTTCCTTCTCTCTTTTCCTCCCCTTTCCTCCTCCTCTGCCCTCTTCCTCTCTCTTCCCCCTCTCTCTTCCTCCTCTCTCTTCCTCTCTCTTCCTACTTTCATTTCATCCTCTCTCTTCCTCCTCTCTCTCTGTCCTCTCTTTTCCTTCTCTCTCCTCCTCCTCTCTCCTCTTCCTCTCTCTTCCTCCTCTCTCTTCCCCTCTCTCCTCTTCCTCTCTCCTCCTCCTCTCTCTTCCTCCTCTCTCTTCCTTCTCTCTTTTCCTCCTCTCTCTTCCTCCTCTCTCCTCTTCCTCACTCTTCCTCCTCACTCTTCCTCCTCTCCCTTCCTCCTCTCTCCTCTTCCTCTCTCTTCCTCCTCTCTCTTCCTCCTCTCTTTTCCTCCTCTCTCTTCCACCACTCTTTTCCTCCTCTCTCCTCCTCCTCTGTTTTCCTCCTCTCTGTTCCTCCTCTCTCTTCCTCCTCTCTCTTCCTACACTCTCCTCCTCCTCTCTTTTCCTCCTATCTCCTCTTCCTCTTTCTTCCTCCAGTCTTTTCTTATTCTCTCCTCCTCCATCTCCTCTTCCTCTCTCTTTCTCCGCTCTCTACATTTTCTCTTTTCCCCCTCTCTCCACTTCCTCTCTCTTCCTCCTCTATCCTCCTCCTCTATCCTCCTCCTCTCTCTTCCTCCTCTCTCTTCCTCCTCTCTCTTCCTCCTCTCACTTCCTCCTCTCTCTTCCTCCTCTCTCTCCTCCTCTCTCTTCCTCCTTTCTTTCCTCCTCTCTCCTCCTCCTCTCTCCTCTTCCTCTCTCTTCCCCCTCTCTCTTCCTCCTCTCTTTTCTTCTCTCTTCCTACTTTCTCTTCATCCTCTCTCTTTCTCCTTTCTCTCTCTCCTATCTTTTCCTTTTCTCTCTCTTCTATCTTTTCCTTTTCTCTCCTCCTCCTCTCTCCTCTTCCTCTCTCTTCCTCCTCTCTCTTCCTCCTCTCTCCTCTTCGTCTCTCCTACTCATCTCTTTTCCTCCTCTCTCTTCCTCCTCTCTTTTCCTCGTCTCTCTTCCTCCTCTCTCCTCTTCCTCTCTCTTCCTCCTCTCTTTTCTTTCTCTCTCCTCCTCCTCTCTCCTCTTCCTCTCTCTTCCTCCGCTCTCTACATCTCCTCTCTTCCTCCTCTCTCCTCTTCCTCTCTCTTCCTCCTCTCTATCTTCCTCCTCTCTCCTGTTCCTCTCTCTTACTTCTCTCTCTTCCTCCTCTCTTATTCTCCTCTCTCCTCCTCCTCTCTCCTCTTCCCCTCTCTTCCTCCTCTCTCTTCCTCCTCTCACTTCATATTCTCACTTCCTACTTTCTTTTCCGCCTCTCTCTAATTCCTCTCTCTTCCTCCTCTCCTTTCTGCCTCTCTCTTCCTCCTCTCTCCTGTTCCTCTCTCTTCCTCCTCTCTTTTCTCCTCTCTCTTCCTCCTCCCTCCTCTTCCTCTCTCTTCCTCCTCTGTCTTCCTCCTCTCTTTTCCTCCTCTCTCTTTTTCCTCTGTCTTCCTCTTCTCTGTTCCTCCCCTCACTTTGTCCTCTCTCTTCCTCCTCTCTCTTCCTACTCTCTCCTCCTCCTCTCTTTTCCTCCTCTCTCCTCTTCCTCTTTCTTCCTCCACTCTTTTGTTATTCTCTCCTCCTCATCTCTCCTCTTCCTCTCTCTTCTCCGCTCTCTACATTTTCTCTTTTCCCCCTCTCTCCACTCCTCTCTCTTCCTCCTCTATTCCTCCTCCTCTCTCTTCCTCCTCTCTCTTCCTCCTCTCTCTTCCTCCTCTCACTTCGTACTCTCACTTCCTCCTCTCTTTTCCTCCTCTCTCTTCCTCCTCTCTCTTCCCTCCTCTCTCCCATTCCTCTCTCTTCCTTCTCTCTTTTCCTCTTCTCTTCTTTACCTCTCTCTTCCTCCTCTCTCTTCCTCCTCTCTCTTCCTCCTCTCTCTTCCTCCTCTCTCTTCCTCCTTTCTTTTCCTTCTCTCTCCTCCTCCACTCTCCTCTTCCTCTCTCTTCCCCCTCTCTCTTCCTCCTCTCTTTTCTTCTCTCTTCCTACTTTCTCTTCATCCTCTCTCTTCCTCCTTTCTCTCTCTCCTATCTTTTCCTTTCTCTCTTCCTCCTCTCTCCTCTTCCTCTCTCTTCCTCCTCTCTCTTCCTCCTCTCTCCTCTTCCTCTCTCCTCCTCATCTCTTTTCCTCCTCTCTCTTCCTCCTCTTTTCCTCCTCTCTCTTCCTCCTCTCTCCTCTTCCTCTCTCTTCCTCCTCTCTTTTCTTTCTCTCTCCTCCTCCTCTCTCCTCTTCCTCTCTCTTCCTCCTCTCTCTTCCTCCTCTCTCCTGTTCCTCTCTCTTACTTCTCTCTCTTCCTCCTCTCTTATTCTCCTCTCTCCTCCTCCTCTCTCCTCTTCCCCTCTCTTCCTCCTCTCTCTTCCTCCTCTCACTTCATACTCTCACTTCCTCCTTTCTTTTCTCCCTCTCTCTAATTCCTCTCTCTTCCTCCTCTCTCCTCTTCCTCTCTCTTCCTCCTCTCTTTTCTTTCTCTCTCCTCCTCCTCTCTCCTCTTCCTCTCTCTTCCTCCGCTCTCTACATCTTCTCTCTTCCTCCTCTCTCCTCTTCCTCTCTCTTCCACCTCTCTCTTCCTCTCTCCTGTTCCTCTCTTACTCCTTTCTCTTCCTCCTCTCTTATTCTTCTCTCTCCTCCTCCTCTCTCCTCTTCCCCTCTCTTCCTCCTCTCTCTTCCTCCTCTCACTTCATACTCTCACTTCCTCCTCTCTTTTCCCCCTCTCTCTAATTTCTCTCTCTTCCTCCTCTCTTTTCTGCCTCTCTCTTCCTCCTCTCTCCTGTTCCTCTCTTCTCCTCTCTCTACCTCCTCTCTCTTCCTCCTTTTTTCTCTTCCTATCTCTTCCTCCTCTCTCTTCCTCTTCTCTCTACCTCCTCTCACTTCCTCCTCTCTCCTCTTCCTCTCTCATCCTCCTTTCTTTCCTCCTCTCTCTTCCTACTCTGTCTTCCTCCTCTCTCTTCCTCCTCTCTCTTCCTCCTTTCTTTTCCTCCTCTCTCCTGCTCCTCTCTCTTCCTCCTCTCTCCTCTTCCTCTCTCCTCCTCATCTCTTTTCCTCCTCTCTCTTCCGCCTCTCTTTTCCTCCTCTCTCTTCCTCCTCTCTCCTCTTCCTCTCTCTTCCTCCTCTCTTTTCTTTCTCTCTCCTCCTCCTCTCTCCTCTTCCTCTCTCTTCCTCCTCTCTCTTCCTCCTCTCTCCTGTTCCTCTCTTACTCCTCTCTCTTCCTCCTCTCTTATTCTTGTCTCTCCTCCTCCTCTCTCCTCTTCCCCTCTCTTCCTCCTCTCTCTTCCTCCTCTCACTTCATACTCTCACTTCCTCCTCTCTTTTCCCCCTCTCTCTAATTCCTCTCTCCTCCTCCTCTCTTTTCCTCCTCTCTATTCCTCCTCTCTCCTCCTCCTCTCTTTTCCTCCTCTCTCTTCTTCCTCTCTCTTCCTCCTCTCTCCTTTTCCTCTCTCTTCCTCCTCTCTCTTCCTCCTCTCTCTTCCTCCTCTCCTCTTCCTCCTCTCTCTTCCTCCTCTCTCTTCCTCCTCTCTCTTCCTCCTCTCTCTTCCTCCTCTCTCTTCCTCCTCTCTCCCCTTCCTCTCTCTTCCTCCTCTGTTTTCCTCCTCTCTCCTTTTCCTCTCTCTTCCTGCTCTCTCTTCCTCCTCTCTCTTCCTCCTCTCTCCTCTACCTCTCTCTTCTCCTCTCTTTTCCTCCTCTCTACTCCTCCTCTCTCCTCTTCTTCTCTCTTCCTCCTCTCTCTACCTCCTCTCTCTTCCTCCTCTTTTCTCTTCCTGTCTCTTCCTCCTCTCTCTTCCTCTTTTCTCTACCTCCTCTCGCTTCCTCCTCTCTCCTCTTCCTCTATCTTCCTCCTTTCCTTCCTCCAGTCTCTTCCTCCTCTCTCTACATCCTCTCTCTTCCTCCTCTCTCCTCTTCCTCTCTCGTCCTCCTCTCTCTTCCTTCTCTCTCTTCCTACTCTCCCTTCTCTTCTCTCTTACTCCTCTCTCTTCCTCCTCTCTTTTCCTCTTCTTCGTACCTTCTCTCTCCTCTTCCTCTCTCTTCCTCCTCTCTCTCCTCCTCTCTCTTCCTCTCTTTCCTCCTCCTCTCTCTCTCCTCCTCTCTCTCCTCCTCTCTCCTCCTCCTCTCTCCTCTTCCTCTCTCTTCTCCTCTCTCTTCTCCTCTCTCTTTCTCTCTCTCTTTCCTCTCTCTTCTTTCTTCTTCTCTTACCTCCACTCCTCTTCTCTCTTCCTCCTCTCTTTTCCTCCTCTCACCTTCTCATTTCTCCTTCTCCTCTCTCCTCTTCCTCTCTCTTCCTCCTCTCTCTTCCTCCTCTCTTTTCCTCCTCTCGCCTCTTCCTCTGTCTTCCTCCTCTGTCTTCCTCCTCTGTCTTCCTCCTCTCTCTTCCTCCTCTCTCTTCCTCCTCTCTCTTCCTTCTCTCTTTTCCTCCTCTCTCTTATTCCTCTCTATTCCTCGTCTCTTTTCCTCCTCTCTCCTCCTCCATTCTCCTGTTCCTCTCTCTTTCTTCTCTATCTTCCTCCTCTCTTTTCCTCTTCACTCCTCCTCCTCTGCCCTCTTCCTCTCTCTTCCCCCTCTCTCTTCCTCATCTCTCTTCCTCTCTGTCCCTACTTTCTCTTCATTCTCTCTCTTCCTTCTCTCCTCTCTCTTCTCTCTTTTCCTTCTCTCTCCTCCTCCTCTCTCCTCTTCCTCTCTCTTCCTCCTCTCTCTTTCCCTCTCTCTCCTCTTCCTCTCTCCTCCTCCTCTCTCTTCCTCCTCTCTCTTCCTCCTCTCTTTTCCTCCTCTCTCTTCCTCCTCTCTTCTGTTCCTATCCTTTCCTCCTCACTCTTCCTCA